>NC_137829.1:19320733-19545733 GCF_963921795.1 Nannobrachium achirus
ATGGGTTTGCCGCTCTGACATCACGCTCTGGCTTGATTTCCCTTTTATGCCCATATATGGATATCGCTGATGTCACCACGAGTCACATTTGCAAATTAATTACGCCCTTGTCCGTTTTATGCCCATATATGGAGATCCCTGTCCCGATGTCACCAATATTAAGTAATGCCCATATATGGGCATGTTCTGACATCACATTGTTAACTCTCATGCAGGGGTCCTCTGCAACTGGTCCGATATACATCACTGGCCAGATGGCCAAGAATTGGCACAACATCGCCCTTTAGGGCGAGGTCGCATGTCGCCCTGAGGCGTCTTACTAGTATTTATATATTCTTAGTTGTATGTTTGAGCTCGTAGATACATTTTTCAAAAACCTCTTGCTCTTAGGATTTATAACATTGGTTAGCATATCTACAAGCTGTGTGTGTGTGAGTGTGTAAAGGAGATGAGAGGGCAATGCTGGTCAGAGTGAGCATCATGGACTGATGAGTAACTTTGTACTTTACACTCAAAGGTTCACATGGAAAGAGATTTGAATTACTTCCTCTTAACACCATGAGAGGTAGGTGATTCATGTTGCCCTTCTCCAACACACACACACACACACACACACACACACACACACACACACACACACACACACACACACACACACACGCGCGCGCACACACATTCAGAAGCATGAATGGATTGTCTCAATGAAAGTCTTGCTATCATTATGTAATTGGTCTTCCATAGAAAAGTGAGTCTGTGTGAGAGAGAAGGAAAGTGATTGAGTGATGTGATATGGTAGATGTGGGCAGCTTAGATTTGCGATAAACCCCCTGACAACTTTGGACATTTATAAAAAATTCCAAGGTGTAATTGTGTGTAAGCAAAAGTCAATGTAATATTTTCCCTTTAAATGACAAAGACATGCAGAAATCACCTCCACCTGACACCTCTGTGCATGTGTGCGTTTACACTGTACAGCAGGAGTCTTCAACGTTTTCAGGCCAAGGAACCCTTATTAGCTGAATGTGTATTGTATGAATGTGGGATGGAGAGATTCTCATCGATTTCATAGATAATAGATTCATAGACTTGTTTGACACTTAACCACTTAAAATCTGAAATCACCGGAACTTTGACCTTTCACTCTGTATTTGGTCTGCTCTTTTTTTACCTCTACACTAAACCCATTTGCCAAAAATAGCCGATCTACAAGCTCTCAACGCCTCGCGGTGCGAGGCGTTGAGAGCTTTTAGATCTGCTATTTTTTGGCTAAAGTTCTCCTCAGAGTATAGGGATGCAAGGGTTCAAGTTGTTCATTTAAAATAATTATCCTATCACACAAGGATTTGGCGGCCCCCCTGTAGTAACTGAGGACCCCCTAGGGGTCCTGGACCCCCTGTTGTACAGTGTGTGGTATAAAGTCACAAGAAACATCAATTCCTTGAATAAATACTGTTTTTTAAAATAAATGTTTATCTGGACAATTTTAATCAATTAAATGTTTCTCCATGCTGTATTACAGGTCTAATGAAATCCTATCTGTCAGTGAAAGAAAAATACAAGATAAAATGTATGCCAGTAGAGTTTTAATTTATGCTTTTTTCTTTGACTGGTTTAACTTTGAATTGAATCCATGCACAGCAGCACAACAACCCTCCAATGAGAAGCGTTCTGAATGAAAGAGCATGTGGACGCTCCTGGTTACCTGGCAACACAAACCCCTCACCGACCAATCACAGCCTGTCCTCGGCGCAGGAATACCAACAACTATAGCCTAGAAATAGTTATCATAATTACGTTTTAACTGCAAATCCCAAGAGTTTCTCTGTATTGGCGAATGCCAGTAGGGTTTCAGCTACATTTTTGTCAAGTAAAAACATTAAAATGCATAAAACCAGTGTAAGTACTGTAAGTACTGTACTTTTTGAGGATTTCTTTTACTTTACTTGAGTAGGCTATTTCCAATTTACAATACTTTTAATTCGAGGCCTACTCCACTAGGCCTATATCTCATGGGCAAATATTGTACTTTTACTCCCCTACAATTATTTGAAAACTTATAGTTACTAGTTACTTTGTAGACTTTGATTAAAACATATATTAACCACTTCATCCCTATACATTTTGGCCGATATACAAGCTCACAGATTTGTCGCGATGCAACGCATTGTGAGCTTGTGTAGATCTGCTATTTTCAAAAGATTTTTACACATTTGAAAACTTGAAAAGGGACACTCTGCCTAATGAGTACTTTTACTTTTGATAGTTTAAGTACATTTTGATACCAATATGCCTACTTTGTACTTTTACACAAGTAGGCCTACATTATTTTTAATTCTGGACTTGTAGGCCTACTCGTAACAGAGTATTTCTACATTGCAGTATTGATACTTTTAGTAAAAGTAAAACATGTGAGTACTTTTTTCTACCACTGTATAAAACAGGGTAAAGCAACCTTATGCATGGGTGCCAACATTGGGTGAGTCACTGGCACACTGGCATATGTGTGTGTGAGAGAGGACGTTTCTCTTCAAAATATAAAAAAAGTAGTCAATTAAATGAAGTCCCCTCACATCTGCATGCAGATTATTACATTTTATCTTGCACATTAATTCTACATTAATTCAAACTCTGACTGGGAGGGAGGCTGGAAAAAAGGGAGTCTAGTGATCATCCTGATGTCAAAGAAAACATTTTCTAAAGCAGAAGAAGAAATAAGGTTATGAATATAAAATCAAAATCTGTTGGAAATATTACATTTTGATGTGGTGTAAACTTAATGTTTTTCTCGGCGAGCTTCATTTCGGCGACTCTACTGGTATTCGGCACACTGACTATAAAGACAATGAAAACATGGCACTTCAAGTGAAAAAAAAAGAAAAAGTTGCAGACCCCTGGTATAAAACAATATAAATTAAAGTAGGCTACAAGCTAGTTGGAGGCGGGACTAGTCTGTGCCGTGCAGCGGACGTGCATCAGGTTCAGGGAGGTGGTTATTCGGCTTATAAAGAGAGTGTGTGTGCTGAGACAGGCTGCTTCTTTCCAACGCTGGAGTTCACTTCGGTTAGTGTGTTTGTATGGGAGAGTCACTGCACGGATGACCAGTTAACAGCAGTCTTCTGTACACTTGAATGCTTTCAGAGGATACCTTTGGAACAACCGTACGTATTATAATTTATAGACGTGGTTGTGCTGTGCTTTCATGTGTTCACGTTATTCGGCTATATTTGTGTGCCATTTGGAAACCGTGTGACATGAAGGGCTACAAACTGGCAGTTTGGAGCCGTTGGAAGTAGTTTGTTTGGTGTGAAGTCACCAAGTTCAACGACAAGGCTTCCACCAGTTCCATGTGCTACTGGTTCATTTCATTGAATACTCCCCTCTTTCTTTTTACGAGTGTGTTTGCAATTAAGGGCGTCTTTCTTTATTTTCGTGTTATGATAGCATAATTCAGTAAGGTTTAGGGCAATATACATCATGGTAACCTTGCCCTATATGTCATTGTCAAATGCCATAGGGCATATTGTCATTTTGTCAATTTTTTTTTTACCAGTGGTGGAAAAAGTAATGTTTTACAAATGTAAAAGTATCAATTGAAATTCAACACGTAGGCTACTTGAGTAAAAGTAGCCTACAAAAGTATTTCATCAAAATGTAGCTACTTAAAGTACCAAAAGTAAAAGTACAGAATGTAGCTAGTACCATTCGGGGTCTTCAAATGTATTTACTATGTAGTGGAGTAGAAGTAGCCTAAAGTAGGCCTATTGGAAATAGTCTAGTCAAATTATTAAAGTACAAATACCTCAACATTTTACTTAAGTACAGTAGGCTACTCAAGTGAATACTTAGTTACTTTATACCACTGCCTTTTACATGGTGCCTCACTTTTAGAAGTGAGTAGCCTACAAACTCTCAAACACTGTAGGCTTTTGTTAATAGCTGTGTGTGTAGATTAGAACATTGGTTCTCAATGTGGATTCCAATCCAGGGACTCCCTGGGTTCCTTTTTATGGGGGTTTAATTTGACCGATACAAGTCTTGTAACTCTGACACGACAGTGTACAAATGGAACCTGTCACAGTTAAATTAAGGGAGTTAATTTGAAAGTTTGAGAAACACTGGATTAGTTGGCCGGCGCGCCGCCGTTTTATTCCACTATCAGTAATTATTTAGCTAAAAAAAAAACATTCGCTCCAGGGCAGCAGCACTTGTGTTTTTCTGGAATGAAAGCGGGCAGCAGCAACAGAGCCGTGCTGTTCTAGAAGCCTCCTCATCCATTGTTGCTTGCTTGTAGCTGGGAATGAGTTGCCCACATGTTCGCTTCCATCCACATTCTGCTCTGCTTTTAAGCCCAGGGCTGCAGGGTTGTTTATAGTGCTGCTGGCTCTGCATTATGTAAGTGTTAATGAGTGTGTGTGAGTGAGTGCTATCAGAATGTGTAGATAACCTGAAAACTGTCATATTTTATTGGAGGAAGAGAGTTTTATTGGAGGAAGAGAGTTCGAACCAAGGAACATGTTACCCTTTTATTGTATGTTGTTATCATCTACAAGTAGACATGGTGTACTACATTGGTTCTCAACCTGTGGGTCGGTACCCCCAGGGGGTTCCCCAAATTATTTTGGGGGGGTCCCCAGATGATTTGCTTAATGTGCAACATTTTTCTCACTCAACAGTAAACAAACCTACAAAAAGTGTACAGATGGTATCTGCACATTTAAAAGGGATATTTCTAGGGATGGTCCGATCAGGTTTTTTGGAACCGATCACCGAGCACCGATCACAAAAGTTTGATCACCCGATCCCGATCAATCACCGATCCGATCAAGTTATTATTTATATTTTCTAATTGTTAATGTTTTAACTTTATTTCATTCATTCACTCACTCATGAATTCATTTATATATTTGCCTTATAGTTATTTGCCAGCATTACTATGTATTTATTATCATAGCAGTAACTAATTATTCCTTCAGCACTGTGGAAATCAATACCCCAAAATGGCCTCAAGTGGGCATACTGAACTGCTGGTTGATCAGATGCACCATCGGATCGGTGAATTTACCTTTTGATCTAAACCACCGATTATCGCCGATCATGCTTTGATCGGCCCGATCCATTGCCGATTGATCGGTAACATCTCTAGCATATTTCACTTTTGGACATGCTTCTAATCAGGCTTTTATGAACACCCTGTACAGTTTTTAATTTGCTTGATTCAATATTTTGATATTTGATGTAAATGTTATCAGGCCCTCCCCATACACACCCATTGTAACTTCAAACTCTATTTTAACCATGATAGATTCATTAAAAACACCCATTATCTTTTCTGGTTACTCACAATACCCTCCTAATACGTGCGAGGGCTGTGTTTTTTGGATAACTTTTTTCATTTATCTTTAATATTTTTTATTGTATATATTTTTTTCCATTTTCCCAAATAATTATTAGAAATAAATGAAAAAGGTTATTAAAAAAAACACGGACAAAAAATAATGGGTGTTTTTAATGAATCTATCATGGTTAAAATTGAGTTTGAAGTTACAATGGGTGTGTATGGGGCCCTCCTCCTGGAGGCCTGAAAAGGTTCGAGAACCACTGGTGTACTACACAAGATTAAAATGGTAAAACTGTCTCTCCTCTCATGTGCAGCAGCAATACCTATAATTTAGAAGCATGCAACAAAACAGTATAAGACATGAAATGAGGGTAAAGAGGAAAGGAGATCAAAACTGTATAAAATGATCCACCTATATGAAAGTCATATGGGGGCATGTCATAAGTCAGGGGTTTTCAATGTTTTCACAACTTTTCAGGCCAAGGACCCCTTAGTTGAGAGTCATATGGGGGCATGTCATAAGTCAGGGGTTTTCAATGTTTTCAGGCCAAGGACCCCTTAGTTGAGAGAGAGAGAGATGAAGCAGGGACACCCACAACCTTTTCATATATTCCATAGTTTCATTGTTTGACAGCACAATCATCAGTGTATGTTGGATTCATTTCAATTTGTGTTTTCAGATATTTAACCACTTAACCGTCATACTTAAAGGGGAAGACCACCCATTTTCAATATTGAACTGTGTCATTAATATAAACTAGCCTACAGCCCCTTGGTGTGAAGCAGACAGACAGACTTGTTGACGCCCATTTGTGATGTAAATCGCATCACAGCAGACAGACAGACTTGTCGACGCCCATTTGTGATGTAAATCGCATCACAGGACAAAGCCGCCTACAGGCCAAAATTTTGGAAAATATTTTAAACATTTTGGGATTATGAGAAGTAGAGACACAGCTGAAGGTGATAAAGTTGATGTTGGGCAAGGTACATGCGTTATTGATTTTTGTATTATGTTTTTTAGACAATTGAACAACTGCTGAACGTGGAGTTACAGATGGAAACACACACACACACACAGGGCAATTCTAATTAAGGTTGTGGGATATACCTTAGAGGAGTTGTTTGGAAACACAAAAAATTGTGTTGCCTAGAACTGGAGGATTGATTTTGGGGTTTGTATAATGTAAAGTACAACGGTGTGATGTCATGTCATCACATTGTACTTGTATACCTTAGAGGAGTTGTTTGGAAACACAAAACATTGTGTTGCCTAGAACTGGAGGATTGATTTTGGGTTTTGTATTGTAAAGTACAACGGTGTGATGTCATCACATTGTACTTGTACATATTTCAATATTGAAAATGGGTGGTCTTCCCCTTTAATGTACATGACTTTTCACTCTGTACTTAGTCTGCTCTTTTTCCCCTCTGCACCAAACCTCTTTGCCCCTCTGCACCAAGCAGATCTACAAGCTCAAAATGTGTCCCTTGGTGCTGCGTTTCGAGCTTGGGGTTCTGCTACTTTTCATGCTTTTGTTTCACGCTGTGGCATGATCGGTTTACGTTAATTTGCAAAAAAACTGTAAATCCAGTTAATATGGAGATGAGATGTTTCTTCCCTACAGCAACGATATACAGCGTAGTCTTATATTATTCTCATCCAAAACGCCCTCATTATCAACTTGCTTTAGGTCTTCAGTAATGCTTTGAATTTGTGTTCACGGCTATTAACTGTGCTTTCTGCTCTCCTTGCCGCCGCCGCCTCTTCTCAGTTGACCTGAACTCTCTTTGGACTGGACGATGGCCAACAAGGCGACCACGAGCTCTGCTGCCCACACTAGCGTGCTGACCTGGGACCAGGTGAGCCGCCTGAACGAGGTGCTGTCGGAGGCGGTGCCCGTGCACGGCCGCGGGAACTTCCCCACCCTGGAGATCCGCCTCAAGGACATCGTGTCACGAGTGCGGTCCCGCCTGGAGCGGAGCGGCATCGCAGTGAAGGACGTGCGGCTGAATGGCTCGACGGCCAGCCACGTGCTGGTGCAGGACATCGGCTGGAGCTACAAGGACCTGGACGTGATCTTCCGTGTGGACCTTCCCCGCGAGGCAGAGTTCCAGCGCATCAAGGACGTGGTGCTGGGCACCCTGCTGGACTTCCTGCCCGAGGGCGTGAACAAGGAGAAGATCACGCCCATGACGCTGAAGGAGGCCTACGTGCAGAAGCTGGTCAAGGTACACTAGGGGTGGGAGATATTATGGTGATAAATATCGTTGAGAGAGACGATACACTGTCTTCACGATATGCCTTTTCAGAGATTTCCTATATATTGTGGTACAATGAGGGAGCCTTCATTGCAGAATGCATTTAATTTTAAACCTACATTTTTGTCTAAATCTGTAGTTATCAAACTTTAAAATGTCAAGGTCTCCCCTTAACTTAGTTATGGGGACCCTTATGGGACCATTTGGTTTCATTTGTATACTGTCAGAGTTGCATACTTGTAAGGATCAATTTAGACCTCCCAAAAGGAACCCTGAGTCCCTGAATCCCACTTTGAGGACCACTGGTCTAAATGGTCTGTTTAGTTTTCTTTTAGTTTTTGTTTTTAACTTGAAAAATAACCATAAAAACCAACATGAAAAAGAACCGTGGTAAGATCGTGTAACGTGATACAGCTTGGAAAAATATCGTGATATTGTATTTTTCCATATCGCCCGCCCCTAAGGTACACACGGAGCAGGACCGCTGGAGCCTCATCTCACTCTCCAACAACGAGGGCCGCAACGTGGAGCTCAAGTTCGTGGACTCGATCCGGCGGCAGTTCGAGTTCAGCGTGGACTCCTTCCAGATCGTGCTGGACTCTGTGCTCTCCTACTACGAGCTGGGCGCCGCCGCCACGCCGCCCATGTCCCATGCCTTCCACCCCACTGTGGTGGGCGAGAGTGTGTACGGGGACTTTGCAGCGGCGCTGGGCCACCTCCGAAACAAGCAGATCGCCACCAAGCGCCCAGAGGAGATCCGCGGTGGCGGCCTGCTCAAGTACTGCAACCTGCTGGTTCGGGACTTCCGGCCCACGGACGAGGAGGAGTTCAAGGCCCTGGAGCGCTACATGTGCTCGCGCTTCTTCATCGACTTCCCGGACATTGGCGAGCAGCAGCGCAAGGTGGAGGCCTACCTGCAGAGCCACTTCGTGGGCGAGGAGCGCAGCAAGTACGACTACCTCACCATCCTGCGCCGCGTGGTCAACGAGAGCACCGTGTGCCTCATGGGCCACGAGCGGCGGCAGACCCTGCACCTCATCTCCCTCATGGCCTTCCGCGTGCTGGCCGAGCAGAACGCCATCCCCGACGCCTCCAGCGTCACCTGCTACTACCAGCCGGCGCCGTACGTCCGAGACCACAACTTCAGCAACTACTACGTGGCCAACCAGAACATTCCGACGTGGCTGCCGTGTAACTGACAAAGACAGAGCCGCCAGAGACAGAGGAGGTCTGAGTGGATAGACGGACGTGATGCTGCTGCTGCTTTACGAGAAGGAGAGAGAGAGGGGAGAAAATGTGCCCAAAAAATCTAGATTTAGGCCATACAAGTTTTTTTTTTTCTTCTTTTTTTTCAGGCAGAACGGATTATATTTAAATGGACAAGTTGTTTTCACTTTGTTTCTGGACTCCGTACTCCTTTTCCTCATTCCTTATCTACTAAAGTGTTGCTCGTTGGATGGATCTAAGTGGTACTTTTAAGTGTTATTTAGATTTATTTTTTCTTTTTCTTTTTTTTCCCTTCCACCCGCCCTCCCCCAAAACCCCTGTGCCCCCCTATGTCAGTTTAAGGACATCTTTAGTCACAATAATGATGTCCATGGTGCCTTAACCCTTTGTTTAGCCCACATTCATTCATATAGGGTATTAATATGGTCCATCTATGACGTAAAGTAAGAAATTGTTATGGCCTTTATATTTGGTTTTCTCCTGTATTTTTGGGAAGAATATGTGATGTAAAATTATTGAAGAAAAAAAACTGAAAATTTTGAAATGGAAATGGGGTCGGGGGAAAAAAAAGTATAAAAGCAGAAGGCAAAAAAAAAAAAAAAAAAAGAATCACGGCCGAGCACAGCTGTTAAAAGCTGATAAATGATGTGGTTTGTTTATTTCACCGCCGGGGACGGTGAGCCAAACGCTTGTTTGCTGGTCAGCGTTTGGGGATTTGGTATGATGAGGCTCCCATGACTTATGTCGGCTCCTATCTCTCCTTTTTGGACATGCGAGGAGTTGCCGATTTTGTTTTTATTACTGAATAATGAATTAATTTTGAAGTGCAGATGGGGTGGGGGGAGGAGGGGGAAACCCTCTGTCGGAAATGTCCCTTGCAGGCATTTGTACTCACCAGGCTGCCAAGAGTTGACTGTGTAGAGAATGTGTATATGATTGTTGCTGTGGGGAGTAAACCTCCTATTTCCATATTCAAACTTTTGTTTCTCGTCAATTAACGCCCTACTCGATCATACTACAGCATCACACTAAAAGTAGCATATCCCCAAGCTCGCAGCGCAAAGCAACACGTTTTGAGCTTGTCGATCTGTTAACTTTTTGAATTTGAATCCTGAAAAAAGTTTTGGACATGAGGTTTCCAACCGACAGACAATATATAGTCCATTATCTTTTTCTCTCTGTGAATGTGGGTACAGTAAAAGCTCTCCCTCATCCCCATTTTCTTTATTTTAATTTTTCGTTTGTTCAATTAGTTCAGCGCTTTTATTCAGTCAAGACTGGAACTGAGCGAAATTCTGCTAGTGACCATTTATACTCACAAGCTCACAATGTGTCCGTGCTGCGAGCTTGTATGTCTATTTGCGGTGAGCGATGGTACACAACCAAGTATAGATGTTTAGGGGGGGTGGAGGTATTAGACCTCGTGCTCCAGATTTGATGGGCTTCGGTGTCCCTTTTGTTTCTGTTTCCTTTGTACCTCCTCTTCAAACGTCAGTTTCTTCATGGTCACCGTGAGAAGCTGGCTGAGTGACAAGGCTGTGTGTGTGTGTGTGTGTAGGGGGGGCACTCGCTGAGAGTACAGGGCCAGGCGGATTCTCCCCTGAATGGGAGCTTGTCTCGGGGAGAGCACGAGGCACCGACTGGCTGTCCCTGCCCTTATAAGGAGCAGCACATGGCAGGATGGTGGGTCACCCCTTCTGCTAGTCGCAGGCCCTTTGCAGGCCTAGTGACGTACGACCGAAACGGGATCCTGAGTCTCATGGCAGCCCCCAGCAACTGTCTCTTTGAATCGAGCCCAGGGTATAATTATCCTTCTGAGGGGGGGGGGGGGGGGGGGGGCGGTATTCTGAGGGGGGGACGGGTGTGCTGGTGGCACTTAGGAGCTGGGCCGTCACCTTTTGCATGCGCCAGAGCTGATTCACTTCCTTTCGTACTTCGCCGAAATCCTCCTGGGTCTATTTTTACACTGTGCTGCTGCGTTAAATGAACAGCCATGGTTGGCGTTGCTTGACCTACACGTCAAGTGGAACGTTACCAAGTGTCAGCCAGAGGAATCCCGCTTCCCGCTCTAGACAATCTTAGGGCTACAACTGACATTTGAGTCCTTAGACCGCCCCAACCCCAAACCCCACATATCTTCATAGCCGTGACAGAGCTAACTTTGAATGCCTTCCTACCCACCCACACCCCAAATCTGCCTTGTTCCATTCTATCGAGCTGTGAATTTCTATTTTCAGCCACAAACTGCTCTGCCCTGAGCCCAGCCCAGTGCAGTCAGTGCAAGTGGAGGAGGAAGGAGGAGGGGAGGGGGGCTAGCCTAGCGCACATTATTTTTGGATCTTGGCTGTGATGGCGTAACTTGCATTTGGACGAGTGGTGACTTTTACACCTATTGCTCTCTCACTTTTACTCCCGTCTGGGGATTCGCAAACAGAAGGATAGCTCCTTAACTCCATATGTTAAGTGTCAGCTGCTGGGCTTTCTTTCTTTCATTCCTCTTCCATTCACAGATAGATAGCGGCTCGCTCCCCAGCTGCTGCTGCTCCTGCTCTTCTTGCCACAGGCTGTTGTGAGCAACAAGTGTATCCAGATAACAGATATGACTCCCACCCGCCCCACTTGCTCCCTTATCTGGTTTGCACACAAGACCTGGCAGGTTGGAGGAATTCTCTCACTCACACATACACACACTCGCTCTCTCTGTCGGTGTCACTTATCAGTCTGGTTTTGGGGAACACGGTGGAGGGGGTCAGCGTGGCCTCTTTGGTAAAAGGTCCCACCCTCCCAGGTCATGGCACTTTGTGCTGGCTCAGTAGTCACTCGTCACAAACACATACTGTACATACATAAGGGGAGAGAGAGGGCTTTTAAACTCTGGCTCGGCCTAGGTGAAACATTTCCATCTGTGGACCAAAGTCTCTCACTAGCGCAGAACCAGCAATTCTCAGCGTTTAAGTGCCTTTCATTTTTGGATGGTTTAGATTTTGAGGGTTTGGCAAGGAATTAAGGCTGTAAGTGAAGGGGATGGCAGTTTTTTTTTTCTTTATTTTATTTTCCCCCATTTTGTTTATTTCACTTTTCTGAAATGTTGATGCCCCACTTTTACAGTATTATTTCTTTGGCAAGTTAGATTTTTGGTTTGGGGTGGAATTTGAAATCTTACTTGTTTTTATATCCATTTAGAATTATTGATTGAGGCTTTTTTTGTATTGAATTGGATGTATTTTTTTTCTAAACTAGATTATCTGCATTGTCATTCCAGTATCGTTTTTAAATCCCCTTCTTGCCCCCTCTTATCTAAAGCTACAGATACAGTTTGGGGGCCTTGCTGTTCTCACTGTTCAGCCTCATTAACTTCACAGATCCTCTTTGATTGCTCTTGTAAAGTTGGTTAATATTGTCCCACATGGCTATGCTAATGCGTTATTTAGGCTTTGTGGTACAATGGTATCTGGCACTGAACGTGGAGCCAAAAGCCCATAATGTGTTTCAGATACGACGTGTTGTGGGCTTGTTGATCTGCTATGTTTGGCGTGTGACACCGTTTACAGAAACAAATGTACACCCACATTTTTAAGATTATTTCTGAACGGGTGAATTAAGCTCTGTGTCACCAAACAACCAAAGCGACCACCTTAAGTGCACTGACAAAGCCATACTTAAACCGACAACAGCTATGTCTAGACGCCCTTTGATGTCATATAGAATGCGGTTCTTATGATGGCACTTAAAGAGAACCTTGTTGGGGGGGAAAACAAAGAAACCAAAAAAAATGTAATTAAAAAAAAAAGAAAAAACTCCAAACCCAGTCCAGCTAAGAGGGTTGTGAATAAGCTATTGTGGCTGTGTGCCAGAGAGATGAGCTGGATCTCAGGGAGATAGTTTGTGTGTCCAAGGGCTTTTGGCTTATTTTTAAGTCTATTTTTTCTTTTTTGAGTATTGGCTGGCAGGTGTGTGTGTGTGGTAATTGTAAATTGGCTTGCCCCACGTTGACCCTTGAATTCTGATCAAGAAATGTACCCTCCCCGATGATGATCATGGTCGTCTTTGTTGTTGTTTTGTCTGTAGACTGAAGTTGTAGTAGTAACTCAAAGACCTTTCTTGTACTTATCCTCCCCCCCCACCCCCGACAACTACTGTTTTCCAATTTTTGTATTGGTCAAGCCTTAAGTTGGTAGTAGGAACCAGTGGTCTTCAATGTATGTGGTTAACCCCTGGGATTTAAAGCTACAGCTTCTTTTTCTTTAATAAAACCATGTCCAGTTTTCACTCAGACTGCAGCAGCGCCAGCAGGCGGTCGGTACGGTGACTCGCTCACTATGTACTGGAGTGATGCTTGATTAATGCTCTGTTGCACACCTGGCTGTTTCGCACCAGGGAATATCCGATCTGCAAGCTCAGCAGTGAGCTTTGTAGGGATATTTTTGAGTGCATGACATGATGGCACAGCCAAGTATAAGTCAAGCTCAAGAATAACATACCCTTTTTAGAGACTATTATGAGCCACTCTGAAGTTAGTCTGAACACCAGCAAACCCCAGCGGGTCAGCTTATAGTGCCAAGAGGGGCAGAAGACCACTGTCTACCACAAGGACTGCAATGTGGGGTAGGGGGGGGGGGGGGGGTTTATGTACAATCTTTTTCATCTCTTCTAGTTGACCTCCTCCCCGACTGAAACGGGTCTGCGAGTGAGGTCAAAGAAAATGAGACTTGTGAAACCCTTGTCCTGTTTTCTAGAGCAATGGTTCTCAAAGTGGGATCCAGGGACTCTCGGGGTTCCATGCTGTGGTTCTAAAATGACCATTAACAAGTCTTCAACTCTGACCGTGTACAAATAGAACCAAATGGACACTGTGACGGGTCCATTTGGTTCCCTTTGTACACTGTCAGAGTTGAGGCGCCTTGAAATGTAAAAGCTTTGAGAACCATTGCGAAGGCTGAAGAATCCCTCCAGCCACGGATGGTTTGTGTGAATCGTAGGGTACCTCTTGTGCCTTGCCCTCCTGCCTTGCTCTGGTGTGTTTACAGCGTCTGCTCTCTGAGAACGCCCAACAGCTAGGCTTTTTTTATGAGCAGATGTGCTCTATCTCCTCTTTTCCCCCTCTTCTTACCCCCGAGGTAAAGAGCGGGCATGGGACAGGGTACAAAGGCAATCCTATCACCACTTTGGGGGGGTCTTTGTATACGCACACGTGTTTTTGAAATGAAATGAAACCTTGATGATGATGATGTGCATTCTGTACGTTTTTTTTCTTTCTCTCTACTTGTTTTCTGGCTGCCACTTGTGTGTGTGTGTGCTGTAATTCCATGGGATTTGTGTCTCAGTGTTATTGCCCTCCCCTCCCCTTCCTTTCCGACTGCCTTTTCATAGTTCCCGGGTGCTGTGGGGGGCTTCTCTTGGTGTGTGTGTGTGTGTGGATGTCTCGTTGTGTAAACGGGGGAGAGGGGGTTGATGCCATTACTGGGTAATATGCTTGTAGATTTTAGCATCGGCTATTCAAAAATCACAGATCTAGCAAGCTCACGGCGCGTCACTTGGTGCCGCGCCGCAAGCTTGTACGTCTGCTATTTTTGAACCATTTGTGAAAGAGCAAGTCTTATAGGCCGTTGGGAATGTGATTGAGCCCTTTATTTTGACGCTCTCCTGCTTTCACTGCATGAAGGGCTTTGTGGAATTTGTTGCAGCACATTGTGTGTGTGATGGAGAGACTGTGTATTCATGTATACTGTACGTGTGATGCTTGTTTGTATGCTAGGATGTCTGTGGAATATGAGTTAGAAAATGGGTTGGGGGGATTATGAAATTTGTCGCACTATATATATATATATAATATATCTATATTTTTTTGAAATAGTTAATACAAAAGAGTTCCTTTGTCAGATTTATGAATGAATTATGGCTCTGATGGTGATGTTGATGGTTGCCACCATTTATTACTATTTCATTTCTCAGCACTTTTACCTCACTGGTTTTCCTTTTGGGTGGAAATGTACATCAGGAAAATGTGTTTGAAGAGGAAATCATGAATAAACAAACAAAGTATTAAAATGCACTGCTGGTTCAAGGGAGTTTTTTTTTCTTTCTTTCTTTGTTCTCTGTTAAGTGTATTTTTTTATATCCATGTTAAGTGTATTTTTTTATATCCAAAGTATGGGGCTAAAGTGTTCTGGCATTTAGTTTTAACGCAATTTTAGGTCAAATTTTCAAAGGAAACTAAAGAATTTCAAATGGTTGTAGTAGAGTAAAAAGTACAATATTTACCTAATGTAGATTGGAAATGCAATGTACTGTACCTCAAATTGTTCTTGAGTAAATATTTAATTTGAAATTTCCTTAAGCCTAGTCCAGACCAAAGTGCTATGCAGAGACAACCCCGCTTTGATCCATATTTATACATGGTGACGGTGTTGCATGCTGAAAATAGCTGATCTACTAGGTCGCATCACGTGAGTAAATGCACTTGGCTACTTTCCACTAATGCTGTTAAGGAACGGCACACGGTATCCAATAAGGGGTCTGTGGCCTAATGCATCTCTTCTGTTGGGTGGAAGCCTCATACTGCATGTCCAAAACTGTTTCTTTTCAGGCTTAAAACAATATATATATATTTTTTTTTCTCTCCGTAAATTAATGCCTTACTTGCCCATACTACAGCATCACACAAAATCCTGAAAAGTAGCAGATCCACAAGCTCGAAAAGCTGCACAAAGCGACCCGTTTTGAGTTTGTAGATCTGCTACTTTTGTTTTTGAAGGGTTAGGGTTAGATCCTGAAAAGTAACAGTTTTGGACATGAGGTTTCCACTATTTCTCATTCTCATTCACTTCCATTACACAGAGTTTCCCCAAACTTGACAACCTTGCGTTATGCAGCTAAGCATACTCTCATATCGTTACAATTTGGCCTTTCAAATATGTGAGTTAAGCCCAAGTCTTAATTCACTCAATCACGCAATGGTGTCACTTGCCAAAAATAACAGATCTACAAGCTAACAACGCGTCAAATCTGTTCTTTCTGGCAAGCAACAACGACCTTAAATTAATACTTGATCCCCCAAATTTCCCCCCTATCAGTTACTGACTGTGTCCGTGAAGCCTTGAGTTCATGTGCAAATGTATTTTCTCACATTCTTTGTCGATGAATGAAGACAAAAGCGGCTTAACGGCAAAACTGTAACTGTAAAAGACAAATAATAATCTTGTTTATAAACTCCACAACTCACTGTACAATCCTCTATAATGCATCCTCAGTACTTCCAAAACACCACATTCTTACAAAAAAACATTGCTGTTTATTTATAATGCGAGTCAGTATAAGTAATTATAAGAGGCGAAGTATGACTTTAACCCTCGTTCCCACTCGTGTTTAGAGCAATGGAAACAAACTTCGGACGTTTTTGAATGGCTTTAATGATGGCCCTCAACAGTCTGTTAGTGAACATTAGATGTCCTTTGGGGCTTTGAAGTGTATCGAATTTTATTGTAATTACAGCCTTTAAGAGTAAAGCCGAGAGAGAAGTCTGTTAACTGGCCTGCTGTCGTACGCCAGGTTTCCTGGCTGAACAAGTCATTCTGTAAGGTAGATTTCACTCAACGGTTGGAGATCTAAATTAAATGTGATTTATAGACATTCTACAGAAGCATGTGCATGTTTCTGTCCTGTTTTAGGAGCCAATACGGAAACTCTGAGGCAAATTGTGTGTGTGTGTGTGTGTGTGTGTGTGTAACTGCGTACGTGCATAGTGTAAAGCATGTTGTCTCTGTCAGATGTGGGAACCTCATATGTCCAAAACTGTTTTAGGATTCAAATTCAAAACCAGCAAAAGTAGCAGATCTACAAGCTCGAAACGGGTCGCTTTGCGGCACGCTTTGAACTTGAACCTGCTTGGATTGTGATCAAGCAGGGGGTTCATTTACAAAAAACACACAAATGTAGAATATGGAGATGTTTCTGCCCGACAGCCACGATTTGCTGTGAGAGAGTGCATGTGTACTGTAGGCCTACACAGAGAGTGCATGTGTACTGTAGGCCTACACAGAGAGTGCATGTGTACTGTAGGCCTACACAGAGAGTGCATGTGTACTGTAGGCCTACACAGAGAGTGCATGTGTACTGTAGGCCTACACAGAGAGTGCATGTGTACTAGGCCTACATCAGTGTTTGGATTTGGTAGTGCACTATGCCAGTGTTTCTCAACACTTTTCTGCCAGGGCTCACTTTTCATAGCCAAAATTATCCCAGGGCACACCTATATATATGGTGTGTGCGCCTATTTTCAAAATGTTTTCCTCTTTCTTATATTTTGCAATTTGGCCAATGTTTTACCAGTTTTTATATAGTTTGTTGATTACTTTTGATGCACTAAAGGTCTTTTGTCTTTTCTTTCTTGAGGTATTAAAAAGGGTTTTAAAAGTCCTTAAATCGTAGGGGCGACTGTGGCTCAGGAGGTAGAGCAGGTTGGCCAATGATCCCTGGATCTGTCAAAGTGTCCTTGGGCAAGACACTGAACCCCACATTACCTCCAATGGTGTTAGCTCGCCAGTTGCCACCATTGGTGTGTGAATGTGGGAAGTGAGGACGCTGGCGTCGACTGTTCGCCGCTTCACTTCCCAATGTATGAATGAATGGACCATTGTAAAGCGCTTTGAGTTCGCAACTTGCTTAGAAAATCGCTATATAAATGCAATCCATTATTATTATTAAATTGTGACTTCACTGTCAAATTTCAAAGGGCACACCAAAGCATCTCAAAAGGCACACCAAAGGTCCACGGTACACTGGTTGAAAAACACTGCACTATGCTCGCTTGTGCATGCTCTCTAATATCCACCATCTCGCTTTCTAGCTTTGTCAATTTCCACTCTGAAATGCACCCCCCGGCCTACACACACACACACACACACACACACACACACACACACATCCTGCTGGCTTGATTAATCACCAACTGCCATTCATAAAATAATTGACTTATCTGCGGTGAATGAGTCACCACCCTGTAGATGTAAGCAACGAAGCAGTGATGGACCCCCCCCCCCCCCCCCCCAACTCACATACAACCACCCATAAACCCCTTGGCCTGTTTTTTTCCATCGTCCCAGCAACCCCCCACACCACGTGTTGCATCTGTCTCATGTAACAGCACTGCACCCCCCGTTTATACTTTATACACGCACGCACGCACACACACACCTTCTGTCTGCTGATGTGGCTGCATTTAAATTACATTTAGAAAACAAAACTACACAAATTACATTATTAATTTTAATCCTAAGAGTGTGCAAATGGAAATAAATGGGCCCTTACGGGTCCATGACGTTCCATTTGTACACTTTTTGACGTTTCAGACACTTTATTTCCACTTTTCAGAGCTGAATTAGCAGAGAGTATTTTCCTGTGTACTTTCTGGAACTTGTCTGTGTATTTCCTGGCATTTACTCCTGTGAAATATTTGTTTAATGAGTGCACACAGGAGGTGATGTAAGCATCACTCATTATGCTATAAATTACAGCAGGATTAGATGGTAACGTATCCTAAAAAAAAAGAAGAAGAAAAAAACCATTTGTATTGGTCAAGTTCTCTGAAAATGCACCAAATGCCATGTCTGTTTCTCATTAATGTGCCCATCCTAAACCAGCCACGCAAGGCCAGAGGGAAACTGCATCGCATTTCATACTGTACAGGCACATGCACACATAGACATCAAAGGGGGCTTGATCCCCTGCCTTTTCATCCATCTGTAAAAAGTGCCCTCTCCAGACCATGAATGCAGTTTTTACTATGGTGAAAGAATTGCAAATGCATGCCCCCTTTCCATGCCATAGTCTAATAACTGAAGAGAACTCTCCTGAACTTGAATGCAGCGCGACTCATTGTGAGCTTGGAAGTCTGCTAATTTTGATATTTCCACCAAAAGGCCCTTTTTGAAATTTCATCCCCTGCCTCTAACATTCTCTGCACATCCCTGATACTGTATGTAACTGTACAGATCATATCTGCACTGTATGTTAGTACTTCTCAAACCTTTTCAGGTCAAGGACCCTCAAAGTTAATATGTAGGCCTTTTTGTGTAAAAAAAGACAATTTATATGTTTTTTTTTAAAGTGGTTGGTAAATAGTAATAACTTTGTGGTTTCTCACAGTGATGTCTGGGTACCTGACAGCATGGTGATATTATGATGGCTGTCTATGGTCATTTGTCATTAAGGGAAGGTGAGTATTTACTAATACCTGGGGAGGAAGGGAGAAATTATTTTTTTCTGCATTAAACCCACCAGATGGCTGCTCAAATGCTCAGGGGTCAGTCTTGCTCATGGGCCAAGTGTTGAACCAGCAACCCTCTGATTCCCAGACACTCTACTCGACACAATCAGCTACGGCATCACATCAGGAGCCATGATGGGTGAGCTTTTCCTTGAAAATAATGACCTGCCAGGGACAATATACATTGAATTTTAATTGAAATGTAAAAAATACATTCTTTCAATTTCCCCCCCACAAAACTGTGAAAAGTGATGACTCATTATTAAACCATAGTTTTGTTTTGTGTTTCTTTGACCAATGAATGTTTTTTGGTGCAAAACAAATGTTTGCATTGGATTCAGAATCATGAAAAAACCTAGTTGGCTCCCAAGGGAGTTGGGTTTGAAAAGGTTCAGAGGTGATAGTAGACATCTTTATGAACACATTTGTTAAGAAAGCTATTGGTAAGCATTTAGTTCCCAGATTGGTCAAAAACTTAGCTAACTTTCCCTCACTAAACCTTTTCATTTCAAAGACTTCCATAGCTCTCAGAGCTACAGTACCATAATTTTGGAAAGCAATGTCCTCCGGTTCAATTTCACTCTGGGAACTGAGAGTTTAATCCAGAGGTCTTCAACGTTTTCAGTCCAAGGACCGCCCCATAGTTGAGAGAGAGATGAAGCAGGGACCCCCACAACCTGTTAATAGATTCCATATGAATATGATATAGTTTTATCTTTTGACAGCCCAATCATCAGTTTATTTTGGATTCATGTCAATTTGTGTTTTCAGATATTTAACCACTTGAATACTAAATCTTGACATTTCACATTGTACTTAGTCTGCTCTTTTCCTCCTCTACATTAAAGCTCTTTGCCAAAAATAGACGATCTACAAGCTACAAGCTACAACGCCTCGCAGCGCAAGGCTAAAGTTCTCTTAATATGGACACTATAGGGTTCAAGTGGTTAATATAAAAAAGGAGAAAAAAAAGGTTCTATCACACAAAGATTTGGAGGACCCCCTGTAGTAACTCTGAGGACCCCCTGTTGAAGACCCCTGGTTTAATCTATTTGTAACTCCTGAGAGTGTGCAAATGGAACCAAATGGACCCGTACACCCGGGATTTCCTGTAACCGGGGTAGTGCTACTGGGAAACACTAGTCCCCAGCGCAAAGTGTACAACTTGCAAAGTAGCACCTGCTGGTTGCCTCAGTGTTCCGATTAAGCGGCAGTACTGAAACCAGAAACTAACCACAGTTCCTACTTCTACATGTTTGTTATGAAGCCAAGTCCTAACGTCACTTGTACCACATTACAGCAAAGCCCCCCCTCCCCCCTCTCACTCTCTCACAGGCACATGTTGGTGCTGCTAGAATACTTGTGAGGGCATATAAATTACAGCAGCACCAACATGATTTGAATTTCGATGCCCTCACAAGGACGGCAATTTTAACAGTGGTGGAAAAGTATCAATACCGCAAAGTAGGAGTACTTCGTTACAAGTAAAAGTCTGGACTCTGGAATTACACCACTGCAATTTAAAAATGAAAAGTAAATGTTTGGTGAGCAACATTGGCACACTGTACGTACAGTATATACATGTTTGACAAATAGAATCTTAGAAATAGACATTGCTTGGGGACATTTGGCCCTCACAACAAGTTTACAAGTACACATAACATTCGCGCACGCACACACACACACACACACACACACACACACACACACACACACACACACACACACACACACACACACACAGTCACACACACACACAGTCACACACACACACACACACACACACACAGTCACACACACACACACACACACACACACACACACACACACACACACACACTCACACACACACACACACACACACACACACACACACACACAGTCACACACACACACAGTCACACACACACACACACACACACACACACACACACACACACACACACACACACACACACACACACACACACACAAACACGGCCCTCCAGTGGCATGTGGCCTGGTCAAACAATGTCCCATTTCTGGAATACTGCAGACAGAAGTATGCGGGGGGAGAGAGAGGGGGAACAATGGGAAAGCGAGCACACAGCAGAATGCCTAGAGAGAGAGAGAGAGACAGAGAGAGGGAGAGAGAGAGACAGAGAGAGAGGGAGTGGGAGAGAGAGAGAGAGGAGGTGGGGGAGGAGAGTGGATAATATAGGTGCCCATCTCCATCATTCTCAGTCATGCTACAGTCAGGTGCACCAGTTGCTTCTCACTTCTAAACCTTTTGTGTTTTTCCGTAAATTAATGCCCTACTTCAGTGGTTTTCAACCAGTGGTCCGGGGACCACCACTACCAGTGGTCCTTGAGGGGAGTTCCAGGTGGTCCCCAGCTAAATGATGGAGAGTTGGTAACCAAATGGACACTTGTTAGATCTTTAACTCTCGAGAGTATAAAATGTCATTTTACGCTCTCAAGAGTTAAGAGTAACAAGAGTTACAAGAAGTCTACACAATTAGAGACAAGTTGTTATTTTGATCAATGTTTGCCTATTATCTCTCCTATGGTACCACATCAATACAGCATGGAATTGTGGACAATTGAAACATTTCTTTTTTTATAATCCTCTCTTCTGGGAGTCCCTATTACAAAACATCTTCAGACAGGGGTCCACGGCCAAGTACATAATCTACAGAATCGGTTCAACAGTGTCATGAAACCGAGAGAACAGCCCAGTGTTAATTTTGTCGACTAAGACTAAAAGACTACAAGATTTTGATATTTTTTCGATAAGACTAGACTAGACTAAAACAGTTTCAAAAGACTAAGACTAAGACTGTTATTTGTGTTATTCAAAAGACTAAGACTAAATCTAAGTCTAAGACTAATGGCTGCAAAAATTGACATTGGTATGTAACTGCAATGAAATTAAAGCTAAATACATCTTTTATCTATGGTTTTATTTTGACCAAGTGACAGGCAGTAGAAGACAATGACTTATTCAAAGTTATGTGGTTGTATTAGGCTAAAAAACATATCCTAAAAGACGAAGACTAAAAGTCTGAGACTAATCCCAAAAGACTAAGACTAAGACTAAAATGTTTTGATATTTAGTTGACTAAGACTATACTAGACAAAAACAATTTCAGAAGACTAAGACAGGACTAAGACTAAATGGTGTGTTATTCAAAAGACTAAGACTAAGACTAAATCAAAATTTGCTGAAAAAATTAACACTGGAACAGCCTATAGCTCTCATTTTCACAGTCAGTGGAGAGGTAAATAACATGTGAAAGGGACGTTTATTGTGTGCTGGGCTGTTTTCTCAGTTTTGTAAAAAAATGCCTGCAATGTAAAAATCTGTCTGCTTACTGTGATGTACCAGTCATAGCGTCACCACTACGGTATTATCATGTTCACTGGTTATCGTTTAGGAATCTGTTTCAGCGCCAAGTACAATAAACACCACTATAGTTACATCATGGGCAGTGTATCTGGGTCAGGATGCACATATTATCCTTGTTTAAAGTCTCATTTGAGAAGTGCTATTTATGCTGTATGTCCTTCTTCTGTAACAGACTCTAATACCACGTTCTGCGTATGTAGGAGAGGCACCTATGTTTGTATCTGGATGGAATTCAAGGCTGCCGAGCGGGGATGTGTCACTGTGTCTTAAAAGGTGTTGTAAGTGTGATTTGTTTGTTAAAATAAGTGATAAATATAGCTCTTTTATATTTTATTATCATATCTTATCATTGCTGTATAGTGTGATTGTATGTCAGGGTGTCGCTGTCTCTCCAGCACTTTAGTAAACAGACACACATGTACAGGTTGGCATGACAATCAGGACATGTGAG
Organism: Nannobrachium achirus; assembly: GCF_963921795.1. NCBI lineage: Eukaryota > Metazoa > Chordata > Actinopteri > Myctophiformes > Myctophidae > Nannobrachium > Nannobrachium achirus. Next base: position 19,343,664 of record NC_137829.1, read on the forward strand.
CTTGTGGATGACCATTGACACGATCAAAAGGTTTCAATAGAAGAGCAGGGAGAACAACATATAACTACTTGTATAAGTTATAATGTATTAAAATACTCTACCATACAGATTGGACAAAATTGCATTGTATCCCCCTTTCTCCCCAATGTAGTAGTCACTGACCTTCTGTCAGGGACGTGCTGGGCCCCTGATTCAGCCCGGGAAAAAGAGTTGCAGAGGCCCTCATTGCGCGCTATAGAGAGAGAGAGATCTCTCTATAGCGCTGCTGCTACTCAAAGATTTGCCATTTCAGATCATGACAAAGTGACAAGCCAGTGGGCCAATTACATGAGTTATATTTCGTCGTTGTCGGGTGGAAACCTTGTATGTCCAAAATATCATTTTAAAAATGATTTAAAGTAGTGAAAACAGCAGATCTACAAGCACACAACGCCTCGCACCGCGAGGCGTTGTGTGCTTGTAGATCTGCAGTTTTCACTACTTTTGTGCGACGGCCTTGTATGATGAAGCAGGGCTTTGCTTTGTGAAAAAAAATTACAAATTTGAAACTTACATATACAAGGTTTCTGCCCGACAGTGACGATTTACTTTGTTGGCTGCCCAGCTAGCCCCCAAAATGGAACGAAGGCCGACATTTTATTTTTAATTTTTTTCCTAATGGCCGGCCTGGACCGGCCGGCCTGGACCGGCCGGCAATGAACCGGCCGTTTGGGTGTTGCCCGCTTTTCCCAATGGCCAGTACGTCCCTGCCTTCTGTGTTGTCACTGCTTTAGTATCCTCCTGACTCACCTGCCAGTGAGGAGCCCCCACCGGGAGGACGTACTGTTAATTGTATCATACTGACTCACCTGCCAGTGAGGAGCCCCCACCGGGAGGACGTACTGTTAATTGTATCATACTGACTCACCTGCCAGTGAGGAGCCCCCACCGGGAGAAATGACTAGAGCGTTCGTTCGTCCTACTCCTAGCTCCCGCCCAACACTCCCCGCTGACAGGTGCCACTACAGCCCGTAATAATGTACACTCCCCATCCGGCCTCCCTCTCTCAAACACCCTCCCTGTTGTGTTCGCATAGACGCTGGACAAAGCCAGATGCACCACGGATGGTGGATTCGAACCCACAACCTCCAAGGTGGTGGCAAGCCCATTATCACTGTGCTACTGTGTTTTTAAACTACTGAACCGTCCATTAATCGTAATGTTGATTCCACTAAAACAGTAAGCAGTTTAATCCCAGAGATGGTGACACGGTGTGACATGACATGACATGACATGACATGACATGACATGACATGACAGACAGGCATGTGGAGTGCGCTTAGCGCTGTGTGTGTGTGTGTGTGTGTGTGTGTGTGTGTGTGTGTGTGTGTGTGTGTGTGTGTGTGTGTGTGTGTGTGTGTGTGTGTGTGTGTGTGTGTGTGTGTGTGTGTGTGTGTGTGTGTGTGTGTGTGTGTGTGTGTGTGTGTGTACTTTGTGATGGCTATAAAACAACTCCAACCAGCATCAAATGCTCCACAGCTGCCTGCCTGCCGCTCCTGCGGAGCGGAGCTTTCGTGTGTGGTGTATAATTCATGCTGAATGTGCTTTCAATATCCTCTCCTTCTCTTTCGTCTCTCTTCTTCTTCTCTCAATCACAAAATCTCTCTCTTACTCTCACTCTCTGTATCTGTCGCTGTCTCTGTATCTCTCTCTCTCTCTCTCTCTCTCTCTCTCTCTCTCTCTCTCTCTCTCAATTCATTTTCAATACAAAGGAGCTTTATTGGCAAGAGAAAACATATGTTTTGCCACAGTGTTGATTTTGTTGACTAAAACTATGAGAAAAATGTTTGTCGACTACCGGTACCTTTTTTCAATGACAAAATAAAAACTAGACTAAAATGTCACGGTAGGGACTAGTGGAGAAGAGATCCAGTAGAACTAAAAGACAAGCCATTTTATGTTTGGTTTATGTTTGGTTGAAAATAGCAGATCTACAAGCTTGTAGATTGCCTATTTACAGAGTGCAACCAAGTGTGTAAAATCAGCCGTTAAAGGAACTGTTTAGAATAACGTGTTCCTTCCACATGCTACGTCCAACTAGGGAAACTCCCCCTGTCAGGTGAAAAGAAGTGACTTGGACTCCACATGCATTTAAGGAAGCTTGAGGTCAGTCCGTTGTCTCCCCAGGTTGGCAGAGGGAGTGTAGAGCCCAGGATTGCATTAGACAACTGACACCGGGTGAAGAATTAGTTACAAAATCGTGGGATAAATACAATCATTAAAAAAATCTCTCTCTCTCTCTCTTTGTGGATGTTTCCTCTGATGAATTAGTGCTGTGGTGGATTAGGGCAGATGGGGGGGGGCTGATACCGTGTACTGTAGGTCCCACTGAGACCTCATCAGCATCCATGCGGAACCAACCAGGGCTAATGATCTGTGTCACTGATCTGCATCTGATTTGTGAGATCCAGATTCTGACCACTGTTATGGCTAAATGTGTGTTTGTGCGCACGGTCGCATGCGCGTGAGCATTTGTGTGTCCATGTGGGTGTGTTTGTGTGCATGTGTTCTGGAGGCAACATCCCGTGCCTCCAGGAGGAGGCACGGGATGTTGACAAATCGAAACGCTGTGCCAGATCTACATGCATGCCTGTACAGTAGATCTGCTAATTTTTTGAAAATATTTTTAACTCAAGATTTAACTTTAAATCTTTGTTTCTGGAGGAGGAGTTCCTTAGAGTCTAAGGAAATATGTTGTCTAAGGCTTAGACAACGTCTTTTTTAGTCTGGGAGGGTCCGCAGCCAAATACATATTATTTTGGCTGACATGAAAAGAGGACCTCTGCATGACCTCTGTACTTCATTCCCGTTTGCTTTTCCTGTCATCTTTCCTCTGTAGGTTTCTCTCTCTCTCTCTCTCTCTCTCTCTCTCTCTCTCTCTCTCTCTCTCTCTCTCTCTCTCTAGGCCTATGTGATGTCTAACAGCTCGCCAGAGAACACACTCTTGAAGCTGTAAATGCAGACAGGGTTTATCTTCATCTGAATACTTTGCATGAACTCGTCCTGTCCTCAGCTCACCTCCTCATTTCACACGTTTAGCGGTCGAGGCTGATGATCATCCCTTCTCATTTACTACTTAAATCCCATCATGCATCCGTATTCTGGGCAAACATTTCGCAGAAAATAGAGACAACGCTTCCGTCACCGACATGCAGACTGTATACCAGGGGGTTTCAAAGTGGGCGACCACTGGATGGGGTGACGTGACGGCAATCCAGGGGTCCCTCAGAATGATTTGATGATATTTGGAATTCATCAATATCACTTCACAATGTGAAGACCTAATTTGCACTGTGCTTGATGAGTTATTTTTCCATCTACGGCCAACTCTCTTCACCAGAAATAGCCGAGCTACAAGCTCACAACGCGCTGTCAGAACAATCTGATAGTAAAGTGGATATATCCCGCTGCTGAATGTCCACAGAATGTGTTTATTTATGGGGTTTGTGTGGTTACTGGTTAAGAGCACCGCAACCTCTCTCTCTCTCTCTCTCTCTCTCTCTCTGCTATCCCTCCCTCCCTCCACCGGAGCCGCCAAGTGTCACGACTCGTGCACGTGAGCCATGAAACGCTCTCTCACTTCACAGGACCTGGACTTTGACCAGTGGCAAAAAGAAAAGCTCTGAGAAGCCCAGCAGATCGTACAAACTGTCCACCCTGCACAGGAATCAAGCAAGCTGTGCAAACACCCCCCACCCCTCTGTGACAAGAGACGAGAGGCCTTGATGGAGTGCCACGTGCGAGCGGAGCAGGAAGCCAAGGTTCTGAGAAACAGGTGATGGGTGGAGAGGAGAGGAGGAGGAGAGAGAGAGAGAGAGAGAGAGAGAGAGAGAGAGAGAGAGAGAGAGAGGACCCTAGTGTAACCCTGCTACCATGCTGGAGGCAGATGGGCCCTGTGGCTGAAACAGAGAGAGAGAGAGAGAGGGGTTAGTGTGAAACTCGAAACATGTTCTGTTATACAGAAAGACTCAGTATAAGATACACTAGTATTTCGTCGCTGTCGGGGCAAAACAAAAAACTCATATCTCCATATTTGAACTTGGAACAACTTGGTGTTTTTTGGTAAATGAATGCCCTACTTGATCATACTACAGCGTCACACAAAAGCATCGAAAGTAGCAGATCCACAAGATCGAAACGTGGTGCTAATCGGGAGCTTGCACCCATGGGAACCAATTGCACCCATCCTGATGAGTAACAGTTTTGGACAGATTTGTAAAACGTCCTTCTACTGCCATGCATGTGTGCCTGAGTGCGGCGGCACCTGTGTGTTTGCATGCAACACTGTATGCGTGTCTGTCTATGCAGTCCGTATGCGCTCGCAAGTACTGTGCACGCACGGCATGTTTGTTGAGCATGTGTGCGAACACGTGCGCCGATCAACCATGCCTTTCCTGAGAGCTATGTCGACCACTCAGCCTCGAATCTTCGATACAGGCACGTAATCTAACTGCAATCATAGCCGATTTAACACTAACTCTTACCATAAACATAACCATAACCCTAACTTTCACCCATAACGGTTATGAAACTCAACTGCAGATAAATCCATTTGTGGACACCGTTATTGTCCCCTAATTTCATTCCACATTTCATTCCCGATTAATGGTTTAACTTCTAAATCACTAAAATCAGTTAGTTCTCAAATGTAAAAAGGAGAGAAGATTTGTGTTCTAAAAAAAAAAGAAATCTAAATTGTTCAAAACTTTCCAAACACTTACAATATCTTTCAAAAAAATATCGGATGTACAAGCTCACAGTGCGGCATGACGAAGTGACGTGCTGTGAGCTTGTGCATCTGCTTTTAAACCAATGTTCTAAATCCTACGAGTTTTCAGTGTAAAAGCAATCGTGAGAAGAAGGCTACAGGCTGTCCATCTCGGTGTCATGTTTGACAGGGAAGAATGTCTGCAGCGTCCATTTGCCTCCATTGCCTGTTGGACACAGTGTTGTTGGGTTGTAGACAAAGCTGCCAGTCAACCGTGTTCCAAGCAAGTGGTGGAAAGTAACTACCGGTAAGTAGATTTCGTTGCTGTCTTTCCTCCACTGCAATTATTTGACAGCTTACTGTCAAATAACGTTACTTTGCAGATTTAGATTATTATCACAAATCATACATCAACCACTTGTGCACTATATACTTTATACGGTACTTTGGATATCCGAAAAGGGCAGATCTACAAGCTGAATACATTATTTTTATAATGAATACATTATATTATTATTTTTAGTACAGTATGTCTACGTTGTGATATCGCTACTTTATTAGTGTAAGTTAAAAAAGAAAGGTTCTTATTTCACAACTGATTCCAGCCAACATACTGTTCTTATTATGCTACTTTTGCATCGTCTCCTTCGGGTCCAAAACAAGTTTTCATGCTTTTATATGACGCTGTAGTATGATCATGTAGGGCATTGATTTACAAAAAACAAAGTTAAAATATGGAGATAAGAGGTTTCTGCCCAACAACGATATATACGAGCCCTCTGGCTTGATACGAGACCGAGTCTGAGGAGCCAAGCCTCGTGTGATCGCCTTCCAGGCCAGCATGAAGTCGACGCGCCGTTCGACTCGATGAAACGGCTCATATTTCACTGTTCCTTACTTCCTTGGCCTGCAGAGCAGAGCGATGAGAGATCACACTGCTGTCACCCTGGATTAGATCATACAACACTTCTTCTTATTAATGTCTCCTTTTTTACGACAGCTGACTCCTCCTGATTAATATGTGTATGAAGCTTTGTCAACGTGTTACCACTTACCAGCTATTATGGTATTATTGCATGTGTGTCCGTGTGTGTGTATGCGCGCGCATGCATGCGTATTTCCTAATGCTTTTTAAATGGGATTGCTTGAATATTAACTATCTTACCGCCGAACGAACGCTCGTTCTTTTATCCTCTGCGCCATAACGAGCGTTTGTTCTTTCCGCGGCTGAGCCAGTCTGAGCTGATGAGGGGTGGCGCGGGGGTGTATAGTAGCAGCAGCTACCATAACGCTAGTCTCAAATCTGGAGCGCACATAAACAACAATGGCGGCGCGATCACTTTTCTGGTAGTTTTTTATGCCTGGATCTAGTTTCTCCATTTCTATGTCTACAACTGGTGCAACCGAGGGACAAACTTCAGCCTCGTTCATTGGAACAGCAGCGCCCGACTTTTTTGCGGTTGGAAATAATGGATGGATATTTTTTTATAAATTTCTACTTTGATGGCGTCATAAGACATCCTTAGATCCTTATAAAATCATAAATGGCAGCAAAAGAGTTAACGGCTGAGATGCGAAACATCATTAGGGGCTACGCATTCAGGGTTAAGTGCCTTGCTCTAGCGACACTTCAACACACTGGGCGGCTGAACCGGCGACCTTCTAATTGCAGGCTCTATCCATCACTGAGCCAGTGGTTCTCAACGCTTTCAGGCTGTGAGGAGCTGTGAGCTTGTAGATCGGCTATTTCAAATATGTTTGCCTCTTTCTTATACTAGAGGTTGGCTTTGTCAGAGTAGGCCAGTGGTTCTCGACCTGTGGGTCGGGACCCCCAGGGGGGTCCCCACATTTATTGGGGGGGGTCCCCAGATGATTAACTTTATGTGCAACATTGTTATCTCTCTCAACAGTAAACAAAAACCAACTTAAAGCTTAAGTGTATAGAGGGTATCCTGAAAAGGTTGAGAACCACTGGATTAGGCTACCTGTTGTACCCATCTGTCTGTGTCCCTTTAGTTTTGGGCCCATAAACAATGTCTGTTCCTGTCTGTCTACCTTCGTTTTTTTCTTTGATCAAAAATGTCTTAAAAGTCCTTAAATTGTCATTTGGGGGTCCCGACCCACAGGTTGAGAACCACAGCACTAAGCTGCAGCCGCCACAAATGGACATAATGGATAACATCGATTAAAGTGTGTGTGTGTGTGTGTGTGTGTGTGTGTGTGTGTGTGTGTGTGTGTGTGTGTGTGTGTGTGTGTGTGTGTGTGTGTGTGTGTGTGTGTGTGTGTGTGTGTGTGTGTGTGTGTGTGTGTGTGTGTGTGTGTGTGTGTGCGTGCGTGCGTGCGTGCGCGTGCGTGCGTGCGTGCGTGCGCGAGCAAGAGAGAGGCGGAAACCAGTTGATCCATTTCACTAAGTACTACCCTTGTCTACAGCTTAAAAAAAGAAATCATATCAATTATACTTTCCTTGAATTTGTGTAAAGAATACAGCAATGCCGTGCAACAGTTCCAGACCTCAGCCTGACTCATAGTCTCTAGTATAAACCATAAGTGTTCCAGTGCTCCCATATATACAGCATTGTAACAGGATACTGAGTGAGGAACATAGTTATCCTAGCTGTCGGGTAGAAACCTCTTATCTCCATATTCTAACTTTGTAAATGAATGCCCTACTTAACTATGAAAACTGTCACATCTTGTCCGTACGTCCATGAGTGAGTAACGCCTCAATGTCTATAGATGCTGACCTGTTGTGACATCACATCGTTCTGACATCTCATTGTGACATTACATTCTGTCCTTGTCCCTTATATGCCCATTGTATGGCCATATATGGAGATCCCTGATCTCCATATATGTCTATAGCTGACCTATGACATCACATTGTTGTGACATCACATTGTGACATCACATCCCGTCCATGTCCCTTGTATGCCCATATATGGAGATCCCTGATGTCATCAATATTAAGCCCATAGCTTGGAATGCCCATATGGACATATTGTGTGAGTCTCATGTGGTCTATAACGGCTATCATCTATGATGTCAGACGTCAGTCATATCCATATTTGGGAAAATATTTTGTCCACATTTTGTCCAACTTAAACAACCAACCGCAACTCGAATCAAACTTGCAAATGAATTCCATCTTGTGCGAATTCCATGCTGCATTTCGCTTTTCGCCCACAGTGTTCTTGTTGATCTGTTATTTTGAATCACAGTTTCTGGACATATAAGGTTTCTACCCGACAGAAACAATATACATTTAAGCCTATAAATTCATCATCTTGATTTGTTTTCTTTGTCTTTCTTTTATTTGGAAGGAAATTGTTCTTGTAATCTCCTGTGGGAAAACTAAACTAAACAAGACTTAGTTTGTACTGCGAGTGTAGCCTACAATTGGAACCAAATTGACTTGTAAGGGTCCATTTGATTTTGTTTGTACACTCTCTGAGTTACAGTAGATAAACACGGAGGATTTTACTGTGTGGCAGGTGCTGCTGCAGACCTTTTCAGCTATTTACCACTCTGGCCAGTCTTGATGGTGGGTTATTTTTCACTTACCAATGCCAATGAGCTGTGGATCATGGAACCAGTTACAGCCCAAGGAAAAACATCTACTACTAGTGTCGAGGTGCCAACTTGATATGATTGATATATATTGGGCCACAGACCCCCACATCTGAAAATGTTTTGTGCCAGGAACTCCCCACAGAAGAGAAGATTTGTGTTAAAAAAGATCAGAATGATTCAACACTTTCAAGGTTTTTCCAAAATGCACTGCGAGCTTGTACACCTGCTATTTTTGAAGAGCCAATGCTAAAATCTAACATGACACGGGGCGGCAGTGGCTCAGGGGTAGAGTTGCCTTCTTAGAACACGGAGGGTTCCCAGTTCGATCCCGGGCTCCCCCAGAGTTGGTGTCGAAACTCTGCAAAACTCTGAACCCCTAGTTGCTCCCGGTGAGCAGGTTGGTGCCTTGCATGGTTTCCTCCGCCATCGGTGTATGAATGTGTGTGTGAATGGGTGAATGTAATGCACAATCTCTGTAAAGCGCCTTGGATGAAGGCGCCATTTATTTACCATGGATGCTTTCCCAGTTTGAATGGGATAACCCGGTGGGCGATTCTACAAATGTCTTCTAAATCTAAAACAGTTTTCTGAAAAACCTTATGTTGCTATGTCAGTGGTGCTCAAAAGTTTTAATGTCAAGGACCCGCAAAATGATTATGTATTTGGCCGCCGACCTTCCGATTTGCACACATTTTCAAGATGTTGCTAAAAATATCGAAAAATGACAGACCGGTTTTAATGAGTTGATTGATGCAAACGAGTGGAGCAGTTTTTCAGGTTTTTATTGGGAGGGTTGTGAAGGTTGAGCCATCGCCGACACATACATAGCCTCACAGTCACACCAAAGATAGTGTTGTTTCAGTCAAACGATCCACTTAACAGGAGCCCCCTGAGGGCCACGGCTTGTGCATTTTACACAGGGACGTGCTGGCCATTGGGAAAAGTGGGACAACTCCCGAATGGCCGGTTCATTCCCATCCATTAGGAAAAAATTAAAAATATAATATCAGCCTTCGTTCCATTTTGGGGTCTGGGCGGCCAACAAAGTAAATCGTCACTGTCGGGTAGAAACCTTGTATCTGCAAGTTTCAAATTTGTACATTTTTTTGCAAAGCAAAGCCCTGCTTCATCATACAAGGCAGTCGCACAAAAGTAGTGAAAACAGCAGACAAACAGCAAACAGCACACAACGCCTTGCGGTGCGAGGCATTGTGTGCACGCACGCACGCACGCCCACACACACACACACACACACACACACACACACACACACACACACACACATCGTCATGACATACAAGACAATACAAAACAGACAATACAGTACAGAACAACACAAAAGACAAGTTATCAATACAGAAAAAAATCCATCCATTCCTCCTTGGTGGAAATTCCACCAAGGGGGATTGGAGGAATGGAGGAAAGAAAAAAACTTAAATTATGAAAAGAAAGCTTAGGCTTCTGAATCCTATGAGATTAATGACTTTGTTGTCCCTTGTAGACTTACTATGGCTCTATTGCACAGAGGAAAGAACTTTGCCTTTAGGGACAAAGGTTGGTGGTTCAAGACCAGTGAAAGTTCTGTCTTTCACTGTCTGTTTTGTATTATCTTGTATGTAATGACTTTTGAATAAATAAATAAAATGAAAAAATAAAAAAAACTTTAACAAGTTGAAAAAATCCACAACATTTTCCTCCTCTTAGGAAATGACACAGCACAGAGGATTTCCACCTATGCTTTCCACCACTTTCCTACTCGGTAGAAAGCATAGGTGGAAAGCCTCTGCGCTGTGTCATTTCCTCAGAGGAGGAACATTTTGTGGATTTTTTTCAACTTGGTAATAAATATTTTTTCATGACATACAAGACAATACAAAACAAAACAGACAATACAGTAAATAACACAAACACAAAAGACAAGTTATCAATACACAATACATCAATACAGAAAAATAAATCCATCCATTCCTCCTTGGTGGAATGGAGGAAAGAAGCAGCCTATCAGCGTTGTCAAAGAAAGGGTCAAACTCGTTCTTCTGCTATACCACAAAAATGTGGAATGCCTTACCGAAGGCCATAAAGGAGTGTGGATCACTAGCATCCTTTAAAATTGCCCTGAAAAACCACTTACAGGCAGCAGCCGTTCGCAACTGGTAAAAACCTAGCCCAACCCTACCCTCCCCTGCCCCTTCCTTGTATATACTTACTGTTTGTTTAGACTTACTGTTTTCTTTTTTTTTCTTTTCTTTACATATCTACTGCATAGTACTGTGTTCTATTTGTCTGTCATTCAATGTTATATGAGATACTTTAATGGTTTCCTGTTGAAATAAGCTTAGTCTTTTCATGGATCTCCTTTTAGTAGACCTTGTACCAGTGAACTGTACCGTCATGAAACTGTACATTTTCCTATGCAAACTTCTAATAAAGCCTTCAATCAATCAAATCAAAGTTAGGGCCTACTGACAGCATGTTCTTTCTTCTCATCTACTTGGATACAAGCTATAACAAGGCTTTAAAATGTGTTTTATGCTAGTTAAATAGCAGTGAAATAGACTGTGACAAGTATAGTCTATACTAGGTTAGACTGACATGTACCTGTATATTGGCATTCACACATATGGGCTTAATATTGATGACATCAGGGATTTCCATATTTGGGCATAAAAGGGATTCTGTTAATGTGGTTCCCCTGACGTGATGTCAGAGCATGATGTCAGAGCGTGACAGTCAATCAACAATAAAAGATCAAACCAGACAGATAGATACGTTCAAGATGTGACGGTTCTCATTCTAAACTAGAGGATAGATACCCGTACGCAGCCTTATATAGGCCTATGCCTTGATATTATGATGTCACCCTTTGCCCCTCTATGATTGGCTACGGGCATACACGGCCCGTTGCACGTGATTGGCTAGGGGCACAAACACAGACAGACAGACAGACAGACAGACAGACAGACAGACAGAGATTTGGCTAATTTATAGATAGATAGATTAGATGGAACATGGAAGTCAAGTCACGAATGTCATGAGAAAGTTAGAGAAAGAACACACGCATGTGGTTCCACTACTGCTGCCTTTTGATAATGTTTGCAAGGGCATTTATTCACTGAATTTGTTTGTTTTTGTGTGTGGGCTTCGTCGTACAAGCAGCTTTTATCTCCATCTTCTCTTGAAGTTGACCTCCACCATCAGGAACCAGCACAAGTCCATGCATTGGACTAGCTATAGTCCCCCTAGTGGTCACTGCTCGCCACTGCACTCTGACCCATCAGTGCACCCACTCCAAACCCAGGGCAGAACAATCAACATTACGCAACAATGCATGCACACACACAGACAGCCAGGGCATACAGCTTTAATCAACAGGCATATGCTCACTTTTGAAACGCTGCCACCTAAAGTGCCTGTGATATATAAAGACAGCTAAAGACACATGCACGTACAGGAAACGCACACACGGAACACACATCACATGTAGTCTGTGAAATTGTTTTCAAGCGATGGAAATCTTGCGTCCAGACACAACTTAAAGAACCATCTGTTGTTTATTTCCCATATCGTTGCTGTCGGGCAGAAACCTCTTATCTCCATTTTTTAAAACTTTTTTATTTTTTTCTTAAATTAACACCCTTCTTGATCTACTACAGCCTCACACGAAAGCTGAAAGCATCAAAAGCAGCAGATCTGCTAGCACGAAACCTTCGAGCTTGTCAATCTGCTGCTTTTGCTGTTTCTGAATTTGAATCCTGAAAAGACGCCGTTTTTGGACATATGAGGTTTCCACCCGACAGAGACGATAATATAAGGCAAGCTATCTGTGTTTTATTACTGGGCCTTTGAGGTTTGTGTCGAGGCCAAGCGCAGTAACGTCACAGATAGTTTCTCTACATTCACATGCCTGCCTGCCTGCTCATCCACCCGCTGAGAGGGCCTTCACTTTCACAGTAGTTTTTCCTACCATCTATTTTGCGCACATTCTTCCTGTCTTCAGCTGGCGAGCTGGCCAAGGTGATCCGATCGGCCTTGGCCAGCAGGGGAGATGCACACTGTATGAGCTTCTCAGCCAGTACATGTAGGTGTCCTGCTTAACACCAGGGTCTTAAAAATGTCTCAAGGGAAGAGTAGTGAGACCACTTCCAACCACTGTCTGTCTGCACATGTGCTTAATTATATTGTGTTAACATACCATTTTGTAATTATTAATTTAAAATATTTTTTCCGGCAGCTTTAATCTACTTGACCACGTGTATGCGCAGGAGTTTTATTTTGTGTCCGACATCGGTGCATGTTGGAAACCTCATTAGAAGGGTTGCTTTTCAGGATTCAAATGCAGAAATAGCAAAAATAGCAGATCTACCAGCTCAAAATGGCAGAAATAGCAGTGATTTTCTTACATTTTAACGTGGGCACGTGCGTGTCCATCGTGCACGATCCGTGTGCACGCCGTGGTCCGTTCGCGAATACAAAAGACCTCATGTTAATCCATGCTAGCATTGCAAGGAAGTAAACAGCAGAAAGTGGCCACAGAAAAACGTGTTGTCCCGACCCCCAAAAAATGCATATCTGGTTCCGCTTCAGAACGGAAGCACTGTCTCTAGGTTACTTAGTAACCCCGAGGCGGCGATCCGATGGATTTGAAACTCGGGCCTGGCATGCAAAGACATCCAAACAGAAAAGTCCTAATCCCTGTGGATGCACGTGACCGTTGGCAGCCAATAGCATTCGAGATGGTATAATTTCTACCAATTAGCTATTCACGGCCCACCCACTCAGCAAATTTCTCAGCAACTTCCTGGTGCTGACGTCAGTTTTGAAGGGGAAACTAACAGAAATCGCTGGACTTAAAGCGAACAAATCATTATTTCGAACGGTAAAGTAAATTATAATGCTTTGTGCCTTTTACTATCTTGTGATCATGCTAGCCGTATTTTATACTTTACTATTCGGAAATTGCATTAAATTTGCGATTTCTGTGTTAACTCTATGGGCTTTTAGCAGGGTTATACCCTTCAAAACGTGACTTCAGCACCAGGAAGTTGCTGAGTGGGCAGGCCGTGAATAGGGCTAATGAACGTTGATTTCTACAATTTTTCTACAACGGCCAAAGAAGCTTCCTTTGTGCAGCATAGAAACCAGTGGCTTTCCACCGTCCATATTTTTTTACAGTCTATGATTCAGCCCCTCTCTCTGTCTTGTTGCGACCGTCAGGTCGCAAGTTACTATGAAAAGCTTTTGCAAACTTTGCACACACACTCCTTGGCTGCCAAACCACAACCACAACTTCTAGTGCCACCATGAGGCCGATTCTTGCAAAACACATTTTTGGACACTGCTCCTACAGATTGTGCCCTAAAATCACGCAAAGTGGTACACTGTATCTCTACAGTCATGTCATCAACATGGCATCTGTCCCATCTAGCGCCACCATCAGGACGATTTTTGCAAAACACATTTTTGGACACTGCTCACTAAAATCCAGAAGGAGCGAATACACTTCCCGGCAGCGGCGTCTGCCGCGGCGTCGTCGGACTTGCCGACAACAGCCGCGGCAATGATTCCTATGCCGTGGCAATTATACCTAATCCGTGGCAACGCCGGACAGACCGTCAATGTGCAGCAATGGAACTGCATCTGCCGCTGTTGCCGAACCCCCCCCCCCCCCCCCCCCCCCACACACACACACACACACACACACACACACACACACACACACACACACACACGCGCACGCAGGCACGCACACGCACGAATGCACACCCACGCACACAAGCACCATGATCAGCATGCTCATATCAATAATGTAGGCTATAAATAAATGAATAAAGTATTAAAACAGTCACGTCTGCTCCGGTGGTCGCCTCCGCCTCCGCCGGCCGCCGGACCAGCCGCCGGAGGCCACCGGTGCCTCCGCCGCCGCCGCCTCCGCCTCCGCCGGCCGCCGGACCAGCCACCGGAGGCCGCCGGTACCTCTGCCGCCGCCGGTGCCTCCGCCGCCGCCGGTGCCTCCGCCGGAGCCTCCGCCGCCTCCGCCGGTGCCTCCGCCGCCGCCGGTGCCGCCGCCGGAGCCGGTGCCTCCGCCGGAGCCTCCGCCGCCGCCGGTGACTCCTGACCCACCGCCGGTTCAGAACCGGAGCCGCCGCCGACAGTGTTGCGCTGACGGAGATGGATCTGTCTGTCTGTTTTGCGTGCTGCTGGCATCTACCCCCCCCCCCCCTCCCCCTCACGGCCCGGCCTGGCCGTTTAATTATCCATTTCCTTCTCATATCAGTCATATTCCATTTTACCCCCTCACCCCGAATATATATAACCTTCATTTTTCTTTGCAGCTAAATTAACTAAAGGTTCTCCTTAATCGAATTCATCCTATGTTTGTTTCAACACATGTTCTTCATTATTATTATTTAAGCATATGGTTTCTCTGCGCTTGTCATGCGTAAATCTTTGGATTCAGGGTTCAGGGCTGACCATGCAGCATTGTTCTACCTGGAAGGCTTATCACCAGCTACTAGCGACGTTTACTTTAAGCTTCATGGTTTGATGGAGGGACAATTAAAACATGATTTATATACAGTACACTGAATGAATACAGACACTTCACAGATATACAGTAGGCCTACTTAAAATTAGAACAATCCTTTGAGAATTGACCGACCTATAAGGCTTTGAGCGCCCACCGAGGCAGCGCCGTATGTTGCTGGCTTAATTTATTAATTATTAGGATCAATAAATATAGTCTATATGTCCATAACGGCTATTTTTCGCTGTTTGTGACCAATCCCGATCCTCCGCGGGTCGTTCTGGCTGCAGGGGGTCTGTCATGTTATCAAATGATATCGCCGGCCCAAAACTAAAGTACATGGAATATATAGGCTACTGACAAGGCGCACATTCGCACAACGCTATAGGCTCTTATTAATCAGAGGACATAATAGAGAAAGGTGCGTGTGGGGACTGAACTGGACCCTCCTGTCTATATACTTTCCTGTGCGTCTTTGACCTACTGTACCAACCACAACAGCACCGCACCAGTGCTTATTACTGCCAATTTTGCTTATTTACGCACGCACGCACGCACCATGATCAGCAGTGGACCAGCGTGCTCATATAGTCGATAATGTACAAATTGGCGGCGGCCGCAGTGTTGCAGCTGCCGGAGATGGGTCTGTCTGTCTGTCTGTCTGTCTGTCTGTCTGTCTGTCTGTCTGTCTGTCTGTCTGTCTGTCTGTCTGTCTGTCTGTACAACCCTTTCCTTAGTAGCCTAGTAGTAGACCTATTTTACGCACACCTGTTTTGCGCGCTGCGCGCGTCTAACCCGCCCCACAAACACTCTATCTCTCTCTCTCACACACACACACACACACACACACACACACACACACACACACACACACACACACACACACACACACACACACACACACACACACACACACACACTGACAAGCGCTGTGGGATTACCTGTGCCCATTTTCCCCTTCGTTTTTACCCCTCCCTAGTCCCAAATATACAGTATATTATATACTGTATATAGGCTTATGCCTTATTGTAGGCTATTCATTTTATTGTAGGCTATAATAGTTATTGACCATAGCTTAATAGTCTGTTATTTGTATTTCTTTCGCCCGGCCTGGCCGTTTAATTATCCATTTCTACCTTCTCATATCAGCCATATTCCATTGTACGCACATTTTACCGACCCCCTCACCCCGAATATAAATATAACCTTCATTTTTCTTTGCAGCTAAATTAACTAAAGGTTCTCCTTAATCGAATTCATCATAGATATGTTTGTGTTTCAACACATGTTCTTCATTATTATTATTTAGGCATACGGTTTCTCCGCGCTTGTCATGCGTAAAATATTTGGATTCATTCTGAGTGTGTGTGTGTGTGTGTGTGTGTGTGTGTGTGTGTGTGTGTGTGTGTGTGTGTGTGTGTGTGTGTGTGTGTGTGTGTGTGTGTGTGTGTGTGTGTGTGTGTGTGTGTGCGTGCGCGCGCGCGTGTCGTGCAGCCTATGTTTTGGCCGACCCCCCGCAGTGTTTTCCACAGTGAGAGAGTGTAAAATGAAACCAAACGTTCCCCCCCTTACGGGTCCATTTGGTTTCATTTTAGGCCTACCCGCACAAGAATTAAAATGTCCATAAGGGTCCATTATATTCCAGGCAATCGTCTGACCTGGCCAAAACACTGACATGTCTGCTACTAGGTATAGGATTGGGACATGATGCTGACTGGATCTATCTATCTATTTCGTATTCTTTTTTTAGCGGCCCACGGCGCCTCCGCGTTTTTTTTTAATGTTTAATAAGACATACAATAGCCTACTAGCTCTATAGGACCAGGCCTACAGTTAATAAAATAAATATATAAAGTGAATATGAAGGGTAGGCTATTGTCTGCCTATATCACCATTGACAGCTGCAAGGACTCCCTGCTGGGCGTTCAAACAAACAATTAGGTTACAAAAACCTATAATGGCCCAATTTTGACTTCAAAGGAGTGCATGACGGGATCCACCGCAGATAATTAAGTGGCCAATTTGGCCACTCTGTCTGTCTGTCTGTCTGTCTGTCTGTCTGTCTGTCTGTCTGTCTGTCTGTCTGTCTGTCTGTCTGTCTGTCTGTCTGTCTGTCTGTCTGTCTGTACAACCCTTTCCTTAGTAGCCTAGTAGTAGACCTAATAATAATAATAATCAATGTCCCTCCCTCAACCTCGCCTCTCTCCACTTCTATCTATCCATTTTACGCACACCTGTTTTGCGCGCTGCGCGCGTCTAACCCGCCCCACAAACACTCTCTCTCTCTCTCTCTCTCTCTCTCTCTCTCTCTCTCTCTCTCTCTCTCTCTCTCTCTCTCTCTCTCATTTGTTTCTATTTCCTAAATAAATAAGCAGCAGCAGTTAACAAAATGTGATGCTGGCGCTGTCAATTAAATGATCAGATCGTTTTTGTCTGGATCTTAAGCCTCTGTTGTTGAGTGTTGAGTCGTTACTGCATATGTTTCCATTCTGTAGAACAGTGCTTATGCCAGGAACCACCATTTGCTATAGCAAACGTTTTCATTTCTAGGACCCCCAGTTTGACATGCATGAAGCTACGGACCCCAATTTAATGGCATTTCTATCTCTGGGACCTGTAATCCATATCAAAATCAACGTTCATTTAACCCAAATGGGCCCTTTACATTGACCAAAGCGTTTCAGCACCATGGACAGCACTCTCCATTTGTTTTTCTTATTTTTTTGCGATAGATCAAGGCAGAAGAGATAGATAGATAGATAGATAGATAGATAGATAGATAGATAGATAGATAGATAGATAGATTGTAGAAGTGAGAAGTACATACCACATTTCAGCATAAGTTATAGCATTTTATTGAGTGGGTTATCAAATCATAACTTCTAGTTGAACTATTGAAATTGCTTGAGTGCTGGGACTGGGTTAAAACCGAATCCAAATGCACATAATTAATTGGAGACAAAAAAAGAAAGCAGTGCTGTTTGGTTTCGAATAGGCCTGCACATATGAGACAGATGAAAACTTTACATTTATTTTATAAAGGAGACACTCTGTTGCCCGCCTCGCGATCTGTCCGTCCGTAAACTATTATAGCCTACAATTAAAATGAATACAATAAGGCATAGGCCTATACTGCAGTGTTGTACCCGAACGCGTTCAAAGAACGATCGTTCATGAACACGTTCATATTTTGGGCGAACGTGAACTGAACGTAATTGTTTTCGCTTGATGAACGATATTGTCGAACGCGGTCATTCTGACGCCCGTGAACGACGTTCGTCGGCGTTCGTCGGCCGTTCATGCGGCGGTCCGCGCCTCCGCGGTCGTCTGTCCTCTGCTCCTCTCGTCTCTCTTTTCATTCACATGCTCCAATAGTAGGCACTGCACGCAGCAGCACGCAGCAGTGCCTACTGCATCTCGTGAACGTTCCGATATGCGGTGCTGTCTGCACTCTGCTGCTGCACTGTGAATCTCCTCCTCGTCTCGCAAGCCTGACTGACTATACTTTGTCCTATGTGTGTTGCACGGCGAAAATAGCTGATCTGCAAGCTCACAACGCGTCGCATCCACGAGACAACGTGAGCTTGTAGATCAGCTATTTTAACCAACGCGGAAACATGCTGTGCACGGTTTAGAAACGTCTGCCTTCTAGTGGGGTTCCTTGTACATGTCATTTTTTGTTTTTTTTCTAGTGGGGTTCCTTGTACATGTAATTTTTTGTTTTCATTTCAAATGTGTGTTAAAGTTTCTTTCACTTCCAATTTGTAGATTATGGTTTATAGAACAATTTTGGTTAGAGTGTCAAGACAGTAGATTGAAGAAAAATATATGTTTTGCCCTATTTCCAAAATGACCAAAATCGGAATTGTGTTTTTTGAACAATGTCTTAGTTTTCCCACAACTGCTGTGTAATATATATATTTTTTTATTGCTATATCAAGTCAATACTGTGTGGGGAATCAATTGGAGTCAAATATTTGTTTTGAATATTATGATATTTCACACAATGAGACAATAACATGGTTATTACATTCAGCCCTTCACAATAAGGGTGCAGGAAGACTGGGAACTAGGCAGTGGGCACATAAATATTGTGGGCACCTCAATGTTAAGTTGGATGAAATTATTGCTGTGTGTGGTTCTATATGGGCTGAGTCAATAATTTTGACAAATAATAGCATGCAGCAACGTCTAAACATTTATATATATATATAGACCTTTATATATTTTTTTTTCCTTTTTTTGAATAGCCAAAAGTATAAAAAAAATATGGTTAAAAAAAGAACTAAAAAAGAACTATGTAGTTCATTTTGGGGAACCATGAACTTTAGTTCATAATGGGGAATTATGAACTAAAAATGAACTAGTTCATTTTTGAAGTTCTGAACTTGAACTTGAACTAGTTCGTTTTTAAAGTGAACTTTCCCAACACTGCTATACTGTATATTTGGGACTAGGCTGGGGGGGATAAAAACGAAGGGAAAATATGGGCATTGGGGGGAAAAGTTGTAACAAAAGAACAGATAACCCATAGAAAGTGGTGTTGGTGTAAAAATAATCAAGTAATCCCAGAGCGCTTGTCTATGTGTGTGTGTGTGTGTGTGTGTGTGTGTGTGTGTGTGTGTGTGTGTGTGTGTGTGTGTGTGTGTGTGTGTGTGTGTGTGTGTGTGTGTGTGTGTGTGTGTGTGTGTGTGTGTGTGTGTGTGAGAGAGAGATAGAGTGTTTGTGGGGCGGGTTAGACGCGCGCAGCGCGCAAAACAGGTGTGCGTAAAATAGGTCTACTACTAGGCTACTAAGGAAAGGGTTGTACAGACAGACAGACAGACAGACAGACAGACAGACAGACAGACAGACAGACAGACAGACAGACAGACAGGCAGACAGACAGACAGACAGACAGACAGACAGACAGACAGACCCATCTCCGGCAGCTGCAACACTGCGGCCGCCGCCAATTTGTACATTATCGACTATATGAGCACGCTGGTCCACTGCTGATCATGGTGCGTGCGTGCGTGCGTAAATAAGCAAAATTGGCAGTAATAAGCACTGGTGCGGTGCTGTTGTGGTTGGTACAGTAGGTCAAAGACGCACAGGAAAGTATATAGACAGGAGGGTCCAGTTCAGTCCCCACACGCACCTTTCTCTATTATGTCCTCTGATTAATAAGAGCCTATAGCGTTGTGCGAATGTGCGCCTTGTCAGTAGCCTATATATTCCATGTACTTTAGTTTTGGGCCGGCGATATCATTTGATAACATGACAGACCCCCTGCAGCCAGAACGACCCGCGGAGGATCGGGATTGGTCACAAACAGCGAAAAATAGCCGTTATGGACATATAGACTATATTTATTGATCCTAATAATTAATAAATTAAGCCAGCAACATACGGCGCTGCCTCGGTGGGCGCTCAAAGCCTTATAGGTCGGTCAATTCTCAAAGGATTGTTCTAATTTTAAGTACTGTATATCTGTGAAGTGTCTGTATTCATTCAGTGTACTGTATATAAATCATGTTTTAATTGTCCCTCCATCAAACCATGAAGCTTAAAGTAAACGTCGCTAGTAGCTGGTGATAAGCCTTCCAGGTAGAACAATGCTGCATGGTCAGCCCTGAACCCTGAATCCAAAGATTTACGCATGACAAGCGCAGAGAAACATATGCTTAAATAATAATAATGAAGAACATGTGTTGAAACAAACATATGATGAATTCGATTAAGGAGAACCTTTAGTTAATTTAGCTGCAAAGAAAAATGAAGGTTATATATATTCGGGGTGAGGGGGTAAAATGGAATATGACTGATATGAGAAGGAAATGGATAATTAAACGGCCAGGCCGGGCCGTGAGGGGGAGGGGGGGGGGGGGTAGATGCCAGCAGCACGCAAAACAGACAGACAGATCCATCTCCGTCAGCGCAACACTGTCGGCGGCGGCTCCGGTTCTGAACCGGCGGTGGGTCAGGAGTCACCGGCGGCGGCGGAGGCTCCGGCGGAGGCACCGGCTCCGGCGGCGGCACCGGCGGCGGCGGAGGCACCGGCGGAGGCGGCGGAGGCTCCGGCGGAGGCACCGGCGGCGGCGGAGGCACCGGCGGCGGCAGAGGTACCGGCGGCCTCCGGTGGCTGGTCCGGCGGCCGGCGGAGGCGGAGGCGGCGGCGGCGGCGGCGGAGGCACCGGTGGCCTCCGGCGGCTGGTCCGGCGGCCGGCGGAGGCGGAGGCGACCACCGGAGCAGACGTGACTGTTTTAATACTTTATTCATTTATTTATAGCCTACATTATTGATATGAGCATGCTGATCATGGTGCTTGTGTGCGTGGGTGTGCATTCGTGCGTGTGCGTGCCTGCGTGCGTGTGTGTGTGTGTGTGTGTGTGTGTGTGTGTGTGTGTGTGTGGGGGGGGGGGGGGGGGGGTTCGGCAACAGCGGCAGATGCAGTTCCATTGCTGCACATTGACGGTCTGTCCGGCGTTGCCACGGATTAGGTATAATTGCCACGGCATAGGAATCATTGCCGCGGCTGTTGTCGGCAAGTCCGACGACGCCGCGGCAGACGCCGCTGCCGGGAAATGCATTCGCTGTCCCTCCTAAAATCACGCAAAGCGGTACACAGTAAGTCATGTCATCAACATGGATCCGTCCCATTTCCCATATTCCCTCCTGATTGGCTACGATTGCCTTCTAAAGTTAGTGACGACCTGGCGTTCGCTTATCTCCTAATTAGGGAGTCTTACTGGTGTACTGTTAGTGATTATTAATGGACAGTGCTTGATGTTTTCATCATCTGGACATCAGACCTGCTTTAGGCCTGTCGAGGAGTCAGTATGTATTTCATCTTCAAAGGAACCTAGGGAAGACTAATGGCTTCTAACCACATGTTGGATTATTGAAGACCCTGATTGCATCCTGCACATGGGAGCTGTCCATTGTTGTTTGTATCTTTGGAGCCAATAGTCAAGCAGTTGACCTTTTTGAAGACTGTCTTTGATTTGATGCTGGTGGGTTTGCTTAATCAGTCTTGTTATTTATCAGTTAATTCTTTGCAATCACTCATCTGGATGTGGGGAGCTGAACTCTTTGATTGAAGCAAGCACTCACAGCTGACTGGCATTTAATCATTTTGCATCTTCATTGCTTGCATCCTTAACCGGCTCGTCTTTAAACTCGTTCAATCTGGGAAAGCTAAGTGAATACACGCTCATAGCGTGTCACTTTA
Organism: Nannobrachium achirus; assembly: GCF_963921795.1. Classification (NCBI taxonomy): domain Eukaryota; kingdom Metazoa; phylum Chordata; class Actinopteri; order Myctophiformes; family Myctophidae; genus Nannobrachium; species Nannobrachium achirus. Next base: position 19,365,718 of record NC_137829.1, read on the forward strand.
TGCCACGCTATGAGCTTGTAGATTTGCTATTTTATGAAAAATAGCAACATAAGTTTTTCTGACCACCGTCACCTGCAGAAAGAGCTGGATCCCTGAATGGGCAATTATGAGACTGATCAGAAGGGAAAAAGGTTGGACAGTGGTTCTTCCTTGACCTAGTGGGAATGTGGGTGCAAAAAATCGGACGCTACGTTCATGATTTGTGGCATTTTGTGTAAAATGGGGTCCACTCAGATCGCAAACTTTGGAATGGAATCTCTGAAAACGTCTTGATGCAAAAGTTGTTGCAATAAGTGTGTTTTGCTCCAAAAAAGGCAAGCATGATATATAATGTGTGTAAACTCTATTTTTCTTTGATGTTTGCTTTTGCCTTAAAACTTTTGGATGTGCATACTTTGTTTTACTTGTTTATGGGAGATTGTGATGTGTGACCACTCTTCTCTCACCTTCTGGTGGCGCGCCAGCAGCCCAGCCTAGATGGCGGGGGACTTAGTACAGTACCTAACCGCTTAAAATCCTCACAACACGTTGCAGCGTGACACGTTGTGAGCTTGTCGATCGGTCGGCTATTTTCAGCATCTTATGTTATAGACCACATGAGACTCACACAATATGTCCATATACTGTATGTGCATTCCATGCTATGGGCATAATATTGATGACATCAGGGATCTCCATACAGTATATGGGCAGGTCAGCTACAGTATGGACATTGACGCATTTGTAAATTAATTCTGTCTTGGCCATACAGTATATGGAGCGTCCATATATGGGCATTGCCAAATATGGGTCAACAATGTGATGTCACAACAGGTCAACTATAGACATTGAGGCGTTACCTACCTAAATACTTACTGACGGTCAAGGTTCTGCCGGGTTTGATAGTAAATGCGCTCCCTACGGTTGCAATAAAACTGTATCTCACTCTTCACTGAGGACCAGCTGACTGCCCTCGATGGGTCTCCTCCTCTGGCCTCTCTCAGGTGTCATCTTCAGCATTTGGGTGACGGTCACCCTCTGGGCTTCAGGTGAAGGCCGGAACGGCGAGGTCAGAGGTCAGAAGGCTTAAAACAGAATGTGTCATTTTGGACAGACACTCGCAACTGAAATAGTGTTGTAAAAATACAAATACACACACACACACACACACACACACACACACACACACACACAGTGTTATTGCGAAAAATACCAGTGAAAGATTGTATAAAAACATTTAAAAACTAGAACTGCACTCTGTCAAGGTGCCAACTTGCGCTTTACGTACAGTACAAGCAGCAGGCCACACATGGTCTACTTGTGCGCAAGCCCAAACTCTGCTGACATCACCAGTGGCATCACCAGGAATGCTGGTCTCTCATTGGCTGTTAATGATGAGACACCGACATACATACATTCCCAGAATCCCAGCCATTTCAGGGCTACAGTCTTCAAACAAGAATTGACACAGTCAATATAAAATCTGTGTGCTCGTTTTTGACCCCTCCCCCCCCCCCCCTCCCCCCCCGCCCGCTGGTCAAAAACACTAGAAAGTTGCAATAGCTACCATGAATCTTGTGGATGTACCCTTCTATTTAATCATTTTGGGGATGTTGATGTTATCATCTGCCCATTTGGTAAAAATAAAATGGTTGAACCGCGGTGTGATGGCCGCGGTGTGAATATGGTCTATAGACCGAATTCACGTTACGCAACTTCCTGGCACTGACGTCATGTAGAAGGGAAAAAACTACTAATATCCCATAGAGTTAACACAGAAATCACAAATTTAATGCAATTTCCGAATAGTAATGTATAAAATACGGCTAGCATGATCAAGAACACAAGATAGTAAAAGGCACAAAGCGGTATAATTTACTTTACCGTTCGAAATAATGATTTGTTGGCTTTAAGTCCAGCTATTTCTATGTTATTTTACCCTCCAAAGCTGTGGCTACTATATTAATGTAATTAATGAAAATACACAGTGTGTGTGTGTGTGTGTGTGTGTGTGTGTGTGTGTGTGTGTGTGTGTGTGTGTGTGTGTCAAAACCTAGTGTATGTTGCACCTTTAATTGAACAGTTTTGCGTGATTTGTGTTTGATTAATGTTTGCCATATTGCTTCAATATGTTCACTATTGATCGAAATTGTAGATAAAACTTCACCAAAATTCTCCAAATTTAAACCAAACCAAACTAATTGCTGTAGTATGCCAAATGGGAGCCCCCTGGTGGCGACAAGGATTTTAAGGGTCCTACGCTCCATAATATGCTCGCTATTGATCGAAATTGCAGATAAAAATTGAGCAAAATTAAAGAAAGTGATGTTTTACCAAAACAAATGCTGTAGCATTATGGGTATTTTCATGGTGCTACACTTCATAATAATATGTTACCTATTGCGTCATGATCCAAGGAAGCCAGGGGAAAAGAGATTTTTATTCTACGACCTACAGTTCAAGAGTTATGGGCCAAAATGTAAAGTGGGCTTTTATAGCGCCACCATGAGGCAAACTGGTGTGATTATTTTTGATATGCATAGGCCTCTGGACTGAAGGCTGTACAATTTCAGAGGGAGATTTCCAGAGCTTAGAAAACAGGTGTTTCGTTCGAAACACTTGTGTTTTTACATTTTCCCATTCAAGTCAATGGGGAAAAAAATAAAGATAACTTTATTAAAATGTATTACCGTATTTTCCGGACTATAAGGCGCACTTAAAAGCCTTTAATTTTCTCAAAAAACTACAGTGCGCCTTATAGTCCAGTGCGCCTTATATATGGATCATTCATTGACATTGACATTCCCTTTAGCACACACAGCTCCATCTGTTGGATGCATAACGCAACGATAGCGTCTATTATGTGCGCCTTATAGTCAGGTGCGCCTTATATATGAAAACAGTTTGAAAATAGACCATTCATTGACAGTGCGCCTTATAGTCAGGTGCGCCTTATAGTCCAGAAAATACTGTACAACCAAATTCACATCACACACCAATGGTGTACTTGTAAGTGTACTACAAACGTTATTTGGGATATATATATATATATATATATATATATATATATATATACATAATATATACATTCATAATACATACATACACATATAATGCAATGTATTACAACCACATTCACATCACACACCAATGGTGTACTTTCCTTTTCTTTGATGATTGTTAGCCATATGGTTTAAACCCTAAAGTTAACTTGTTGCATTTATGTGGGCCACCCTTTGTTCTCAAAGAAAGGGAGATGTGGTATTATTCGGATAATATTAAGGAGTGCCTTTATTTTGTAGTAACCGGATGTGACGACGTACACAGGATGCGGGAGATGGACCTGGGAGGTTGTTGTGATCTACCGCACCGCAGTATTGACTAGCCTAGCCTGTTGCTTCACACTGCTGAGTTAAGCTGGTTGCACACTGCTGCGTTTTTCGGGCCGAATATCGGAGTGAATTTCGGAGAACGCAAATAAAAAAATCAACCTCACGTTATGTCAGTCACGTTTGCACACTGCCGCCCGTTTCGCGCACCACTCTGTCCCTTGCTCTCTCTATCTCCCTCTCTCTCCTTGCCCTGAAAAACGCATTTCGCAACGAAAAACGCAGCAGTGTGCAACCACCTTAACACTGCTGTGTTGTTGCTGCTCATTTGTTTAATAAATACAAGACTTCGGATTACGTTGTTGTACGAGCCTGATAAGAGTACGAGCCTGATAAGAATAACTTGACATGCAGCAGTTACTCGGACCAGTAACTACCGAATGCAAATGTTATATGGACGTTTATTTCATCCACCAGGAAATAGACGGAGCCGCTTCAGCCAGAGAAACCATTTCATTACGACCGCAATAGTTTTGTGCTTGTCATTTCGCCAAGGTGATTCGTGTTTGTTTTCTCTGCTGTCATGGTGTTCTGTACTATTGCAACTTTTAGCCCAAGGTAAATTGACTTTGTTTTTGTTTCACCGGATTGAGGATTCACTAGCATCCAGCAGCTACATCGAAGCTAAAGGATACCATACAACGTATTGGTAAGCAAATCAATGTTATTTACAGTCTTATCTGTCTGGCAGTGGTGTAACAAGTGGCCAAAATGTATCAATGTAGAAATCCTCCGGAACGTATTGCCATCAAAATCTACTTAAAAGCATCAAAAAGTAAGTCCAAAATGTTCGAAAATAGACTACAAGCTCACGATAGTGTTGCATCGCGCCGTGTAAATCCAGACGTATAAAGTAGGGCTACAGTGCTCAATGTAATATCGTATTAGGCTATAATGTCTGCAAAGTACAGTACTGGAGTAAATGTAGCTACTTTACACCATTGTCCGACCATATCACGCAAACAAGAACTGCTTATCACGTTCAACCGATCACAAAGAGTAAAGCATCATTCCCACTAGCTCTGGTCCATAGCGTTAGTGGAGTTCTCCACTAACGCTATGGACCAGAGCTACATTCCCACATGGGCACTATAATAACTATAAGTCCTATATTTCAACCACTTATGGCAGTTGAATGTGATGATAAACAGTTCTTGTTGGCGTGGTATGGCCGGACATCAATAGTGTAAAGTAAGTACATTTACTCACTGTACTGTACTTAAGTACGGGTTTGTAGCCATATTTTTATTTCTACTCCATCCCGGATCAAAATATTGTAATTGTATTCCACTATAATTATTTGAAAACTTTAGATGCATCCATTATAATACATAATATTATAAAACATACATAGAACACTTTAGTCCTGTTTTATACCTATAGGCTGTTTGAAATGGTTGATCTACAGCTCGTTTTAAAAGGGACCATCAGTCAGAGGACATTAATTTGCAACACAATATAGTAGACCTGACACCATGATTAGTAAGCCTTAGAATTAGATGATGTGGTGCTAAGTGGTCTAGGTGTGTGCCTGCATTCCAGGTACTTTATAAACAATAGATGTTTTGCCCACAAGAATGCTGTCAGACACAGTTTCCCATTTGTTTTAAGTAAAGGAACTGTTTGAAAACATTGGCTTACAATTGTAAAGGGTTCATAATTAGCTCAATCATTATTGTTGTTTCAGTGTTGTGATGTTTGTTTTTTCTCTTCTCCCACAGGGCCTGCAGCAGCCAGGGACAGAAGTTCCTTTTAGGAAGTGCCATGGAGAGCTGTATTCCATCCTGTTTACATCAATACCAGTGCACTCACAGCATCAGCGTCTTAGGGAGAACATTCATGTAGAAATGAAATGCAGATTTTGTGTTGGACACACTTGACTTCTGGTCAAAATGCAACCTCTGGGTGTACAAATAAAGCCTGTTATGACACTTGCCTGGACATTTATTTGGATATGCACTATATGTAGAAATATGTAGGTAAAATACCTAGCTTAATGTATCACCTGTGCTGTGAGTATTACTATAAATGTTCAATATCAGTCTGCCGCTGGATATTATGACAAATGTAGACTTCAGGTTATTTGTATAATGTATGAGCATATAACAAGGAACTGCTCTTGCAAATATTCCTTGACAGACCTATTTATGTTTTGTTCAAATGTAATCCCATCTACATCAAGTAGGGGCTATAGAATTATTATGTTTGATGATTGAGCAAATGCATACATAGACAGCTCTGCTGTTTGGGATTTTCATTTACATTTCTAAAATTCAACGTCTCAGAATTGGGTTTCCATACATGAACAACAATGAGTAACAAGCAAGACCTGTCTGCTTGAATAGCTTTATTTAGATCATTTATGATTTCAAATAAATTATGACAAGAAAGGCTTGGAAATGGCTGTATATCAAGACATCTTCAGCAGCAGCAGCAGAACCTCCAATTTTGCAGGCTGACAACAAAATAAAGGTACGAAAATAACAGATTAGATAAGTTGGACATGAAGCATGCTTTATAGGTTATACTTTGTTGCTTGACTGTTGAGCGCCGAAAATAGACCTACAAGCTCACAAAGTCTAGAATCTGCGACATGCTCTGAGCTTGTAGGTCTGCTATTTTCGGGACAAAACGACGTCTTGATACAAAGCATGAATTAGACTGTCCCAGAAGTGCAATTAGAAATCACACAAGTGCATGGGTGTTAGCATTTGACAAGCTATGCACCATGTAAGCAAGCAACAGATGGCCCCATTGGGCTTGGTCTAATAACTGGATCTTGCAATGAAAACGTCCATGATGGCTACTATTTACGACACTCAGGCACTTAACTACACAATCTATACTTCCATAACTTATGCCAGCGTGTCCATTTTTGTCATGGGCATACAAATATTACCAGAGACAAATCTGCAAGCCCTAAATGTATGCTAGCCTACTAGTGCTGTGGTTCTCATAGTGGGACTCAGGCTATTGGAAAATAGACGATCACGGCCAAAATGCCATTGTAAATAAGCGATGCTAACGGCGCTAATTTGGTAGCATGGCCCTCAGTCAGTGGACCATACTCAGGCTATTGGAAAATAGACGATCACGCCCAAAATGCCATTGTAAGTAAGCGATGCTAACGGCGCTAATTTGTTAGCATGGCCCTCAGTGGACGACAGATGACAAAATAAAATACATATATATATATATATATATGACTGTCTACTCTACACAGACAACATATATATGACTGTCTACTCTACACAGACAACGTTAAACATGTTTAATGGCCTTTCTTTGTCAATATACACTTACAGTACCTCTGTCTGGTGTCCTGCTCCTCTGTCTGTCTGCCACTGTTCCCAGCTGCACTGTTCCCAGCTGCAGCTTTTTTTTTCTTTCCCTTCCTTATTTCCCCATAGTCTGGAGGAGCGGTAAACGCGCCTGCCATTGGCCTAGCTCGTTTCCCCATAGTCTGGAGGAGCGGTAAACGCGCATGCCATTGGCCTAGCTCGGTTACCATGTGACACCGAGACAGCCAATGGGCAAATAGGTCGTGTAAAGGTAGCGCACTCACACACAGGAAAGAAAGAAATCTGTTTCACAGATTTAAAAGGGGGACATCTGCATACATTCATACATACTGTGGCATCTCGCTGAAGCGCCGCCCGCCAGGTAGGCCCAGCGCAGCAGAGAAACTCACCCTTGACGTTGACGGCAGAGTGAGGCCCAGCAGAGCGGGGAGGCTGGGCCAGGTAATCAGCGGGAGGTATGTGCCAACCTACCTGCCTAATCAACTCGAAGTCTTCGCACCTGTGCCAGCCTCCAAACCAACTAGAATAAGTATTCCACCTCGCTCTGCCTCCAGTGTTGCTGGGACTCTGCTGTGTACACGTCGGGCTGTTGGGCGGTAAGCGATTTTGCCACTAATTCCCCATTTCCGCATGTTATTGTGTGAAGCTGAAGCAAACAGTGACTTTTCTTTATTTTATGTTGTAGGCAACCTACGGGCTAAATGAGCCCTAAAACTAAATGACTGGAGACGTACTTACCGTACCTACCTGGAAACCGAGGAAGAGCTTAAACACTCACCTGCTGGAACCAAATAAGACGTGGCAGCCGCGGCACTTTACCACTGTGCCACCTAAGCACCTGTCCCCCCCCCAAGCAACGTCACAGTTAAATGGAGTTCCCATTGACTGGACAGATGATGGCGTCAGACCGGGTTATGTGGGCCGTCTGAGTGACGTCGTGAGTCTGATTTAAATGGACAATATGTCCTGTCTCATACTCCACTGTGCTCTAGTTCCAGAGCTTCTCAAGGTGGGGTGTGGGCCCCCGGGGGTTCTTGAGCAAAGTGTGGGCCCCCGGGGGTTCTTGAGCAAAGTTATTGGTAAACGTAATAATATAGGCCCCACGCCTTTGGGGAGTTTTTTGTCACAGTACATTTGCACATACGTGAAATTTGTCTTCTGCATTTTACCCATCCTGTAACAACTAGGAGCAGTGAGCAATTCTTGCTCAGGGACACACATCGACACATTGCTGGCCAGGCCGGGAATCTAAAAGGAACACCCCAAATAGGTCTTGGAGGTCCTTGGTATTCAATTCATGGACATAAAAATGATGTCCCCACAAAGATAGTACAATCCAGGGAAAAAAACATGTGGGGACAAATTAATACATCCCCACAAGGTCTTTAGGGGTTAGGTTAAGGGTTAGGGTTAGGGTTAGGGTTAAAATGAATGGAATGTCCCCACAAAGATAGTAGACTATGGGTAATGTCCCCACAAAGTAGCAATTGCAAACCTGTGTGTGTGTGTGTGTGTGTGTGTGTGTGTGTGTGTGTGTGTGTGTGTGTGTGTGTGTGTGTGTGTGTGTGTGTGTGTGTGTGTGTGTGTGTGTGTGTGTGTGTGTGTGTGTGTGTGTGTGTGTGTGTCTACTGTACATAATCTTTAAATAAAAATACATAAAAAAAGGACATTGTGAAAATCGCTAAACAAAGGGTATTTATTAAATGTATATCAAATCATTTAATATTAAAAATCACACCCAATGTGAAGTGAGCGGTGGTCGTGCTTGCATAACATCTTCAGACTAGGATTTAAGTCCAGGCTATGCTACACACACACATTTTGCTATGGCAAAACGCTGAGGAAAAAGGCTACGGACATACGACATGACATCACTAGACAAACATGATGCTACGCACACACATTTTACTATGGCAAAACGCTGAGGAAAAAGGCTACGGACACACGCACAGCTACGGACACACACACATTTTGCTATGGCAAAACACTGAGGAAGACATATGACATCACTAGACAAACATGATGCTACTACGCACACACATTTTACTATGGCAAAACGCTGAGGAAAAAGGCTACGGACACACACACATTTTGCTATGGCAAAACGCTGAGGAAGAAGGCTACAGACATACGACATATGACATCACTAGACAAACATGATGCTACGCACACACATTTTACTATGGCAAAACGCTGAGGAAAAAGGCTACGGACACACGCACAGCCACTAGGAGCGGTTTGCACCGCTCAAAAATATGTTTTCATATAGGATCAAAGGTTTTATGGTCATGATGATTCACTGAGATCGTGCATAGCTTGGTTCTATAGGTTTAACATAATTGTTATAAATATTTTTGTAAAAGTCTATGGGGAAAATGAATGGGAGATTTTTAGTGGCACCAGTAAACCACTTCCGCTGCGATGCTCTATGATGTAACATGTTTTGTGGGTGCCGGGCAGGACCTGAAGTGAAATAGCGATGAAAAGGCCCTCTGGGTCATCTGGCCTATGGCTGGTGGTGACGTCACACCACACTTTATAAACGGGCCGGACATTTTCTCAGCTAACATTAAACACAGCCGAGTACGGAGGTATTGTGTTGCTTTAATTGCATATTGATTTCACACCCCTAGGAATGAGCCTGGATGATTACATATCTGAGGATAAAAAGCAGGAATGCAGCAGTGACACCAGTGGAGTGGCCCACGGCCTGGGACAGGAGGAATGCAGCAGTGACACCAGTGGAGTGGCCCACGGCCTGGGACAGGAGGAATGCAGCAGTGACACCAGTGGAGTGGCCCACGGCCTGAGACAGGAGGTGGACTACAGCCAAACCGCCAGATTGCCCCTCCATGATAAAAAACCCCTCTTACCTGACTTCAACTTACACCTGGCACAGGAGGAGGGCGATGATGAGTACAGTTTTGAGGCGTTGAGCACCGACCAGATCTTCCAGCATATCGCAGAGTGCATCCAGGTCGTCAAGGAGATCATCGACAACCCTGCGACGACCACACGCATTCTCCTCAGTCACTTCAATTGGGATAAAGACAAGCTGATAGAAAGGTACTTTGATGGAAACCTGGACAAGCTGTACTCTGAGTGTCACCTCGTTAACCCCGGAGAGGAATCTCTGACCTGTCCCCCGAACGTCACAATATCACCGTCAGGGGATATGCCGTGTGGGATCTGCTCTCTAGATCACCCAAACACCACCTTCACGGGTCTGGGGTGCGGACACAAGTTCTGCACGCAGTGCTGGAGAGATTACCTGACCACCAAAATCATAGAGGGAACGGGGCTGACCATTTCTTGTCCCGCTCATAGTTGTGACATATTGGTCGATGACAACACAATCGTAAGCCTCATAACAGATTCAGAGGTGAAGTTGAAGTATCAGTCCTTGATTGCAAATAGTTTTGTGGAACGCAATCGACTGTTCAAGTGGTGTCCTACGCCCGACTGTCATCGCGTCATCAAAGTTGAGTATCTGGCTGCCAGGACTGTACAGTGCAAGTGTGGTCGCCGGTTCTGCTTCAGCTGTGGCGAAAACGGGCACATTCCCATCAAGTGCAAGTGGCTGAAGAAATGGATGAAGAACTGCACAGAGGAATTCGAATCCTATAGCTGGATCGCACTAAATACCAAGGACTGTCCAGGATGCCACAGCCCCATTGAGAAATACGACGGCTGCAATTACATGCAGTGTCAGAACCCGAGCTGCAGGTATGAGTTCTGTTGGGACTGCCTGGGCCCGTGGGAGTCCAAGCATTCCTCCGCATTTGGCTGCGATACCTCGACGTTCAACGAAGACGTCGCCAAAGCAGCCCGAGATGCACAGGAGCACTCCAGGGCATACCTGCAAAAGGGCCTGTGCTATTACAAAAGCTACAAGGAGGACATGCACAGCCTGCGCTTTGAGCAAACACTCTATGCCATTGTCCAGGAGAAGATGGAGCAGGTGGCGCGCGACGAGCCCTTTATCGACATGCGGTTCCTGAGGGTGGCCGCCGACGTGCTGTGCCAGTGCCGCTCCACGCTCACGTTCACATACGCGTTCGCCTTCTACCTCGAGAAGAACAACGAGGCCATCATATTCCAGAACAACCTGGCGGATCTGGCGAGCGCGGTCACAGTGCTGTCTGGCTACTTGGAGAAAGACGTCGGCTCGGAGTCCCTGTATGACGTCATGCAGAAAGTAATAACGATGTACAGATACTGTGAGGGCAGGCGAAGAGTGCTCTTACAGCATGTGCACGAAGGCTATGAGAAGAACCTGTGGGGGTTCAGAGAGGGTTGAGGAGAACCTGTGGGAGTACAGGGAGGAATGAAGAGAACCTGTGGGGGTTCAGAGAGGATTGAGGAGAACCTGTGGGAGTACAGAGAGGATTGAGGAGAACCTGTGGGAGCACAGAAAGGATTGAGGAGAACCTGTGGGAGTACAGAGGGGATTGAGGAGAACCTGTGGGAATACAGGGACGATTGAAGAGAACCTGTGGGAATACAGGGACGATTGAAGAGAACCTGTGGGAGTACAGAGAGGATTGAGGAGAACCTGTGGGAGTACAGAGAGGATTGAGGAGAACCTGTGGGAATACAGGGACGATTGAAGAGAACCTGTGGGAATACAGGGACGATTGAAGAGAACCTGTGGGAGTACAGAGAGGAATGAAGAGAACCTGTGGGAGTACAGAGAGGATTGAAGAGAACCTGTGGGAGTACAGAGAGGATTGAACAGAACCTGTGGGAGTACAGGGAGGATTGAGGAGAACCTGTGGGAGTACAGAGAGGATTGAAGAGAACCTGTGGGAGTACAGAGAGGAATGAAGAGAACCTGTGGGAGTACAGAGAGGATTGAAGAGAACCTGTGGGAGTACAGAGAGGATTGAAGAGAACCTGTGGGAGTACAGGGAGGATTGAGGAGAACCTGTGGGAGTACAGAGAGGATTGAGGAGAACCTGTGGGAGTACAGGGAGGATTGAGGAATGTCCCTCATGTCATTTTCAATTATTTTTATATTTATTTGAATGAATGTTAATTCATCCCTTGTACATGGTTGTTACCTGTTTTGTTACACGTATAGAGTAGGCTACCGAACAAGATGCAACCATCACCTTTTGCTATGACTTCCTCCATGGTTGTTGTACCGTGCTCTGAAATTTGTTTTCCTGTTTCTTTTTCTCTTATAATCTTTTGTTCAGATCTGTGCCTTTTTTGCATTCATTTTTTTCAGGAGAGAGCTAGAGTCTGTGAAGCCTGGCGTTGCTCAGACCTGCGTGACGTTGGTGTAGTGGTTATTGCATAATTATGCCCTTCATGCGGAAGGTTGAGTGGTTCAAACCCTACCTAGGCCGATGACAGCCACCTCATGGCCTCCCCTAAGTAACAAGAAATCTTGTCAAAATAAAATGTTGCCAACCAATCAAAGACGATAATACACAAAAGAATAATAAGATGGGGGATGAGTTAAAGGGAGGTGGTGATTAGTAGTAATAGAGGTTAGCGCCCGCTTCCCTCTATCCTCTACCAATCATGGAAATTGGCCCACGTACAGTCCACCAATCCTCAAGCTTATCGGACATATGCCTGTTTATATCTAGCAAACCCCATTATACCTGTTGTCATAGGACCCGTTTTGACCATCTGTTTGCCTGTGTCCATTTATGCCCATATATGGAGTATCTGTCTGTGCCTCCGACTGTGTTGCAGACACAGTGCCGTTTCCCCCTTTAACCCATTCAGGCCGGGTACACATTTTAGTGTATGGGAGGGGCTTACAGTACATGTACAGTATGTAGCAACATATTTGTTTTTGTAGGCTAATTTCTGATTTGGGCCTAACTATAGGTTAGGCCTAAATGGGTTAATGCAAACCCCATTATACCTGTTGTCATGGGACCCGTTTTGACCATCTGTTTGCCTGTGTCCATTTATGCCCATATATGGAGATATCTGTATCTGTCTGTCTGCGTCCACTTTATGCCCATATATGGAGATCTTTGACCATCTGTTTGCCTGTGTCCATTTATGTCCATATATGGAGATATATGTATCTGTCTGTCTGCATCCATTTTATGCCCATATATGGAGATCTATGCAGACACAGTGCCAGTTCCGGAAAATGCTGATGTCAGACATCAGAATCCGAAACTTTCGTGCTGGTTCCAGAAAATCGTGTATCGGGTCGGGTCGAGGCCGAGCACTGCACTATGCGTCCATTTTTTGTTGACTCATGTGGCGTACGTGATGTCAGAGCCTTTTATGAAGTGATGTCACAATGAGTCAGCGCTTGCGCTGATTTCCTCCGGAAAAGCCTGATGTCAACAATCAGCCCGCATAAGGAGATTCCGAACGTTTCGCACCGGTTCGGGAAAACCGTGCGTCGGGTCGGGTCGAGGCCCGGCACTGCACTCCGTGCCGCGGCGGGGAACGCGCGTGCCGAATCTGAAGCCGGTGGGACGAACGGTTCTCGAGATACGCGGATTACAGACACACACGCAGAGACTTCTCGCATTTATAGATAGATATACGTAGATATCTGTCTATATATGCCCATATACTGTATGGAGATCTCTGTATCTGCCCATATGCCCATATATGGAGTTCTCAGTCTTATGCCCATATGAGATATCTGTCGGGTCGAGGCAAGATGCCCATATATGGAGTTCTCAGTATACGGAGATATCTGTCGGGTCTAGGCCCCTGTATCTGCCCATATGCCCATATATGGAGATCTCTGTATCAGTCTGTGTCCCTTTTATGCCTATATACGGATATATCTGTCTATATATGCCCATATACTGTATGGAGATCTCTGTATCTGCCCATATGCCCATATATGGAGTGCCCATATACGGAGATATCTGTCGGGTCGAGGCAAGATGCCCATATATGGAGTTCTCAGTATATGGAGATATCTGTCGGGTCTAGGCCCCTGTATCTGCCCATATGCCCATATATGGAGATCTCTGTATCAGTCTGTGTCCCTTTTATGGCTATATACGGAGATATCTGTCTATATATGCCCATATACTGTATGGAGATCTCTGTATCTGCCCATATGCCCATATATGGAGTTCTCAGTCTTATGCCCATATACGGAGATATCTGTCGGGTCGAGGCAAGGCCCGGCACTGCAGTGATGTCACAATGAGTCAGCGCTTGCGCCCGGCACTGCAGTGATGTCACAATGACCGATTTTGCGCCGATTTCCTCCGGAACAGCCTGATGTCAACAATCAGCCCCGCATAAGGAGATTCCGAACGTTTCGCGCCGGTTAGGGAAAACCGCGCGTTTGGGTCGGGTCGAGGCCCGGCACTGCACTCCGTGCCGCGGCGGGGAGCGCGCGTGCCGAATCTGAAGCCGGTGGGACGAACGGTTCTTGAGATACGCGGATTACAAACACACACGCAGAGACTTCTCGCATTTATAGATAGATATGCCTGTTTGGCAAATGCTATGCTACGGGCATAGATGACCCCTCTCATGGCCCTTGTATGGCTCAATGTTATGACATCACCCTGAGTGATATCAGGTTGCACTTATTGATGGTGACGTCACCAAGAATGCTGTTCCCTCATTGGCTTTTATGGGGATGATGACATCATCACCCGATTGGTCGCTCTGTCTTTCCAAGGGTTTTCCCATTGGATGACGTCACTGTGTGTTTTGCCAAGGGTTTTCCCAGACAGACATGTGGACAGACAATAAAAAAATCGCACCTGTGCGAAGTGAGTGGTGCAACAATATTTAGGGAGTATGATATATTGTGGACTTCGATTTTCAAGCCTTTTCTTTAAATAACTAGACCAGGTCAACCTGGTTGTGCCAGACCCCCTGTCTGTCATCATCATTTATGACATCATGCCTTTTGTAGGCATGTCATCATCATGTCATCATCATATATACCCTTTATATAGAAAAGGGACAGACCGACATTTGCTTATGTAGGCCTACCCATTTCATGGGTCTGGCAAACTAGACCAGGTCAACCTGGTTGTGCCAGACCCCCTGTCTGTCATCATCATTTATGACATCATGCCTTTTGTAGGCATGTCATCATCATGTCATCATCATATATACCCTTTATATAGAAAACCCGGACAGACATTTGCTTATGTAGGCCTACCCATTTCATGGGTCTGGCAATCATAAATGCTTTTCCCTTTTAAATTGAAGATATTAAATAATATCTTTATTATTACACACATTACATGTATATGTTTTCATAGAAAATTCTAATGTAGTGCATCATTGAACAATGGGAAGACTGGGATTTGAACATGGCACCTCTGAGGCAAAGAACCAATCATTAGACCACTATACCACCTCTCAGGCACTCTTATTCAACATTTACTTTTTTCTCTTCTTCTTTTCAAGGCTAGAATAATAGAAAAGGAGAAAAAAACACTTTAAAACACAGAGGGAGCTGTACCCTGAGTGTCTGACAGGTAGTAAAGTGGTCTAATGATCTGACTTTCAACAGAGAGGTTCCATATTAAAACTCCAGTCTACCTGTAGTTTGATGATGGAGCACTTTGAAATGTTCTTTGTAAAGATATGCATGGGTGACTCAAAATGTCTTTGAAAATGAACTGGGCACCTAAGGCATGTATGATTAGGTGGCTTAGTTGGAAGAGCTCTTGACTCATCACCTAAAGGTTGAGGGATCAAATCCCAATGTTGGCAATACTGTATCAGAGCATTTGACACTGATGGTTTGCTTTTTCCCTCCTTTAAATCTCCATCGTCATTGACAATGCATTGGGCACTTAAAGTTAAATATTTCAAAAACTACACATTATTTCAAAGTAAAAATCTCAAGCATGCATGTCCACAGTAAGGTGGAATTTTTGAATTGTGAATCAAGTTGCTCGGTTAAAGTATGTAGGAACAGCGAGGTGCCAGAGTTTTCAGATTTAAGATTTTAAAATTAAATATCTCCAAAAGTACAAAACATTTCAAAGTAAAACTTTCAAGTATGTGTGTCCACAGTTAGGAGAATTATAAAAAGTATGAATGGAGTTCCTAGGCGAACGTGTTTTTTTAGGCGCGCAAATTGAGCCCCATGTTAATTTTCCGAATTTTGTAAAGCTTATATCTCTAAAACCATAAAACATTTCAAATATTCATTTTCAGGCAAACATTTCCACAGTAAGCTCAACACGATAAAGTGTGAACGGTGTTTCTAGGTGTACGTTTGTAGCTCTAGTAGCTTGCCAAAGTTTGTAATTTTCCATTGACAATGCATTGGGTGCTTAAAGTTAAATATTTCAAAAACTACAAATTATTTCAAAGTAAAAGTCTCAATGCATGCAAGTCCACAGTAAGGTTCAATTTTAATGTGTGATTTTACTTAGAAATGTTTTGTAGTTTGGGAGATATTTAACTTTTAAAACTTAAATCTGAAAACTTTGGCACCTCGCTGTTCCTACATACTTTAACCGAACAACATGATTCACAATTAAAAAATTCCACCTTACCTTGGACATGTATTCTTGAGATTTTTACTTTGAAATATTTAACTTTAAGCGCCCAATGCATTGTCAATGACAATGGCCTTTTAAAGGAGAGAGAAATCAAGCCATCAATGTCCACTGCTCAGATGTACTGTAGAGTTGCCAGTGTTGGGGATTGATCCCATGACCTTCTGATGATAAGTCAAGATCTTTTCCAACAGAGCTACCATGACTCAGAATACACAAGGGCCCAATGCATTCAAAAAGAGATTTTGAGTTACCTATGTATATGTTGGCATAGAAAATTCTAATGTAGTGCATTATTGAACTATGGGAAGACTGAGATTTGAACATGGCACCTCTGAGGCAAAGAACCAATCATTAGACCACTATACCACCTCTCAGGCGCTCTTGGCACATGTCTCTTATTCAACATTTACTTTTTTCTCTTCTTCTTTTCAAGGCTAGAATAATAGAAAAGGAGAAAAAACACTTTAAAACACAGAGGGAGCTGTACCCTGAGTGTCTGACAGGTAGTAAAGTGGTCTAATGATCTGACTTTCAGCAGAGAGGTTCCATATTAAAACCCCAGTCTACCTGTAGTTTGATGATGGAGCACTTTGGAATGTTCTTTGTAAAGATATGCATGGGTGACTCAAAATGTCTTTGAAAATTAACTTGGCACCTAAGGTATGTATGATTAGGTGGCTTAGTTGGAAGAGCTCTAGACTCATCACCAAAAGGTTGTGGGATCAAATCCCAATGCTGGCAATACTGTATCAGAGCATTTGACACTGATGGTTTGCTTTTTCCCTCCTTTAAATCTCCATCGTCATTGACAATGCATTGGGCGCTTAAAGTTAAATATTTCAAAAACTACACATTATTTCAAAGAAAAAAATCTCAAGCATGCATGTCCACAGTAAGGTGGAATTTTTGAATTGTGAATCAAGTTGCTCGGTTAAAGTATGTAGGAACAGCGAGGTGCCAGAGTTTTCAGATTTAAGATTTTAAAATTAAATATCTCCAAAAGTACAAAACATTTCAAAGTAAAACTTTCAAGTATGTGTGTCCACAGTTAGGAGAATTATAAAAAGTATGAATGGAGTTCCTAGGCGAACGTGTTTTTTTTAGGCGCGCAAATCTGCCATTGAGCCCCATGTTAATTTTCCGAATTTTGTAAAGCTTATATCTCTAAAACCATAAAACATTTCAAATATTCATTTTCAGGCAAACATTTCCACAGTAAGCTCAACACGATAAAGTGTGAACGGTGTTTCTAGGTGTACGTTTGTAGCTCTAGTAGCTTGCCAAAGTTTGTAATTTTCCATTGACAATGCATTGGGTGCTACAAATTATTTCAAAGTAAAAGTCTCAAAGCATGCAAGTCCACAGTAAGGTTCAATTTTAATGTGTGATTTTACTTTGAAATGTTTTGTAGTTTTGGAGATATTTAACTTTTAAAACTTAAATCTGAAATCTTCGTGGACACGTATTCTTAAGATTTTGACCTTGAAATAATTTGTAACTTTTGAAATATTTAACTTTAAGCGCCCAATGCATTGTCAATGACAATGGCCTTTTAAAGGAGAGATAAATCAAGCCGTCAGTGTCTATTGCTCAGATGCGCTGATGCCGGAAATTGATACCACGACATTCTGTTGATGAATCAAGAGCTTTTCCAACAGAGCTACCATAACTCAGAATATGTGAGTGCCCATACTGCCCAATGCATTCATAAAGTCATTTTGAGTCGCCCATGTATAAGTTTGCATAGAAAACTCCAAAGTAGTGCATCATTGAACTCTGGGAAGACTGTGGTTTGAACATGGCACCTCTGAGCCGAAGAATTAAGCATCAGACCAATATCCCACCTCTCAGGCACTCTTGGTACATGTTTCTTAATTAACACTAATTTTTTTTTTTTTTTTTCAAAGCCAGAATAATAGTTATAAATATGGTTAATATGTGTGTGTGTGTGTGTGTGTGTGTGTGTGTGTGTGTGTGTGTGTGTGTGTGTGTGTGTGTGTGTGTGTGTGTGTGTGTGTGTATGAGGCTCCTTCATGCGCGCGTGCGTGCGTGCGTGTGTGTGGCCATGATCAATCAATAGCTAGCTGTTCTAAAAATAAATTTGCCAAATTCAACACTAGCAGTTTAGTATTCACAATCACCAAGTCAGCATTTATCTAGCCTGACTGCAAGCGTCAGACTCTTCACACACTACGTTTCACTTCGTTTTGCCCACCAACAGGGGGTGGTGATGTGCGGACTGATTTATCAGGCTAGCATTTATCAGCAGCGACAAGTTAGCATTCACAATCACTAGGTTAACATTCACAATATACATATACATATACATACAGGGACGTGCTGGGCCCCTGATTCAGCCTGGGAAAAAGAGTTGGAGAGGCCCTCATTGCGCGCTATAGAGAGAGATCTCTCTGCTACTCAAAGATTTGCCATTTCAGATCATGACAAGTGACAAGCCAGTGGGCCAATTACTGTACATGAGTTATATTTCGTCGTTGTCGGGTGGAAACCTTGTATGTCCAAAACCGTTTGTTTTGTATTTATCATTTTAAAAATGATTTAAACTAGTGAAAACAGCCAACGCACCGCGAGGCGTTGTGTGCTTGTAGATCTGCTGTTTTCACTACTTTTGTGCAACTGCCTTAAATGATGAAGCAGGGCTTTGCTTTGCAAAAAAATGTATACATTTGAAACTTGGAGATACAAGGTTTCTGCCCGACAGTGACGATTTACTTTGTTGGCCGCCCAGCCCCCAAAATGGAACGAAGGCCGACATTTTATTTTTTATTTTTTTCCTAATGGCCGGCCTGGACCGGCCGGGAATGAACCGGCCGTTCGGGAGTAGTCCCGCTTTTCCCAATGGCCAGCACGTCCCTGTATACATATAAACCAATTCTATTCAATCATGTACATGATGTCATGTTTACATCACGATAGATGGTATATAGTAGGCGAACGAGGCATCTAGCTCTTTATATCTGTGGTAGTTACTGGGAGAGGAAACCAAAGGACAAGGTGACCATGGTGGAGCCTTGGAGCAGAGGGGAAGCGTGTGGATACTTATCTTTTCCAAAATAAGTAGAGCTACAGAGAGTCGATCTCCAGAGAGGCGAGAAGAGGCCAGAAGATGAATATTTTAGTTTTTCAAAGCTGTTCATTTGTATTTTAAACTTTTATTAGCTGCCTGTCATTTATAACCTGTGAAATTATCCAGTCTGTCTAAAAGTGTGGTTATTTTATCGCTTATCAGTGATATTCATCTAATACAATTTTGAAATTCAAATTCAATGGCCTAAAGGGTGAACCAATCAGGTACCTCTGTGCCTATGACATCATTTTTTATGACGTATTTTCTGCGGCCTAAACGCGTTCTAAATCAGGGTGAACCAATCGGGTGCCTCTGTGCCTATGACATCATGGACAAATCAACAGAATCGAAGTGTTTCATTGGTCTAGCTAACTCATGTCATCATCATTAGTGACATCATAAATTTGGTAAAAAAGCGGTCTATAGGAGCGGTTTGCACCGCTCAAAAAAACGCACCCGATATTATGAAAGTGGACATCTAGGGAAAAGTGGGTATATCTTTTGGTTTTTGAGAGGTGCAAACCGCTCCTATGTTTCACTTTGTGTTACCAGAAATATGGAAATGGTGACAACATGGACCAATTAAAAGATGTTCAGACCATGATGTAATGAGTTAGCCAAACAGAACAGACCAATCAAACACTCTTTTGTCCATGGTGTAATAGACACAGAGGCTTCCGATTGGTTTGTCTGTCGTGAAGAAAAGAAGAAAATCAGCACCGTTCATGTTCTTTGATTGGTCCGTGATATGTTGACATCATGTTAACATGAACCCAAATTATTATCAGCATGGGGAATTAGCACTTGGTTATCTCTGGATTCTTTCTGAACTTAAAAATCGTACAAGCTGAATATCACCTTTAATCTGAGATAGTAACCACACTTGCACATATTGTGGTTACTGTATTTTCACAGGTTTTAGATGGCACACAGCTCACACAAGCTTAAAATACAAACAAACGACCTTTGATTGGTTTATGCTATTTTCCGACCAAACCAGTTCAGACTAATTGAACATTCATATCACTG
This sequence comes from Nannobrachium achirus, assembly GCF_963921795.1. Lineage (NCBI taxonomy): Eukaryota > Metazoa > Chordata > Actinopteri > Myctophiformes > Myctophidae > Nannobrachium > Nannobrachium achirus. Next base: position 19,385,993 of record NC_137829.1, read on the forward strand.
CATTCTGAACTTCAAAATCATACAAGCTGAATATCACCTTTAATCTTGGGGTACAGCAGGAATTAAAAAATCAAACCTCGGTTCGAAGTGGAGCGGTGAATCTGAGCAGCTATATACCCTGTGTGTGTGCGTGTGTCTAGGCTGCATGACAGTGCCCTTCTCAATCGGTTCCAAAAACACAATCTGCACAAAGTGCACAATAGTAAATTATTCATGTTCTCTTTCTTTATTCTTATGAGACCTCATTAATAAAGGGATATAAAAAAAAAGGGGCATTTTATCATCTACTCAGGCTTTTGGGAACACAATTTTTAGGTTGCTTGATTCAGTAGGCCTATTTAGATATTAGATATTCATTTTATCAGACACGCCCCTTCCCATACAAACCCATTGTCTGGGGTTTCTTCCATAAGCCTGAGTATTTGGAGGCTCCCAGAGTTAAAACGCTAACAATGTAAGCCAGAGTTCCTGGGTTGAGGGTTCAAATCCAGCTCAGGTCATTCAGCGCTCCTGCTCTGGTGGCAAGGCAGCCAAGGACATTCTCTCTGAAACAATTTTAGAAGATTGAAATGTAATCCTTCAAAGACTGAATGACACCACAAACAAATCTGTGATGTAACAGCAGGAGATATATACTGTATACAACAAGGCGCTGTAAATAAGGTGCAAGTTGGCACCTCCACACACACACGCACGCACGCACGCACGCACGCACACACACACACACACACACACACACACTTTGAGAACCAATGTGCAAGAGTTCATGTGGTTAAGACGGACTAATAATAAAAACTAGAAAGACTGTTCCTATGATATGAAACAGTGTGGGCTCTCTGCTCCCTCATTGTCTAAAAAAAGCCCTGCCTTTGTACTTATTATTAGATAAATTATTAAAGATAAATATGGATCTATAAATCCATAGTTAAAATAAGACAAAGAGACCAAAGGACGTATATCTTAGATTGCTGTATTGAGGAGAGACAGACAAAGAGACAAACAGTGCGCATATCATCCTAGTGGTATGCTCGATAATCTCTTCCCACCCTAACGGCAGGACAGAGGATTCTCTCTCCCAAAATGGAAGTTACATTCAGTATATAAAGAGTACAGTTATGACAGTAAGAAGTCGTGGAACTTATTCATTCGTTCCCATATCATAACAAGGAAGTAGTAGGAACTCATTGATTTGTTCCTATATCATAACAAGGAAATAACAGGAAGAAAGTGCCACGTAGTGCTGGTTATTTTCCACCACTCGTGACTTATACAGTATCACAGTATATCAAAACATGATTCTATTCAGGGCATTCAAAGTTATTATGACCTTTAATCAGTTTGCCTGAACCTACAGTATGCGACCAAATTGTGGTCTCTTATATACTGTACGTTCAGTTCATATTATGCCTTTATATGGTCATATGAGACTCATACACCAATAACATAATTATGTATCATAATTTATCCTAACAATCTATCCTTTTCATTTTTGTATGAGGTTCATATGACCTCCATATTAAACATTTTATCAGGGTAATAATAATAATAATATTATGAAGACTTTAATAATATTTATAAATTCAAATTTCGAAAAGGACTGTAATATATTTTTTTTAAAAGGGAACTGGAATAAATCCTTAAAGTTTAAAGAAATGTGACACATCATTCATCGTTTCTTACAGATGAATGAAGACAGAATTAAAATTGAATAAACAGATAAAAATAAAGAATAAAGAATGAAAAATGAAAAAAGAAAATATGAGTTGATCGGATGACCATTGATCGGATGACGATGATGACGATGATGATGATGAGGGTGATGATGATGACGTGGTGATGTTGACGTTGACGTTGGGGCATTGTAGAGACGTGAGGGAGGAGGACGCAGGATGCAGTTGATGTGGGGTCGTTCTTCTGGGTCTCTCAGGTGATTCCTAGGGGGGACGAAGACTTGGCCAGTTTACTGTTTCAACAACAATTTAGTTCATCATGATAGTGTTTGTACTACACATGGCATCAACAACAGTGCAACAGAATTCTCACCGACAAGGCACGATTTTTACATCGTGCCGCTGCGGTTGATTGGCTCGTGCACTGGTCTGGCCGGGCCTCAGGTCGTGGTTCGTCTGCACCCCATCAGTCAGGTGGTTTTCGATGATGACCCGATTCTTCCTTCCCCACACTGCGGTCCTCTCTCCGTCACCGTCAGCCCATGTAAACAGAAATATTTCAAATTAAGTTTCAAATAAATCTTAAATCGATGAAAAACCAAATTAAATAAATTAAAATCAAATCAAAATTAAAATATATTAAACCTTAGACTATAGACTCCCCCCTTTTTTACAACAAGTTGTAAAAGTTAAATAAAATAATTTAAATTATTTAAATCAATGAAATGAGCTTTAAATCATACACTACAGTACAGTACAGTAGCAGCTTGGGCACAGGGGAGTCAGTTGAAACTGTCAGTGATAAGTAATACGCCTCAGGGGCGAGAAGCGACCTTGTGTCCTTCTCAACAATGGAGTCTAATTTGGTTGTTATGGTAACCAGGGACGTGACGTTCCAAAACAGAGATTTCTGGGTAATGAAGTTCTTAACAGTAAGAGAACAGGACAATTAAACAAAATACCATAGACAGTAAACAATCAGAACGTTTACGAAAAATAGGAGAAAGGAAAGTCTAAACAAGACATGTTCCCAAAACAATTCTCTCACACACAGACCATCTGACCTTGAAGGCTGCAGATGTCTCCCAGGCACACAGGCACACATACGCACACACCTCACAGGGCATGAATCACAGTCACACGCACGCTCACGCACGCACTCAGGGAGTGAAAGAGATATGGGTCAGAGCGACATTTACGCACACACAGGCGCTTGCCCGCACTCACACATACATTATTGGGACGGCACACAAGTGCACGCACGCACACGCACACACAGGCTCACAGAGATGGGAGTCAGAGAGGGGGGGTTTACACCCACACGCACAAATCTTCTGCTCGCACACACACACCGTAGCCTACGGCAAACTCATTCTCACCGAGAAGTCATCAAATAAATGACTTTTTAAACTCAGACACAGCCAGAATCCTCTGGAGGATTTTAAAACTTAACGTTACAACATATTATATTAATTTAGGCTAGTTCCTGACTCCCCTGCCTGCATCGCGACTGCAGCAAGGGAGTGAGGGACATATAAGAGTAAACAGGAATTATCAATACTGTAAACGACCATAATCCTATGGAGGGCTCTAAAATCTTAAAGTTACAACAGTTTAAATTAATTTAGGCATCAATAATTTGAGTTAGTTATTCTTAATCTTAAATCTTAACTTTAATTTCTCAGAGACATTTTAAAATGTCTTAAAAGTACTTAATATTACAGAAAACAGAACTGGTCAGTAACATAGTCAAAGATAAAATATTTGTTTCTCAATTTCCAATGGCTGGGCCAAGCCATGAAAGTGAGAGACCTAAATAAACACAGTATTATCGGTACAGTGAACATAACAGTAACAAACTGACAAATACTGACCCTTCATAGGGTCCAGACAGTAAAAAGCTATAACCGCAACTGACTAGAAGTACTCGTTAAATTCAGGCCGACTAGAAGTACTTGCCCTAGGTTATAAGCCAAACATATAATGACCATTCATAGGGTCCAAACAAACTGACGACAAAAACAACTGTACCGTAAAAAGTTAAAGTTTGAAAATCAGTATTGTCTCCTCATCACGACGAGAGAAGGAGACCAAACCATGAGAAATAGATAAAAATAGAATAGGGAGTTTGTACACACCCCCTTAAACTTTGTAAGAAGAAACAAAGAGATTTACGAGTTACGACCATTCAGTATCTATAGCAGATAAGGGTTAATTTACGACGCGTGTCAAACCAAAACGTTATTAGGAGCTATCGGACTCCTCCAGACGGAGGGAGAACATCATTCTCAAATCATATCAATTATCATAACATTAACATCGTTAATTCAAAATTCAAAGACACGACACGTTACAGGGATTTAGTAAATATGTACTTATCTTAATCACTTAGGAATTTGCCGAGCGTGGAAATCCCAGATGCAGCCCAGGACCGGGGGAGTATCCAACCTCAAGGAAGACGGTCCAACACGGTCCGCTGCTCCTGGGGGTCCACGCGGTTCCACATTAATCGAAAACTCATAACACTGTTGTCAAATAAAATTCCTTTGTCTGAAAATACAGCAATGTAGAGATAAAATCTGGCTGGTTTCAGATACGTGTTGCAACATTGTTCCACCGGGGGAGAGAAAGTGAACTTTAAATGGCTAACAGCCTGAACACTTATCCGTCCCTCAGTCGGCCAATGTGACAAACAGTATCCTCGCTCGATAAGGACCATTATTATTAGATAAATTATTAAAGATAAATTATGGATCTCTAAATCCATAGTTAAAATAAGACAAAGAGACCAAAGGACGTATATCTTAGATTGCTGTATTGAGGAGAGACAGACAAAGAGACAAACAGTGCGCATATCATCCTAGTGGTATGCTCGATAATCTCTTCCCACCCTAACGGCAGGACAGAGGATTCTCTCTCCCAAAATGGAAGTTACATTCAGTATATAAAGAGTACAGTTATGACAGTAAGAAGTCGTGGAACTTATTCATTCGTTCCCATATCATAACAAGGAAGTAGTAGGAACTCATTGATTTGTTCCTATATCATAACAAGGAAATAACAGGAAGAAAGTGCCACGTAGTGCTGGTTATTTTCCACCACTCGTGACTTATACAGTATCACAGTATATCAAAACATGATTCTATTCAGGGCATTCAAAGTTATTATGACCTTTAATCAGTTTGCCTGAACCTACAGTATGCGACCAAATTGTGGTCTCTTATATACTGTACGTTCAGTTCATATTATGCCTTTATATGGTCATATGAGACTCATACACCAATAACATAATTATGTATCATAATTTATCCTAACAGTACTGTCAGACAGTATTTTGACCTCACCTTTCAGCGAGCCCAAATATTTGCCAGACCCATGAAATGGGTAGGCCTACATAAGCAAATGTCGGTGACATGCCTACAAAAGGCATAATGTCATAAATGATGATGACAGACAGGGGGTCTGGCACAACCAGGTTGACCTGGTCTAGTTTATGTGGGTGTTGTTATTTATATCAGGTTGCACTTGTTGGTGGTGATGTCACCAAGAACGCTGCACCTCATTGGCTAAAGGCCTTTGTATTGTCGGTCATTTTTTTGAGGAGAATAAACTTGACCTATAAAGTTTTGGCATAACATAACATACTGGTCTTGTCTTTCAGATGAGCCCACAATAATAAGTCTTGCAAAAACAATAGTGCTCCAACACCTGCAGTACTTGCACCTCTAATTACTGAGGGATGGGATAAAAGGTCACATTGTTCAAGTCCAGTGGTTTTTCCACAGGTGTGGTGGCGAGGCAAGGCATACTGACTGGTGTACCATGAAATGAGCTCATCATCTGTGCCTTGAACACTTGCTCAAAGGTTAAGAAAACCTGAGGAGAGGAATTGACATTTTGCTTAATTCAAATGGTATTTTCTAAATGTTTACGTTTCTTAATGAATCTTCTAGTCAAGCACGTCCTTTGTTTTTGCTGTCTGGCGGGGATTGAGCACAATGTTTCCGAACAGTTGATTGTGTGCAGTGTGAAGTTGGACTCTGCTTTATCCAAATGTGCCTCGGCACCAAAATGATTTTGCGTTCTGTTCTACTATTAGACACCATGAGAAAACCCTTCAATGTTCCCACAGTAAGCTTCAAACTCAATCTCGCAGCCACTCTCACACTCTAGCCAAGGGCAGCCAGGTGTGTGTGTGTGTGTGTGTGTGTGTGTGTGTGTGTGTGTGTGTTATACTGTATCTATTCTACAGTATATATCTGCAGGTGTCCGTGTATGCAATAGCCTATTATGCATGTGTCTTTTTGTGTTTTCTATTGCTTTAAAGTTTTTCCTAATAAAGTAGTTGTTTATTAGAACACATTATTAGTATTATTTTCTCTCGGTTTGTCTATGAAGGTCCCTATGTGATCTTTATAGGCCTAGCCAGTGCTTAATTTGTGGGGGAGCAAGGGGGGACACGCTCCCTCGCCTAATTGGACCCGGCACCTAGTTTATTGGATCCGGGACCTTCCCTGTCATCAAATTAGTGCTGTTTGGTCATTTATGTCTCCATCCTTCCAAATAGAGACCTTTAAATTTTCATTTCATATTTATAGGTGACTGTGACACACAATAGACAAGCTACAGTATATACACACATTTGGTGTCATAGAATTTCAATTTTGTTAACAAAATATATGGGCCTTGCTGTGTGTCTCTTTCTGTCCATCTGTGTGTGTGTGTGTGTGTGTGTGTGTGTGTGTGTGTGTGTGCGTGCGTGCGTGCGCGCGTGTGTGCGAGAGTGCACACGCGTCTGTCCCTTTGTAGTCTTCATAGCTCTGTGTGTGTGTGTGTCTGTCTGTCTGTCCCTGTGTAGTCTTCATAGCTGTGTGTGTGTGTCTGCCTTGTCTTCATAGCCCTGTGTCGTTTGTCTGGCCGAATACGTGAGCCTGTTCTTTCTATAGCGCTCCATTTGGTCCACCTAATCCCCTCCCGTCACGGAGGGAGGTCCGTGGAAGATGAATGTACTCCTCCGCACACTGCTGGCTCCTTCACGTACAGCACACACACAACAACAGCATCCCCATCCTCCCTTTCAGCCCCTTTAATCCATCTACAGTTCATCAAAAGATTAGAGATAGACAGGGGGGATGATGAGAGGACGTGCAACATGGGAGGAGAGATACAGAGGAGGGAGGGGGGAGGGGGCACTTCCTGGAATATGACTCTGAGGGGAGGGTGGGTGATTGGGTGAAACACCTGCTGTTTTTCTCTATACCTGCTACCTCCATGGTAACCTCGCATCACCAGTCTTTCCACCTTGGACGAAAGCCTGCTATTCGTTTACAACAGGCCATCTGATCCGGTTTAGGCCATCTGATCCGGTTTAGGCCGGATGGCATCCTAGACTGGATGGCATAAGAAAAGAAGCGACGTTGCTTTGTCTTGGTCCCCCCTGTTTGTTTCCCCAATCTCTATTTAAATTCTAGAGAAGTGTAGTCTTGACAGTCGCTGCGAGTTGGACTTAAAGATGGATATACCAAACAAACATTTAAAAAAATAAGCAAAACTACGCCGCATCAAGGGTTTTATTGGGTAGGTACTGAAATTATGTCCTTGAGCGCAGAGAATTGTTTTCGGTTAAAACTGAATCCGGTTTGGTAGTTCCGGCCAAAGCGTTTTGACAACAAAATGATGTAGGACACCATTTTGCTCCCGACCGGATCAGAAGCCCGAAATTGGAAGTGATCCCAGGCTACCTCCATGGCCTCCAAACTATAATAACAATATCGCCATATTCTAACTATTTCATCTCCTGTGAATGAATTTCCCTACTTGATCTACACGTCACATAAAAGCAATCTGGCTTACCATCGTCAAAGAAAAGTTCCTCTTCTCGCATAGCATAGAGTCTGTCTGCTTTTATGTAGTCTCTCAAGACTACATAAAGCATCTGAAGTAGCAGATCTACAAGCTATGATCTGGGGAAGGTAATATGATTAGATTTGTATTGATCTGATGTATTGTACATATATGAATAGTATACTACTGCTTTCCTAGGAAAGATTAATGAATATTGTTGTGCCAGTGAGGTAAGAAACCCTAGGAGGGCTTATATGAGAACCTCACCGAGACACTAAATTACATGACATACAATTAGAATGTATTAGTGTCTAAAAACTAAAATCAAATTAAATCATTTAACACTGGAAGTCAATGGAGAGGCAGATTGGGCTATGATAAGATTATATGATACTGACATCCTAGTCAGACCTCTATTGACTTTGCAGTGTGCTCAATAAATGTTGAGCTAATTGGTCCAGCTCCCGATAAACTTATAGATGAAAGAAAAAAAAAATACAAAGGGCACTTTGAACAAAAGGCTAAAGTTTCTCTTTCTTCTCCTTTGAGCTATTGTATGATGCTTTGAAGAGTCACGTTTTTTGTTGTTGAATACAGCATATTTCACACAGGACTCTCTGGTTGAGGTCTAATGCCATGCTCAACTGTTTGTGTGACTGTGATGAAAAAAATAAATGACAAAAGTAATTATATATCAGGTCACACTTGGGAATTAAAGTTTATTTTATTAATATCAGTGCATTTCTGTATTAAAATTGAGTCACCCCCTCCCCCACCAACAAACTTCTAGCAGCGCATCTCATCGTAACACGTCATTGTATCTTATATCTATCTAGTAATCCTGTCTGTGTCTGTGTTTACACCCATAGCCAATCATGGGCCACGGGTACAACCGCAACAAAGCCACCAAGCCATGCCATAAAACAGAGCTCTTCAACAGGGGTTCTGGGACCCCTAGGAGGTCCTCAGAGTTACTACAGGGGGGCCACCAAATCCTTGTGTGATAGGATCATGTGTTTTACATTAACCATTTGAACCCTGGGATCCCTATTCTTAGTGGAACATTAGCCAAAAATAGCACATCTACAATTGGCTATTTCTTGGCAAAGAGGTTTGTAGACCGAAAAGAAGAGCAGACTAAGTATTTGACGGTTCAAGTGGTTAAATGTCTGAAAAAACAGGATGACAGTGCCGTCAAACAAGTCTAAGATATATATCCATGAACATTTTTAATCTGCAACACAATTTTATACAATATGTAGTGGGGATCCCTGTTCATTTCTCTCTCTCTCTCAGCTAAGGGGTCCCTGGCCTGAAAACGTTGAAGACCCCTGCCGTAAAAACAAAAAAATATCAATTGTCTGGAACTTGTTCTCTGCTGTTGTCATCTGTTGCCGCTTGTAGTCATGGCTGACAGTTCCCACCTAATGTCATGTGGGAGTTCCGAGTGCTCAAGGCCATACTGAATAACTGCCATCTTGCACAACGTCTTCATGGTAGGATTAAAGTCCAAGATGTACAGGTCATCTTTAAAGAGGACAACACGATCTCCCACCATGGAACAGCACATCCTAATGCATGGGCCTTTCCCCTTGGGCTCAACCTTCTTCCAAGAGAAGGTCTCTGGGCTGAACTTCCAAAAATCATTGATTTCAGTGTGCCCAAATAAATACAGCTCACCATTGTAAGCAAAGGCTGAATGACACATGTATCCTTCTGAAGGAAGCCGAGCGGAAGGTGTGCTCAGCCAGCAGTTTGTCTCTGTGTCAAACACTCTGATGTTGTTGTGGTATTTGTAGTGACTCTCTTGTCCCCCCATTACAAACATCTTCCTACCTATGATGGTGGCAGAGTGACATTCCGAAGGTGGTGCCAGAGTGCCTCTGGTGGTGTCAATTAAAGACCAGACCATTGGGGTGGTGTCCAGCTTGTAGATATCATTGGAGCTGTATTTAGTCGACCAGGTGAATCCTCCAAATATATACATGATCCTCCCCAGGACACAGGCTGAATGACAACACCGCGCCTCCGGAACAGTCCCAGAAACCTTGGGCTTGAACCAACTGTAGATGTTGACATCAAATGCATAAAGCACGTTGCCATAAGGGGCACCTCCCCAGATGTAGATGATATCCTCTATCAGCATGGCTGTGTGGCCCCAGTGCGTAGAGGATACCTCAGGGAAACGCTCTACTGTATCAATCGTCACTGGGGGCAAATCCACCCAGCTCAAAGACACTGTGTTGAAGACGTGCACATCAATCTGATCGTTGTAGTTGCGCTTCCCTCCAAAAGAGTACAACTTGTGCCCAACTGCCACAAACGCATGGCTGTTTCTCCCTGGTCCTTCTCTCTTTTTTGTCACCGTCCACTGCAACATCGCCGTCCCTGAGTCTCTCTTTGTCTACCTACAGTATAACACTAATGTCCTTTGTCAACTTCCCTGTACCATCTCATATAGGCTGAATAGAGCTTTGGTCTGACGACACACAAAACACAAAGTGTTGCCATGAATGCCAAACCTTGACCCTTCAAATTATGATTTCACAATTATGATTATAATATGTTGAATCTGCACTTTTGCTGCTGCTGCAGGCCACACGGCTCTGCAGCAGCAGCTCCAGCAGTCTGTCCATGTTGAGAGGAGTGGAATGGGAGCGGGTTGTTGCCAAAGTTCACACCCCTCGCGGCTTGGGAGCTTTTGTTTGCATGGGTAAAGGTACGGTTTCATGACAGTACACTTCACTGGTACACGGTCAACTAAAAGGATACCTCAAAAAAGCTTTTGTGCTTGTTTTGTTTCAATTGGGGTCCTTTTTAACTCACAACATAGAATGACAGACAAGTAAAACACAGTGCTATGTAGAAAAAGAAGAAAACAAAAACTGTAAAACACAGTGTAAAATAAATGGTATTTGGTGAGGATAGGCTTTGTTATCTTTTACCAGTTTCGAGTGTGTGTTTGTATTTGCATAAGAAGTGTTTGATTTTTTTTTATTGTGTAGCGAAAATAGTGTAGCAACATTTTGATAAAATACCAAAGTATTGTATTTACACTACTACTGTGCTGTCTGCGGAGATGCGCTTTACACAAGAGGTCTCCCTTCGCCTCCCTTCTGCATTGCGCAGTGACTGGGGGCCGTGAACTTCGGCAACAACCTGCTCCGATTCTACTCGGCATCCATGTCACAGACACCTAATTATACACCAGTGCAGCACCTTAGCCACATCCTATTGTGCAATTTATTGTGTATGATTAAATATAACTAGAAGTTATATATCGCAAGATCGATATAACATCGATATATATTGGTTATACATTTGGCTTTAGCGATCGGAAAATATAGAGAACAATGACCTTCAGAATCTGTGCTCTTTTATAGGAATATTTGTGGATGTTTTCTCAAATTCCAACCCACACACATTTGAAATAATTTATGACCAGTTGATGACCAGTTTGGTGATTGAATATGTACAATGAATGTTGTTCCAACAGAACAATACAATTCTTTTATTTCTCCTCATTCGACTGATAAAGAAACAAAAAGCGTTTTTAAATAATAAAGGAAATCATTTTAATTGAGTATATCAAAAAAGGAAACAAAAATATAACCAAACTGATGCTCTGCTAATCAAGTCATTGAAATGTCAATCTCTTCACAATGTAGGCTACTTTGTAGACAAGTAAACCTCTATTTAATTCAGTTTTAAATCATAACAAAAAGACAAAATATACACTTTTATATTTTAAATCTTACTGTATATTATATACATTGCACATGATCACAGCATAAAACATCACATTGAAGATAGTGTGTGTGTGTGTGTGTGTGTGTGTGTGTGTGTGTACATTGTTTAAGCCATTCAGCTGAACGCAATTCTGTCACTTTAGATTTGAACCAATTTAACCATTATTTTATGCTTTAACTATTAAAAAATAGCAGATATACTGAGTGCCGCGCTACGAGCTTGTAGATCTGCTATTTTTGAAAAATCATTAACATTTGTGCAAGTCTTTGAATATTTTTGACCCGATTATCTAAATGTCTTCTAAAGTAAACCCTTCTTCTAAATCAGTGGTTCTCAAACTTTTTCATGTTAAAGATTCCCAAAATTACATGTATTTGGCCAAGGACCTCCATCTCAAAATATGTTGTTCCAGGGACCACCCAGAAGCAAATATTTGAGTTACAAATGTTCGCTTATAAAAAGATATATTCAAAGACTTGCAAAAAAATTATAATCACGATTAAAAAAATAAAATAAAAGATCTACAAGCTCGCAGCGTGGCACTCTGTGCCGTGCTGTGAGCTTGTATATCTGCTATGTTTCAATAGTTAAAGCATTAAATAATTCTAGGCCTCTTAAAGACTCTTTGCCATAACAGCCAGGGAGCCACGGACCACCAACCCAGAGCAGTAGAAAATGTTATATCGTCGCTGTCGGGCAGAAACCTCTTATCTCCATACGTTTTTGTGATCTTCCTTAAATGAATACCCTACTTGATCATACTACAGCGTCACAGGAAAAACGCATCAAAAGTAGCATGCTCGAAACGCGGCATGAAGCTTGTTGATCTGCTACTTTTTAAATTTGAATCCTGAAAAGTGAACAGTTTTGGACATATGAGGTTTCCACCTGACAGAGACGACATGACATCATGTTATATATCTGTAGGTCAGTGGTTCTCAACCTTTTCAGGCAGCGACCCCCCAAGAGAATCCTATTTTAACTGGGGACCCCCACCCTGACGAGCACTAAGAGGCATTACATTTAGTATAACACGGTTCTATTGTGAAAATAGCAGAAGTACATGCTCACAACGCCTTGCGTTGCCAATGTCATTTCAGAGGTATTAAAAAAGTCCTTAAATTGTACACTTCAGAAATGTGCAGATAACCTCTATACACCTAAACTTTGTTTGTTTGTTTACTGTTGAGAGAAAAAAAAGTTTGAGAGAAAAAAAGTTTGAGAGAACTACTACAGTAGTTCAGGTAGAGGTTGCACGTTCAGTCTCGTCTGAACAGATCTGTAGTTCTTCTGTATAGTTGAAAGGAAGAGTTGAAATTGCATTTGTGACGTGTTGCACGCTTGTACATCTGCTATTTACTGAGCACAACACCGGCACGCAACAAAGTACAGTATATACTGAATCATGCTTTAGCTGTCAGAAGTTAGATTCTCGTACCGCTGGGGCACACACACACACACACACACACACACACACACACACACACACACACACACACACACACACACACACACACACACACACACACACACACACACACACACACACACACACACACACACACACACACACACACACACACACACACACACACACACAACCTGCTCGCTCACTCGCTCTGTGGAATATCACGCCGGTCGGCCAAACCTTAATCAAGATCTCTGGACGCGTCCGACTAAACACTCACAGCGGTTCGCCGACAGCTTATCGATCTGTCAAGACTGTCGTGGTTTAAAAATACCCCGGCCAGTGCTACGGGAGAGAATGTCAGATCAAACGTTTCAATGACATCACTCTTTCTTTATGGAAGGGATATCTGAGGGGAAAATATTTAATCTTGGCGGAAAACAACACGAGGTGGCCTTCCTCCTCCTGCCAGCACTTTAATGCGATGATTTAAAGATGTGTGTGACCTCGACGTTATAACTAGAGTGTGGGAATCGCATGCGGTGAGGTTACAGTGCACAGCGATTAGCGTGTGAAAAGAAGCATCTATCAGCGTACCGAAAGTCCTGGCGTCTCTCCCACTGCCCCGGGGTCACGGTGTTATCTTTTGTATTGGAATTCCCATAGGGAAATGGTTTTCTACCCTTTTCACATCAGGGTTCGCTATTTATTCGGCATTTGAGCCACGGACCACCATTGGAGATTTAGCCTCTCAGACCTAAAACTTTAGAATATTTTGTTGTCGGATGAGATTTTGTCCACAATGTCATGCTGTAGAGGGTATGCTCGTGACATCATCAGCATACCCGGACGTTGTGCGGGAACGCCTGCTGAGTGGCAAAAAACTACTCTCTAGCCTTGACAGCCCACACATCCAAACAGAAAAGGCCTATCTGATTGCATTAAACAACGTTAAACTCACTTTGCCAATCACTCAGTTAAAGGGTATAGGGTCCATTTGGTTACCAACTCTCCATCATTTAGCTGGGGACCACCTGGAACTCCCTGAAGGACCACTGGTTGAAGACCACTGCAAATAGAGTAATCTTTGATCGCGTCATGTAACAACTCTAAACAAACCACCCCAGGAATTTGTCAGGTATGTGACTCTTGTTTATTATATTGAGGTACATTTGATAACGTCTGTTTGGAAAAACTACACTTAAATGTCTTACTCTTTGGATAAATAAGTATGTTTTACCGTCAGTTGGTGCTTCATATCCATATCCAGTAAAATCGCAGGATTCATTTGTTTATTCCTGGAACACACTTCTTATATGACCAGATCTAAGATTCCTCTATAGGAATTCCAATACAAACAATAGCGCCGTGACCCAGGGGCAATGCTGCCCTCTAGTGGACAGTGATGTCAGACTTCAGCGCTCTAGGTGGGAATCCAATAACATGATTTCGTATTTCCTGGTAAATTAATGCCCTACACAGTGTCACACAAAAGCGGCAACAAGATTTGCAGATCTACTAAGCTCAAAATGTGTCGCATCGTGGCACGTTTTGCGTTTGTAGATCTGCACATTTTTGTTTATAGTTTGTCGTTTGTTGCACAGCTTGGGGAGGCTACATGCCATTAAGCACATTGGTTCTCAAAGTCCGGGGACTCCACTTAGTATCTAAAATGTTTGAAAGATTTAAAAAATGTTCTTTACATAAAGATTTGTGTTTACTATGAGGGGTCCCTGGCATAAAACCTTTTCAGATGGGGGTTGCAGACAAATAAATATAATTTTGGGGGTCCTTGACATGAAAGGGTTTCGAGAACCAGTGGTGTTTAGCACATGTAAGTCAGCCAACCAGCGCTAGAAAGTATATGGCACAGCGAGCTACACATGTGTTTTTATGGACCCCCAACATACATGACCGCAGTGAACCCCACCCACTTGTTACACAGAAATGTACAACAAAAACACTAGTATTCATTCATTCATTCATTACAGATACCCTGTAAACCTAGGTTTAGTTTGTGAAATTGTAGTGAACGCTGTGGAAAAAAAGTGATTAAATAACAAAACGACATTTTCAGACATGATAATAATAATTTTGAGAGGTTATCCTTCAATCATCTCTCATCTCATCTCTCTCACACACATGCACGCACGCACATATGCACAAAGGGGCAAATAGTGATGGAAAATAAAGTAATGGTAAAGGACTGTACAGCACACATGGAGTGCAGTGGTTGAAAAATCCAGAAGAGATCAACTTCTCACACATACACTGCTCTAAGAGGAGAGATCAGACTGATAATCTGATTGTATTAACATTCCTGAGAGAGAACGTCGTTCTGGATCTGATGTTCTTGAGTCCCTCCATGGTCTTTTGAACGCAGCTATAAGGAATACAAGAGTGTAGTTCGTGGCCATGTTGACACGTGTGTCGTGTAATCTCAACTGCAAGCTCACAACGCCTCGCACTGCGAGGCATTGTGAGCTTGCAGAATGGCTATTTTCACAATGTTTGCCTCTTTCTTAAATCATATTTATCAATTTGGTCAATTTAGTATTAGAAAGGTCTTAAAAGTCATGAAATTGTAACTTAGGTGAAATGTGCAGATACCCTGTATACACTTATACTGTTGTTGGTTGGTTTGTTTACTGTTGAGGGAGAAAACAATGTTGCACATTAAGTTAATCATCTGGGGACCCACCAAAATAATTTGGGGACTTGGGGGGATTTGTGTGGTAGGGTACATAGGTTCTGGAAGGTATGGTAGGACATACATTGGGGTTCTGGTCGCCGGGTACATAAGGTCTAGGCACGTACGCTCTAGTCTGTACAAGAAAGCTATTTGAAATAAAACAGTGGAAGACCATCACTTGTGGTCGTCCAGCACACAGAATAACCTCACAGTACAGGAGACGTCCCAGACAGAGCCATGCACTGTAGAATAGGTCATTCACCAATAGTGATATTTAGTATTCAAATAATTCAACCTCAAAGTATTCAAATAGTCGAATATTTGACAGGATTTCTCTTTTTTTTTCATCCAATAAAAATGAACAATTCTCTGTCTAGTAGTGACAGTTGCATTAGCTGGCTCTTCCTCCATCATGACATCGAGTTTGCCGGCTGGACGCTGTTTTTCCCACTGATAATTAGTTCCGGGAGACGGAACGTGGTGCATGACATCAGTATAGAGCATTAACCAATTCATACACCAGGGTCATTGACAACTCATTCTTATGACTTCCTATCTAGCCAAGCTGTATAAACCATGAAGAAAAAAAGAAAACGACTTTGGTGAACAACGTTGAATAGTGATTTTGATATTCGAATATTCTGTGAATGCCCTACTGAAGAATGCTCTCAACAATCCCCTTGACAAGCAAATGAAAATCCATGATCTTCCTGGAGGGGAGATGGGACATATACCAACCTCTGGGCTTTAAAACGTAGTCCAAAAAAGAAAAGAAAAATGAGGGCAGGACAACGAGCACAGCCTCCAGTAGAATGCCGGTCAAATACCGTACGATACGTCTTCCAGCTCAGTAAGTTCTTCTGACAATTTCTAAAGGTTCACAACCTGCTGTTCAGAGAAGCCAGTCTTTTACCTCTACTGTATACAGTATCTTTACATCTCGTCTTTACATAGGACGTCCTCAGCCGACGGTTTCCTCAGTGCGAGGCCCAGAGCCTTGACAAGCTCTCGGGAGTTGCAGAATCATTGTTAGCAACATGGCGACTGCCAGAAGGGCTTCTGTTGGATGGTCCTTCACCTCCCATCCACAGCGGTGAGTTGGTTCGGGTCGCTCTCTCTCCGGTCACAAACCGTGCTGGGTGGGACTGCAGGGCCCGTTCACCTGAAACAGAGAAGACAAGTTTAGTAACTATCTCGATGTAACTATCTCGATGGCCGCTGTTCTCCTGTAGAATTAACCACTTAAAGGACGACTTCATCCATTTTCAATCTATCTTCATATAATCGGTCCTCACTAAGTGCTCCTCAGAAGATCTCAGGAGTAGGGACGCACCGAATATATTCGGTGGCCGAATATTCAGCGCCAAAAAAACGCATATTATTTATTTTTAATTAATGTCTTTATTTTTAATAATTTGATATTTCTTTATTATGCAATAATTCAACTGTATGGCAAGTTAATATTTTGAGACATATTGAATTTTATTACAAATTTACTACACAATAGTAAATAAATAATTCTACACAATAAATAAATATATGTTTTAAATAACTGATCTCAATATAGACCCTTGTACTTTTTGCCATAGTCATGTAGCTCTAAAATAGCCATGAAAGCAACGGTACAATTTTTTTATATATATAATTAAGAATTCAGCTATTTGAGTATTTGATTTTCGGGCCAAGTGTTTCCTATATTCAGTATTGGGTTTCGGCCAAGAATTTTTGGTACGTCCCTACTGAGCACTTTTTCTAGTTTTATTATGCAATTCCGAGTCAGAGCACAGGTCAGGTAGGTTATTGTGGGCCAACAGTGTTAGGAAAGTCGTTATAGGTCAGTGGAATCTGTAGAAGTTGAGGGGTTAATGTTGACGACGTTTTTGCACTGTGTTCATTTGAGCATTTTGTTAAGAACAAGATACCAATCTTAGCCAATCAGGATGGACTAAATGTCTGTGTCTCGGTTTGCGTGATGTTTGGACAAAATGTGTAGGAGTACCAATGTGAAAAGGGTGACTTACACACCAATCGAACGCTGATTGATTTGAGGCATTTTGTTCAAAGCGAACCACTCCTCCAAACTTTAGATGCATATCTTAGCCAATTCACATAACCATAATGTGTACTGATCTGTGTGATGTTTAGACAAAATATGTCGGAGTAATATAAAAAATTAAGGGAGTGTGTGTGCACACAGTGTCAACCAGTGCCGGAGATTAGCTCTACACAGATGGACACACAGACAGACAGGCAGACGACAAAACATATCGGCCACACCTTCGGTCTGGCAGAGACAATTAAACAGAGCATTGAAACTCGTTATTCCCACCTAATGAAGCAGCAACAGTTGTGCGCACCACTATCTCGCGGCAGAGAATGTGACGAACGGTACGGAGCCTGAAGCATAAATCACTTTTGTAGATGAAAGACCATCAAGGTGAGCCTGGACATTTTGAACGGGACAGGCGGGCTTCGAGAGGCTTTTAACCCATTTAGAACGGGTACACATTAATGTGTATCATTATTTTATGCTTTAACTATTGAAAAATAGCAGATATACAAGCTCACAGTGTGGCACGAGTGCCGCGCTGCAAGCTTGTAGATCTGCTATTTTTGAAAAATCGTGAAAATTAGAATATTGACCCGATTCTATAAGTGTCTTTTGAATCCTTCTAAGATTTTATATGTTTCTGTGTCAGCAATCTGGCCAGCCATCGTCAAAGAAAAGGTCCTTTTCACTTAACTGGAGCTCAGTTAGTCTGTTCTTGAGAGAATACTATGTCAGTGGTTCTCAAACGTTTTCTTGTGAAGGACCCCCAAACTGATATTTATTTGGCCACGGAACCCCATCTCAAAATATTTAGTTCCAGGGACCCCCCAGAAGCAAAATGTGAGTTAGAAACGTTCGCTTTGAAAATACATATATTCAAAGATTTGCACACATTTTCACGACTTTTTCAAAAATAGCAGATCTACAAGCTCGCAGCGCGGCACTCGGTGCCGCGCTGTGAGCTTGTATATCTGCTATTTTTCACTGGTTAAAGCATTCAATAAGTCTAGGCCTAAATGGGTTTTAAAGTGCAACACGGTTGCTGTTTATCACTTCACCACTTTGTTCCAGGAACTCTGCTATCTGTCGGGAGGGCACGACTCATCCTCCTTCCGCCCGTCTGTCACTCTCTCACAAGCTTATCAGCAATAAAACACAGCACACCACCATCGCAAGGTTGAGTAGCTGTGCGTGCTGCGTATCGTGTATTTGTGCGGGTTACTGTATGTGCATGTGTGTGTGTGTGTGTGTGCATCGGTCAGTTCATCTCTGGTCCGAATTTAATCTCATTAGATTCTTATCTGATCCCAACACTCTTCAAGGGGTCCTTGAGGGGGACTTATCAAACTTGAGGTTCTTTACATATAATTATCGTCTCTATCGGGTTGAAATCTCCTGTCCCAAACTTTTCTGAATTCAAATTCAAAAGCATCAAAAATAGCAGTTCTACAAGCTCAAAACATGTTGCTTCGCGCTGCGTTTCACGCCGCGTTTTGAGCTTGCAGAATGTTGATACTTTTGTGTGACGCTGTAGTATGATCAAGTAGGGCGTTAATTTACAAAAAAAGGTTTTCCACCTCTTCTTACCCTGTGGTTTTAAATACTGTATTAATTACTTTTTGATTGTACTTTTACAGCTGCACCGGCGTATATCGGTTGTTTAATCATACTGTACGTGCTGGCATATTTACTCTGTATTCTTTGCTATTGAGTTTTTGTTGTATGACTTGGTGTGAAGTGTACAGAGAGCCCTTGGGGTGATGTTGCACTATAAATAAATAAAAACTGAACTGAGCTGAACGTGTCCACTCTCTCACAGCGCCGAGGCTTCTCAAGGAAGCCTGGCTGGCGTCGTACCAAGCTTCTGATGAGCTGAACGCCTCGCGGGCCAACTGGGCTTAACATAGTGCAGTTGTTTAGTTACCCCGGGCTATCAACACCTCCCACGCCACTCATTACAGAGAGAGGGAAACTACGGTAGATCTGTTCAGGATCTAGCTATCTAACCATCTAACAATACTAGTAAGACACCCGAGGGTGGAATGCGACCTCAGGGTGACATGCAACCTCGCCCTAAAGGGCGAGGTCGCGCCAATTCTTGACAATCTGGCCAACCACAGCGTTTCTCTGACGATTCTAGTTGTTGTCATTCTGGGGGGAGTTTGTTCATGTTTTTGTGAGGGTATCAACCCTAGGAGACACGGGGAGAACACGCAAACTCCACACAGAAAGGCCCTATCGCTCACACCCTAGGTTCGGTTGGCGATAGGGCCTTTCTGTGTGGAGTTTGCCTAAACATGGAGATGTGGAACAGAAGGACTCATATATGGGCATAAAAAGTATGTCATGTGACATCACTTCCTGTACAGACAGTCAGACAGACAGCCATTGACTCCGACCTAACAATGGCTACTGTCTATGACGGTAGTCCCATATGACATGATGTACTAGACTATCTCCATATATAGTGTTATCCACATCTCCATGTTTAGGCCAAACAGATTCGCTCCATTTCTCCATGTATAGGTCCAAATGCCCAACGTTGAGCTTGACAACGAAACGTTCTTAACACAGCAGCCCCCATATTTACTTTAGAAAATATGTTAAATTCTAAGTACGTTTCGAGTACCGGTTTGATACAAGAGCGAATAAGCACTACACTTCTGGAATCATGTGCGTCGACTTAAAGTTGGATCCAGGCCTAATAACTTTATTTGGCCGCCCTGTTGCCACCTCCTTGTTACAATTTCTTTTCTCCAGGTGGATGGACATTCTTTCATGGACATCCTTTCATAGGTGATCTAAGTCCAGCCGCCCGTATCAGATCAGAGGATCAGATCTCCATGTTTAGGCAAACTCCACACAGAAAGGCCCTATCGCTCACACCCTAGGTTGGGTTGGCGATAGGGCCTTTCTGTGTGGAGTTTGCCTAAACATGGAGATGTGGTACAGAAGGACTCATATATGGGCATAAAAAGTATGTCATGTGACATCACTTCCTGTACAGACAGTCAGACAGACAGCCATTGACTCCGACCTAACAATAGCTACTGTCTATGACGGTAGTTCCATATGACATATTGGACTAGACTATCTCCATATATAGTGTTATCCACATCTCCATGTTAGGACTCATATATGGGCATAAAAAGTATGTCATGTGACATCACTTCCTGTACAGACAGTCAGCCATTGACTCCGGATTAACAATGGCTACTGTCTATGACGGTAGTCCCATATGACATATTGGACTAGACTATCTCCATATATAGTGTTATCCACATCTCCATGTTTAGACAGCCAATGACTCCGGCCTAACAATGGCTACTTTCTATGACGGTAGTCCCATATGACATGATGGACTGGACTATCTCCATATATAGTGTTATCCACATTTCGTGTAGCCGCCCTGTACAGGAAGTGATGTCACAACTCGCTGACATCACACTGACATCACAGAGGATACGGAAGGACGGTCACGAGGATACGGAAGGAAGGAAGGAAGGAAGGAAGGAAGGACACTCAAGCGACACGGTTCTTCAGAGTATATGCGACCTTCGGTCGCAAACAATCAAAGGTCTGACTCAAAAGGTGATATCGATAACATTTTTATTGTTATGTAAACGAATAATAAAAAGAAAACAATACGTCCACAGACCTTTTAAAAAAAGGTGTCGATAAAAAGCATCACCTCCTACAAAAAAAAAGAAGATACCGTAATTGCTGGACTATAAGCCGCACCTGAATATAAGCCGCACCAGCAAAAAACAAATGTTTACATATATAATCCGCACCCGACTATAAGCCGCAGGTGTCCTTCCTGCTTCCTGCAAGAGCGCCCCTTGTGGCCTTTAGCTGTAAAAATCTATATATAAATCCTTGTTAAAGACCATTGTAAAAATAACTAACTGGCCGTTAGCTGTAAAAATCTCTATATAAGCCGCACCATTGTAAAAGCCGCAGGGTTCAAAACATGGGGAAAAAGCTGCGGCTTATAGTCCGGCAATTACGGGTATATTTATGCAACAGAGGTGTTGTGATGTGTAGCTGAATGTTATCTATCACACCTTTCCCAAAGACAACATGTCCAAAACAAACATTTTGGGAACCGCCAAAAATATTTAAATGAAATGATAAAAATACAAATAATTAAATAATATATTTGTATAAAAAAGCAAAAATGTACAAGCTCTGAGCTTGTAGATCTGCTATTTATTGAATAGCCAAAGTATAAAATAATGGATAAAGTGGTCAAAATTATTGTGATTAAGCTGGGGACCTCCCTGGAACCACCCTAAGTACACCTGGGGGTCCCCAGTCCCCACAGACCCCACTTCCAGAACCAAAAAATACCGTTGCTGCACCAGTAAGTACCATGACAAAGCTGTACACAACTGTCTCGAGTCTCAATCAAAGAATCCGTGATGAGGAAAAGAGTTGTGAATGTCAAGCCTTCTCTCAGCGGTTCTCCCGAGAGCAGTAACAACTTGACGGGTTCAAGTTACTTTGCACCTCGGGCAGCATCCCAGTTCCAGCAGAACACCAGGCCATGTATGCATCTGTCCTTGGTATGGGCCAACACAAACCACAAGCTCTCAAAGTTTGAAGTCCAATCCAAACGTATTAGGGATGAATTAACAATATAAATAGTGTGGGAACATCAAACCTAATCATGGAAATACCCAGTGTTTTTTTTACCACTCACAACCAGGCACATTTTTGTAAGATTTGAGAAATGTTAACACAATGTTGACAAAACTACAAGCTGACAACTCGTCGCAATGTGCTGCGTTAGTGGTTAACAAAGATCATTAGTCCAAATATTACGGTTTGAAATTATGTACTGTGGATCGTCTCTGTCGGCTGGAAACCTCATGTGTCCAAAACTGTTACTTTTTATGATTTAAATTCAAAAACAGCAAAAGTAGCAGATCTACAAGCTTGCGTCGAGCTTGCAGATCGGCTAATTTGATGCTTTTGTGTATATGATCAGGTAGGGCATTAATTTAGAATATGGAGACGATAGTTGCGACCGTAGGTCGCATTTACTATCAAACCCTGCACAAAGTGTAAGTAGTGTAAGTAGTGTCAGTCCCTCTGTCTGTCACACCTCACACGTCACACTCTTGCCCTGCTCATATCTCCGCAACCGTTGCCCCGATCCATGCCACATTTTGCACACACGTTCCTTGCCTGCCAAACTACAACCTCCAAGGACCCCCGGAGCTCCAGGGACCCCCAGGTCCCTGGGGGACCCCCAGATGTAAAAAATGACCAAATGTAAGTCCGTCAGTCTGTCTGTCACACCTCACACGTCACACTCTTGCCCTGCTCATATCTCCGCAACCGTTGCCCCGATCCATGCCACATTTTGCACACACGTTCCTTGCCTGCCAAACTACAACCTCCAAGGACCCCCGGAGCTCCAGGGACCCCCAGGTCCCTGGGGGACCCCCAGATGTAAAAAATGACCAAATGTGCTAAACTGACCAAATGACCACCCCAACGGGGCTGCTCACGGGGAATTCCCGGGGACCACCGACTCCTGGTGCTCCAGAACGGATGCAAAAGTGGTGGAGCCCCCAGTGGAGGACCCCCTACACTGCAGCTCACATAAAATGCCGTAACTCCGGCTAGGAGCGACCGGGACAGCCGGGCCCGGTACCTATTCGTCCGCCTTGCCGGCGCGGAGACCCCACCCCTCATTTCTCACATGGCCCTCTTCTAGCGCCACCATGAGGCCGATTCTTGCTCCTACAATTTTTGCCCTAAAATCACGCAAATCGGTACACAGTATGTCTACACTCATCCCATCAACATGAATCTCTCCCATATAGCGCCACCTCCAGGCCGATTTTTAAAAACACATTTTTGGACACTGCTCCTACAGATTTTGCCCTAAAATCACGAAAATCACTACACAGTATGTCTACACTCATGTCATCAACATGGATCAGGAAGATTTTGGCAAAACACATTTTTGCCCTATTTGTGGAGATAAGTGACCTACGGTCGCTTATCTCCCGATTAGGGAGTCTTACTGGTATAATAATGTATATTGTACAAGGTCCAAATATTATAGTTACATCCTTAGGATGTACTGTACTGGGCTACAGTACCGTACATCTCCGCTAAATTTACTGGATCCCGAGGCTACATCTCCACAGAAGACAACCACAGGTAGCCAAAGTGATGATGCAGTCCAACCCTTCCATCCATTAAGAAAAAAAAAAGACACCCTGGTTTTCTTTAAACTGCCTGTGGACACCTGCTTCTGTTCATGCGGTAAACAAAAGACATTCGTTTTCACACGTCTACTGTAGGTGGTGCCGAGGGGGCGGACAGACACTCGCTCTGGTCAGAGACACGTTTCTTTTTAGAATAATTTCTCCTCCATACACAACCAGACCTCGTCCTTAAAAGCCCCGCCAAACCCCCTCGTTGACCGCGCGCTCGGTTCCAGGTTATCCCCACATGACCCACATACGGCACACACCAGAACCTTGCAACTTCAAAAGGGAGGTCCGACGGAACAATGTCACTTTAATTGAGGCTGAGTAAGCTGAGTGATTAATCAATCTCTCATTCACGCAGACGTGAAGATAAACACAAGGCCACATGCAGACACACACACACACACACACACACACACACACACACACACACACACACACACACACACACACACACACACACACACACACACACACACACACACACACACACACACACACACACACACACACACACACACACACACACGGGAAACCAAGGACAGAGGAGGGAGGAGGGTCAAGGATACCACCTCTCACTCACATGGACCATTTTATGAGCATTATGTGAATATTTAAACTTGTGGGAGCATAACGGTCTGTGTACAAACTCAGTGGTTCAGAAACTTAAACGATTGCAACCATAGGTCGCAATTTACTATGAAACCCGGCAGATCCTGTCCGTACGTCAGTGAGGCAGTGGGTCAATAACACCTCAACGTCTTTAGCTGACCTGTTGTGACATCACATTGACTCAATGACCAAGACAGCCTGTTCTGGCAATATGGAGATCCCTGATGTCATCAATATTAAGCCCATATTTGGTAATACCCATATATGGACGCTCCATATGGCCAAGACAGAATTCATTTGCAAATCAAGACTGCTGACTATCATAACCTGGATCTCCATATATGAAGATCACAACACTGACCTCATCAAACCCTGGATATCAGTACATGGAGACGACTGGATCATCACCTAGATCTCCATATGGAGCTGACCTCTACATCTGATTCCCAGATGATGCCCTGTTAGGGCAACCACACTAATAGAATCACTTTTATGCCCATCATTAAGCAAATATCTGTGAATGCCCATATTTGGACATTGTGTGAGTCTAACCAGTGTGGTTGACGTGTATGGAGCCGGTCATTACCTTTACATCTGACCTCACAGACTCCATATATGGATATAGCTGACATCACAGTGATGACTCGACCAGCTCAGCATAGGGGTATACATGCCAAAGCAGCCATGTGCACGTGCCCATGTGCGCAACCTCGCCCTTTAGGGTGAGGTCGCTTCTCGCCCTTAGGGCGTCTTACTGGTATATAATTTATTGAAGATATACAAGCTGATCACGTCACGTCATGGCGCCCTGCGAGCTTGTACATCTGCCATGCTTGATCAGGATTTGTAAATAAACACAGAGACATGCAGACTGACATGTATAGACACACTGCAACAACATGTATTACACACTACAATCATTAGCTGATAGTAACTCCAAGTAGGGCTGTCTTCGACACAGGATTTATGAAGTCGATTCGAGTCGCGGGGGTTAATCCGACGCGTCGACGAATCGTTTTATAGTCTACTTTGTGTAAAAAAAAAAAGGATAAAAAAGTGTTGCTTTAAACCACGTCAACATAATAGAATAATACATTAAGAGATGGATTGAATACACAGTGTTTTCGGTGATATCGGTGCGCGAGCACAAATGTTATCTGCATAGCAGTGTACAACCGTAGAGTTATAACACACCGTTAAAACAAATAAAACATCTCCGCTGTTTCAACTCTGCCCCGTCTCTCTGCAGCGTGCAGTAGAGATGAGACATTCGCGAACGATTCCGCTCTCTTGAACGGCTCTTTTAAATGAACGATGGGATCCAGTCCGCAGTCGCGGGACACAGAGCACTGACAGAGTAATGAGTCGGTGTCGAGAACGGATTCATTTCAGAAACTGATCATAAACAGGTGGAGGCACAGCTCCCGCTTGAGCCAGCAGTGTGGACATGTCATGGACGCAAACACAGCGAAACACAATCATTCATCATGGATTACAACACTGGAACAATTCAGAAGCACTTTAATTAGAAAATGTAACTTGTAGCCTACACTTGTGTATGTTAATTTGACTTTAGAAGATTGTTGCGACCGCCAGGGAGCAGTTTACTATGAAAACCTCCACCGGCCGTCCGTCCGTCCGTCCGTCCGTCACACCTTTGTGACCATCAACAAACGTCACACCTTTGTTGATGTTTAAATCGAAGAGTCTTGGTCAAATACTTCTGTTGGTTTCTGCACTGATCATTTATACAATTCAGCTGTGTTTGCTCGTGTCATCATGATGAGGTCATAAATCAGCCATGCCCAAATATAGATTTTACGGGTTTACATGCTTACTCAGTTATTCGTTATGTGAAAGTCCTATGACGTCTATGATATCTGACATCATCATACATACATTCCCTTTTATGCCCATAAATGGAGATCCCCTCTGTAGAACCAGCCACTGACATCACTGTAATGTCAGGGGAACCAAATCCCTTTTATGCCCATATATGGAGATCCCTGTGATGCCAGGGGAACCAAATCCCTTTTATGCCCATATATGGAGATATGGAGATCCCCGTGTTGCCAGGGTAACCAAATCCATTTTATGCCCATATATGGAGATCCCTGTGATGCCAGGGGAACCAAATCCCTTTTACGCCCATATATGGAGATCCCTTATGTCATCAATATTAAGCCCATATCTGTGAATATATTTGGGTACCAGATGTCTCCATATATGGTTAAATGGTCCGATATACATCACTGGCCAGAAGACCAAGAAATGGTGCAACCTCGCCCTTTGCTTTTCTCCCTATAGGCATCTTACTGGTAGGTAGTTTAATGAGGAATGCAGTATGGTGGTAGGTAGGTAGTTATGGCCTTTGATGTAAGATTTTCACTTTCTAGGATAACTATATTTGCTATTCCCAGATGATGCCCTTTTAGGGTACCCCTCATGCCCATATATGGAGATTCCCAGGCTTTACTAATTAACATAAGTTTTATGCCCATATATGGAGATCATTGTCCCAATGTCATCAGATATATGGGCATAAATGGACACAGGCAAACTAGATGGGCTGTATGGATATCCAGATGTGTGATGTAAGTGTTTTATTCCAAATGTGGCACCCCACAGACATATTTCCAGAAACAAAATCCCTTTCATGCCCATATATGGAGATTTCTGATGTCATCAATCCCAGGCCCTGTAAAAAACATGGTTGCTATGGTATGAGCAACTTATGTCTCCATATATGGAGATTCAACTTCAATGAGTAACCATGGCAAACTGTCAACTGCCCGTATGTCTTGATAATTGGTAAAACAAACTTTTGGCCTATTTGTGGAGATAAGCGACCAACGGTCGCTTATCTCCCGATTAGGGAGTCTTACTGGTTTACTACTTAGTGGACGCGCGTTTGTGCTGTGGCAGGTTATTTAATATGGGATTTTGACAGCGTGCTTCCTCCTCTTAACGGAACACTGTCCCGGCTCTGAATGTTTTAACGAAGCGGCGGTTCTGAACCGTTCTGGCCGTTCCGTCTCACTTTCAACCCGACGCTGGTGCGAGACAATAAATAACTGTTCGCCAATTGCTACTTCTCATTGGAAGTACATGACACCACACCAGTCCAGCAGTGCACCGCAGTACTGGCAGTAGTAGGCTATAACTGGTGATATAAAAAAATATATATTTTCGCTTCGACTCAAACAATTGGCGTCGATTCCCGGGGCTTAAAACGACGCGTCGATTCGTCGATTTTTAGAAGACACCCCTAACTCCAACCCCCCTCATATGCTCTGGTCTATTTCACAAACACCATTCTGTTGCGTATTCCTTTCTCGGGCTCTGCTTTACCTCTCTCACAAACTCCTGATAAATGGTGATTGCTATAACAAGGCACCCATGAGTGAAAACCATAAACACGTGGCCTTTAAAAACATGTTCAGTGTTTGGCTGCTAGCGTGCAGAGCTACGGTGTAGAGAGAGATCAGCTTGAGGTCAGGTTTCCATGCTTCCAGTAAAACACAATGATACGTTGACAGGGGAAGTCACAGGGGACAGGGGTCTTCAACAGGGGGTCCGGGAACCCTAGGGGGTCCTCAGAGTTATTACAGGGAGGCCGCCAAAATCTTTGTGTGATAGGATAATTATTTTAAAGCGCTTGTAGATCTGCTATTTTTAGCAAATAGGTTTGGTGTAGAGGTTAAGTGGTTAAACGTCTGAAAAAACACATTAACACAAATCCAACATAGACTGATGACAGTGCTGTCAAACAAGTCTATGAATCCATTTTTGAAATCTGTGAAAATCTGCTACACAATTTTATACAATATGTAGTGAGGGTCCCTGCTTTAACTCCCTCTCAGCTAAGGGGTCCATATATATATATATATATATATATATATATATATATATATATATATATATATATATATATATATATATATAATTATCTCCATATTTACATTTCTTTGTGTTTTTTCCTAAATTAACGCCCTACTACTACGATCATACTACAGATTAGCCTGCAGCAGTATACCATGACTCATCAAATATAATTATAAATAATGGGACTTATGGGAGTACATAAAAGTAGCTGTATGAACAGCCAGAGATGAAGGAAAACCTCTCTCTGTTTGAATAGAATACGGCCAAGAAAAATGTGCAAACCCGGGAAAGGTGGGATACAATGAAAAGCCCAATTCATCTCCGTGTCTGAACACATTTCGGTGTGTTTTATGTGCAGTTGGGGCTTGGCTAGGGCCTGGTTGAAACGTCAATGTGGATCCTTCATCCAGGGTGGGAACGTGAACCAACACCAGCCAACCAGCCAAAGAACGCAGGTATGCTTTGGCTGGCGAGCCCTTCTCCTCTGCTGTGGTGGCTAACCAATTATCAGTTAGAAAAGGTGAAAGCCGTTGAAAGCCTACGTGTGTGTGTGTGTGTGTGTGTGTGTGTGTGTGTGTGTGTGTGTGTGTGTGCACATGTAATGAATGAATGCATGAGCCAGGGTGTGTGTACTTGTTTGTAAGCAAATATTGGTATCAGCACCTGTATGTGTGTATGCACTGTGCACGTTCCAGTGACCATTTGTGAACGTTTATCTGCATGGGTTCGTACATCTGTCTGCATCTGCCTGTCATGCATGTGTGTCTCCATCTGTGTGCATGTGTGTGTGTGTGTGTGTGTGTGTGTGTGTTAGGGCATTAACGACTTGTGATTTTTGCAAGTCGACTCGACTCAGTAAAAAGTTGAGTTGAAGTCAACTTCATCGTTTTATTACGTCATCACATCACACACGAACCCCCATTTTGGGGGGTCCCTAGATGATTAACTTAATGTGAATTTTTTTTTCTCACTCAACTCTAAACAAACCAACATAAAGTTTAAGTGTATAGAGGGTATCTTCACATTTCTAAAGTGCCAATTTAAAGACTTTTTAATACCCCTAAAATGACAAATGAAACATTGGCCAAATTGTCAAATACAGTATATACAGGCAGAAATTGTGAAAATAGCCAATCTACAGTTGCGAGGCGTTGTGAGCAAGTAGATCTGCTATTTTCACAATACTGTAGATTTTTTTACAACTTCGACTTTCTCTGGGAGTCGACTTGTGTAATGCAGTCAACTGAGTCGACTTGTCTACTTTTTCGTTAATGCCCTAGTGTGTGTGTGAGTGTGTGTGTGTGTGTGTGTGTGTGTGTGTGTGTGTGTGTGTGTGTGCGCGCGCGCGTCCTGCGTGTGTGCGTGCGTGCGTGTAGCCACTGACCCGTGCATCGTACTCCAGTACGAAGGGAGGGATGTCGATCTGCTCGGGCTTGATGCAGGTGAACAGCTGGCGCAGGCTGTCCAGGTAGTGCACCTTCTCCTTCATCCCAGAGACACTGAAGGAGGTGAAGAACCATGTGGACACCTGGGGAGGGGAGGGACACACAGACATAGTCATTAAGGGAAAAAAGACAAGCCTATATATAGACCGATTTCCTGAGCGACACCCTGTATTGGAGGGTGCCGCCGCCATTAGCTGCAGTGTAAACCGTAGTGTTAAGTAACTTGTAGCCAATTTTGAGTATTTTTACTTTACTTTAGTATTTCCCATTTTCAATAATTTCACTTCTACTCCACCACTGGCTGCTGGTAGCGTTCAGGAAATCGGTCTATACTGTATATACACAGTGTGTGTATGTGTGTGTGTGAGAAACTTGCAAATGGCCCACTAACCCACTCCATTCCCATTGAAAAGCAGAATCCACCTTCATAGTTAAATGTAAACTTCGAAGTCAGAGAAGGTCATAAAAATAGCTGATCTGCAAGCTCAATGTTCTGCAAATCCCCTGAAAATCTACTGTCTTGCCAATGGGAGGACGTGTGAAGTTTTGAAATGCACACACACACACAGTTTGAAACTGCTTCGATCCATGTTCATGTGAATCCAGGGACCTCATCTCACCTCTTACCACCAAAGCCATGAAACAGATATTAACTATACCAATTAGTTAAGAATGGGAGTGTATTGTGTGTTGTTTTGTTTACCTTGGAGCGAAAGGTTGGGTGTACAAAGTAGAATGCCCTCAGGTTCCTTTTAAACCTGAAATGCAGAAAACAGAAGTGCTTACAGCGCTGTATCAGAATGTGAGATCGTTATCGTGATAATGACTCGTTATTTCCTGTCCGACGAAATAAAAATAAATAAAAAATAAAAACAGCAGCCCCTGTATCAAACCCAGAAATATGACAGAGGGGAAAAATATGCCATTCTTTTTTATTATTTATTTATTTTACTTTATCTTCCTTTTCATTTTATTTTTAATGGACTGGCCAAATATGCATATAATCACTTCTAATAGTATGTCCAAAAGCACTTCTCTGAGGCCAAGGTACGTGGTCCTGTCCCAAAGAATACAAACGGTACACACACACTCAACTCGCAATCATCCAATGGCATGGAAACATTTACCATTCACACACACACACACGAGCACCGCCACATACACCCACACAGACACACACGCATGCACGAGTCCACGCACACATGCATGTGGACAGGACACACATGTAATCATACATGTACGCAAATTATTCATGTTGTTTGTAAATCAGTTGTTGTCAGATCAGTGTTAATTTTTCATACAATTTGCACCCTCTTCAGAGTTAAATTAGTACAGATACAGATTTTAGTGTGTGATAAGAAACAATGCAATATGTCTCTGAACTGTATTGCAGCCAATGCAAGAGCTAACACTGCTACTCTCCTGAAAATTAATTACTCGACAGTGGAATGGGGAAGGGGGAGATTTTCCATATTTTCAGCACCTGGTAAAGTAATTTCCTGCAATTTCCAGGCTGTAATTCAACTATATTAAATGCACTCACTGCCAAATAATGATCGAGTGCCACTCTTGTTAATTCAGTCAATCAACGCCTTCTTTCCAAATAATAGTGCAATCCTGTGGCCTTTTGGCATTTTCACAGATGTTCAGGACTCATGGGAGATCGGTGTTATAAAGTACTATGACCTACATGTAGCCTCCGTATTGGAAATGAGTGCTCAAATAGTGACTAAAAAAGAAAAAAACATAACTTTTTGTATAGTTGTGACAAAATCCCAAAGCACACCATGTCGGAACCCCCTTAAGCCTCTATCAGAGTCCAGGGTGAAGAGCTATTCACTTCACCACTGTGTAGTTTTCTAGCTATCACCTAAAAATACATAACAAAGCCGAGGTGATAGCTAGGAAACTACAAGGCGGTGAAGTGAATAGCTCTTCACCCTGGACTCTGATAGAGTCTTTATACTGATTTCTGAAGCCGAGTATCCCCTTTCCCTGACTACAGCATTTTGCTTAGAAAGTTTTAGATCAAAAGTCCAGTTCCCATACTGATATGTTCAAAAATAAATCTGCATAATGGCAAATAAACATTGCTTTCTATTCAATGACAGTTGTAATTTGGTTTAACAATTTACATCTGAAAAGGTTCACACATGCATACTCCCATTTTCTAGTTTTTTTTCTCACTACCCCCTGCAGTACCCCTGCGTACCCCTTGGGGTACATGTACCCCCATTTGAGAACCACTGCTCTAAGCTATGTAGCAGAGCAGAAGAAGCTGCACGTGTGTTGAACAAAAAACATAAAAAGGCCATCTTTATCACATGTCAACAATTACCTGCTGGACTACGTACACACACATGCACCCACTTAAACATAGTGTATATCGCCGCTGTCGGGCAGAAACCGCTTATCTCCATATTCTGACTTGTTGTATTTATTCGTAAATTAACGCCCTACTCGATCATACGACACATAAAAGTAGCTGAAGTAGCAGACCTACGAGTTCGCGACGCGTCTCACGCTTGTTGATCTACTACTTTTGCTATTTTTGAATTTGAATCCCGAAAAGTAATAGCTTTGGACATATGAGGTTTCCAAACGACAGAGACGATTTATACACACTATAGAGCACTGTTTCCTATTTGTGGGTCACAGACCGATTTTTATGGGTCACGACTCGAGTAAAAATCCCATTTAGTTTGCCTACAAAAAAATAAAATATATATTTTCAAAAGATGGAAAATCTTTTGAAATAAATAATTGTATACATTTTCAAACAAACAAATACATCTAAGAAATTCCATTAATTAAATATAATAATAATGATGATGAAGAAGTAGTGAAAATAGCCAATCTACAAGCTCTCCCCGATCTACAAGTTCACAACGCGTCGCTACACACCGCGTTGTGAGCTTGTAGATCTGCTGTTTTCACTAGTTTGGGTCCCGGGCAGACGTCAAGTTTCTCTTTTGGGAACCAGTGCTACAGAGGGACCCAGAGTAGACCACCTAGCGTAACTATTTTCCCTCACAGTTAGCCAATATCTCCCCCACGTTGCATGGATCCTCATCAACTAAACATCACCAATCAGAGTTTACACACCGTTATATTGAGCAAATGGAAAACGCCTGCGGAAAAACAGCTGAACATGCTACTCATAAAAGCAACATACTCTTAAGTAAATAATCTAATCAGTCTTATCTAAATAGCAGTTACTAATTTCCTTAAGATTTTAACTCTTCATTCTTCCCTTCTACAGACACAGGGTCATTAGAACAGATGATATTTTCTAGTTAATCCACTGGCTACACGTGACATTGCTGTGCAAATTGTGGTCACACAATTTGTTCAGATAAATCGACATAATTACACCTTATCCCAGGCCTGAGGCAGATTGAAAAAAAAAAAAAAAAGCACAACATGAAGGTGAAAGAAGTCTTATGTTTATCACTGAACTATCACTGTCACTAATTGGTCACAGAAACATTTGTCATATCTTAATACTTTAAGGATGTTCCGAAAGGGAAATTATTGTCCGAAACCGAATATAGGAAACACTTGGCCGAAAAACGAATAAACACTTAAAAAAAAGAAATGCTGTCATGGCTGTGCCTCTGTTACATGATTATGGCAAAACTTATAATCACTATTGGTCCATAATATTAAGATCAGTTATTTAAAACATGTATTTATTGTGTAGAACTATTTATTTACTATTATGTAGTAATAAGATACTCAAAACATTAGCATGCCATATAGATGAATTATTGCAAATATAAATATTGAATAATTGCATTATTAATATTAGACCTGCCATTCCTTTTGGGGAAGTAACTTTAGTTTCATTTTAGCCTGAAGAGATTATATCACTCGATAATGACCGCTGAGCGAGACGTTATCCCGTTTATTACATGGCTAATTAATAAAAAGTATTTAGTGAAAGTATTCCACAAGTGTTGCACTGGCCGTCCACAGAGCGCAACGTTGCCTGGACGCAAACAAGGAAGTGTTGATCAAATAGAATCCATATTTGGTTACTGCATTGTCTATTTCTCGCTTCAAATGTTTTCAAAAACATTCTTGAGAGCAACGTTTAGTTGTAAATGTCGCTGTGTGTTTGTTTACATGGCTGACATGTTGGATACAGCACAAGATTCACACAGTGCAGCCTGAGTGCAGCAGGTGCTCTGAGCCTTTGATTAGACATCGGTCCATTATAGAGCGGAGCGGTCATGATACAGAAATAATTCACAGCTGATTTCAGTCATTGACCGATCAGAATCAAGCATTCAACCAAGCTGTGTAATGAATAGGATTTAGTTGTTAAATAAAATACGATTTCACAGAGTATTCATCTGTTGTGTGGAAACCTCAAATGTCCAAAACTATTACTTTTCAGGATTCAAGATAAAATAAAACATCAAAAAACGTTTGGTGCTTTCGTGTGATGCAGCAGTCTGATTGAGTATGGCCTTAACTTCAGAAAAACACACAAAAAGTTGGAATATGGAGATATTCATATTCATATGTGCGACAATATCGGTTAATGTCAGACCATAGTGAGTCATTAGCTTCAAGTACTTCAAAACAAAGTCACTCATCATCAGTGCAAAAAGCCCCCGTTCTTCACCAGAACAGGGCTGTCAACACACGCACGCACGCACGCACGCACACACACACACACACTGGTGCTGCGGCTGGTATGGACCGCATCTGTTCATAGACAGAGGTCAGCATGAGCCAACGAGGCGATGAACACCAGCTGACAAACTTACCAAATGCACCCCGGAGAGAAACTCAGAATGGAGTGTTACAACGTGACGTAATGATCAAGATCACATGATCTGATCCTAACCCTCCCCCCCTGCATCCCTAGAGCCCCCAAAAAACACAGACTGACCTCCTCAACCACCTCATCTGTTTCCTGGAGAAAATAATAATAATAATAATAGATCATAATCTCCATGAGTGTTTTGGAGTGTTTTTCTGGCCTCAAGGACGGCTGTTCGGAGGGGCTGTGGGCCACAGAGCGGTGCGGCTTGGGGGCCGCGGGGAGCACGAACAACGATTCGATGTGGATGAATCCTTCTGCTAAAACATGGCCAGCGGGACAGAACAGAGAGGAGTGCAGGCCAGATGCTTAGTAAAGGATGAACCGATGACATTTCGAAAAAGGCACCGTTCCAAAGTGTGTCTTACTACACGTCAATTAAGATGATTTACGCTACAAATCGTGGAAGCCTGCTATCAAGCACAAGACCCTTGGCTGCCGTCACCCGCCCCTCATTATTTTATGCTTCAACTATTGAAAAATAGCAGATATACAAGCTCACAGCGCGGCACCGAGTGCCGCGCTGCGAGCTTGTAGATCTGCTATTTTAAAAAAATCTTGAAAATTAGAATTTTGACCCGATTCTATAAGTGTCTTTTGAATCCTTCTAAGATTTTTAAAAAAAACTATGTTTCTATGTCAGCAATCTGGCTAGCCATCGTCAAAAAAAAGGTCCTTTTCACTTAACTGGAGCTCAGTTAGTCTGTTCTTGAGAGACCACTATGTCAGTGGTTCTCAAATGTGAAGGACCCCCAAAATGATACGTATTTGGCCACAGACCCCCATCTCAAAATATTTAGTTCCAGGGACCACCCAGAAGCAAAATTTGTGTTACAAACGTTCGCTTTGAAAATACATATATTCAAAGATTTGCACATATTTTCACGACTTTTCAAAAATAGCAGATCTACAAGCTCGCAGCGCGCGCTGTGAGCTTGTATATCTGCTATTTTTCACTGGTTAAAGCATTCAATAATTCTAGGCCTTAAGCAATGTCTTTTTAACCCTTTTTTTCTCCCCAATTTGATCTGAAATTGGTATCCCTACCTGAACATAGATGTTCTGTTACTTAACTGGGGTTGACACTAAGGTCTCAGAGGCACTTGCCCATCGGGCAAGTACAGGTCTTCTACTTGCCCAAAGGTCATGCCCACTTGCCCGAAAAGTAAATCGTCCATTATAAAATAATAGGTTACATTTTAATTACAGTATTTCTTTTACTTTCTTTGGCTGTGCAATAAATGTCATACCTCAATTTGTATGCCAAATACCTAGTAGCTATGAATAAGACTATGGATTCACACTTATTTTATATTTTTAGGTGTAGCAACAGTGAAAACGGCACATTATAGGTAAACAGTGCTCTTATTTCACATTCCACAGACCAGAAGTCAGAGCGCTCTGGCCACGTTCAGGTGTTTAGACAGATAACGGATTTAGAACAGAAAAATTGCATAGATAAAGTACAAGCTTGTACATATGCGTAGTATATGAGACGGGAAGGAACTCGAGCTAAATACAACAAAGAAATCAGTCAAAACTAGAAGCAGTGCTCTTCCAAGCACAGGTCTCCACCAGGCCGTGTGTCCCGGTGGTGCTACTGTATAATAGGCCAATGTAAAAAGGGTGGCATGTGTTCTTCACCATAGATCTTTCATGGAAATCGGACGCTGCATGCATGATTTGAAGCATTGTGTTCCAAAAATGTGTTTTGCTAAACTCTACCTGCTGGTGGCGCTATAACAGGCCAATGTGAAAAAAGGTAGCATTTGTTCCTTGACGTAGTGGGAATATGTGTGGCAAATGTCACGGTAATCGCAAGCTGCGTTGATGATTTGAAGCATTTTGTTCAAAAACGGAGCAATCCTGCAAACTTTGGAAGCTAATATTAGCCAATCAGGATGGAATATGAAATATCAGACGGATCGGACTTGATCACATGACTATAGAGATACTGTGTACCGATTTGCGTGATTTTTGGATAAAATCTCAAGGAGTAATATCCAAAAATGTGTTTTACATAAGTCTGCCCAAAGGTGGCGCTATAAAAGGCTGATATGAAAAATGCAGGGCAAAGGTTTATCCTTAGCCTCTAGGGAGTGCGCTTACAAAGTTTGAAACTGATCGATGGAGTTATAGGTAAAACCACAAATCGGCCTGTTATAGCGCCACCATGAGGCTGATTTAAAAAAAAGTAAGTGGCATTTCTTCCTCGGCCTAGTGGGAACATGTGTGCGCGATTTCATGATAATTGCACTTTGCGTTTGGGATTTGAGGCATTTTGTTCAAAACGTCTCAATCCTACAAATTTTGGAAGCCAATTTTAGCCAATCAGGAAGGAATATGCAAAATCGGACAGATCTGTGTCGATCACATGACTGTCGAGATACTGCCTACCGATTTGTAGGATTTTTGGACAAAATCTGTAAGAGTAGTGCACAGAAATGTGTTTTGCGAACATCGGCCACTAGGTGGCGCTAGAAAAGGCCCATTTGAAAAGATTGGCATCCAGGGAATGTGTGTGCTCACTTTGGCAGCGACCGGGCCAACGGCGACTGAGATTAGCTGCACACAAACTGCGAGGACACACGGACGGACGGACGGACGCACGGACGGACGGACGCACGGACGCACACACGGACGGACGAAGGGGAAAACATACTCTCCCCCAAGCCTTCGGCTGGTGGAGACAATAAATGCTCACAAAAACATGGATCCACCTTCACTTCATACAATATAAAATTATATCATAATATTCACATGGGAAATGCACACCATTTCTGTATAATATATATTTGTTTACTTTTCTCTGGGAAGTATGACTTTTCCTTTGCTACACAAATTAAGTTTGACGTGACATGAATTGAGTTACAAGTACGAGTCATTGGTGTTGGACAGGGAGGCATAAAAACTCTGCCCCGAGGGTCTCAGATCACTTCTTGGCAGAGGACTCAACATTTGAGCTGTGAAACCTTCCAGGGTAGCTTGGCGTGACAGTTGTAATTGTCTCCCGTGTATTTGAATGGTGCTCTCCACTCGCTCTGCAGTCCTATGTCACTAAGCTGCCAATGAGTTTTGTCACCTAAACCTTTCTGGTTGTCCTTTCTATTGCAGGGCACTAATACCGTAGTGCAAGGGTCTTCAACAGGGGGTCCTCAGAGTTACTACAGGGGGTCCTTCAAATCTTTGTGTGATAGAAACTTTTGTTCTCCTTTTTTATATGCATGCCCTTGAACCCTAGTGTCCATATCCTCGGAACTTTAGCCAAAAATAGCAGATCTACAAGCTCACAACGCGGTGGTTAAATATCTGAAAACACAAATTGAATCCAAACATGAATCCAAAATACACTGATGATTGTGCTGTCAAACGATGAAACTATATGGAATCTATGAAATGCCGTAGTGCACTAGTTCTCAAAGTAGAGTCTGGGAAGCCACAACACAAGGGTCCTTGAGGGGGTAGGGGGTGCCAGGAGGAACCCCAGAAAAATGAGGAACAGTTTAACATTTGAGCCCTATTAGATTTTGTCCATTTTTGAAAAATCTTGACAAATCCTCTCTTATGGGGTCTTTGGCACCATGTCTGTTCGTGGTCAAATACAAAATCAATTTGGGGGTTCATGAAAATGTTTGTGAAGAATTATTGAGGATTAAATAACAAAAATATAATACCCTGCTACAGCAGCAAGTACTTCATAGGAAGCAGAAGTGGTTAATCTGGTTATCCACAAAAAAAATTATAATAATTTAGGGGAAAACCAATGACCTGATGTTCATTGCTCAATACTTTAAAGGTCAAATGACATTCTGTTTTTACCAATCATAAAAGTCTTTGCCCTGGTCCTAAAAACATGTTTTAAAATGTTTAAACTTGAAAATCCACTCCATGGAGACATGGTCTCTCTCTCTGTTTAGGTGTCATGAAAAACGGTCTGTCACCTGAAATACTTACTATCAAAACCTCCACAAACTGTGAGTCAGTCAGTCAGTCCGTCCGTCTGTCTGTCACACGTCACACTATTGCCCTGCTCATATCTCCGCAACCGTTGCCCCGATCCATGCCAAATTTTGCACACACACTCCTTGCCTGCCAAACTACAACCTCCAAGGACCCCCGGAGCTCCAGGGACCCCCAGGTCCCCGGGGGACCCCCAGATGTAAAAAATGACCAATTGTGCAAAAATGACCAAATGACCACCCCAACGGGGCTGCTCACGGGGAATTCCCGGGGCCCACCGACTCCTGGTGCTCCAGAACGGATGCCAAAGTGGTGGCGCCCCCAGTGGAGGACCCCCTCCACTGCAGCTCACATAAAATGCCGTAACTCGGGCTAGGAGCGTCCGGGAGAGCCGGGGCCGGTACCTATTCGTCCGCCAAGGCAACGCGGAGACCCCACCCCTCATTTCTCACATGGCCCTCTTCTAGCGCCACCATGAGGCCGATTCTTGCAAAACACATTTTTTGACACTGCTCCTACAGATTTTGCCCTAAAATCACACAAATCGGTACACACTATGTCTACACTCATGTCATCAACATGGATCTGTCCCATATAGCGCCACCATCAGGCCGATTTTTTCAAACACATTTTTGGACACTGCTCCTACAGATTTTGCCCTAAAATCACGCAAATTGGTACACAGTATGTCTACACTCATCTCATCAATATGGATGTCCCATATAGCGCCACCATCAGGCCGATTTTTTGAACCACATTTTTGGACACTGCTCCTACACATTTTGCCCTAAAATCACGCTGCGACCTGACGGTCGCTTATCTCCCGATTAGGGAGTCTTACTGGTTCTAAATATTTGTACTTTACTTGAGTATTTCCAATTTTCAATTCTTATACTTCTACTCCACTACATCTCAGAGGCAAATGCACTTTATCTCTCCACTACAATCATTTTGATTTTGATTATTAATACAAATCACTCACTTCAGCCCTTATAGGCCAGCAGTTCTCAAACTATGGTACCCAAAGTGGCCACTGGCCACACACACGCACGCACGCTCACACACACCACACGACACACACCACACACACACACAGAGGTCCGCCCAGCTCCAACACAATGACGAGAGATGCATGCTCGCAGACGCGATGCATGTGTTTTGCTGCTTTGCTTTGGTACAAGACACACTGTGACACACACACACACACACACACAGAGGTCCGCCCAGCTCCAACACAATGACCGAGAGATGCATGCTCGCAGACGCGATGCATGTGTTTTGCTGCTTTGCTTTGGTACAAGACACACTGTGACACACACACACACACACACACACACACACACACACACACACACACACACACACACACACACACACACACACACACACACACACACACACACACACACACACACACACACACACACACACACACACACACACACACACACAGAGCATCTAGAGTCGCGAGTGTTTTTTTCTTACCCCGGGACCGAGGTTACCGGATCTCTGTGGTTACATCTGCGGAGTTCAATTTAGACCGTACGCGGTAACGTTTCAATAGCTCTGCTCCGCGCTGCAGAAAAACTTCACGGTCCTTCTGTAGTTATTATAGTAACATATTTTGGCTAAATGCCTCCGTTTAGAGAACCACCTATTGCTTGTGTTATCATAGCGTTTTACTGTCTGCTCGCCGAGTCGCCGTGCCCGTGTGTGTGGGGGGAGGACAGGGCAGCGTGGAGTTATAGTCGGCTGCTCCACGGAGCTCTGCCCCGGGAGAAGTGCGCTGTCCTCGGACTCGGTAATGAGGAGGGAGGCGCTGTCCACGGACCCAGCCAGGGCGGAAAATACATAGCGATACATAGCGATTTTCATTATTTCACAAAAGCATAAACTGACTACTTGATATGAAGGATATTGATGTAAATAAGATATCCGAATGGGTAAATATATTTTATATGCCCATATTTACAATTAAAAGATAATATAATGTAAGAGGTCACTTCCTCAAAACTTGGGCTGTGGAGAAATACAGACAGGGAGACTGGGAGAGGGGAGAGAGGAGGGGGAAGGGAGGGGGGGGTGAATCGACTGACGACGCATGAGTCCAGTAGCCAATGAACTGCGCGTTTGAGACTCATTATGCAGAAACCGGCACAAACACACAGATAGCAGGAAAACCACTGCATGTCAAAAGTTGCGTTTTTTTTTTTGGTGTAATTGAGGCCAGGAAACATTAAAAAAAAATAAAAAAAAATAAAAAAATATTTTTGGATGTCATGTCCACTTTAAAAACACAACATAATCATATCTCTAAAGTGGTGTTTATTAAACAGTGAGCAGGGTTGGGAAGTATTGAAGTACGTGCAGAATTACTAAACAAGAAAATAATAAAGATCTAAACGAAGGCCAACAGTGTAACTGTGTAACACAGAACAATGCCTGGATTTAGAAAAGTCATGAAAATGTAATCAAGTTACATTGTGTTGATGAAGTAATCAACATTATGTTGATGAAGTAATCAAAATGATATTACCTATTGCAGTAATTACCCAATTAAGAGGAATAATACATTTGAAAAGTATCCTCCTCATCCCTAGTTCTGTTCCAAGATATTCTGAACAACACAGAGAAATTAATGTTAATTGTACCCAATATAAGAAGCCATTATCAATCCTATAATTCCAAGTGTGTGAGTGTGTGTGTGTGTGTGTGTGTGTGTGTGTGTGTGTGTGTGTGTGTGTGTGACACTCTGTGGCCAGCTCAACTCGGAAAGTGTCCGACCGAACGCTCTCAAACCTTCTGCTTGTGTCTCGTTTGACCCCGAGGTGTACTGTGCCAAAGGGCGATTCAGACGGACCAACGGTTTCCGAGAACCGAAAAGCTACCGAAAAGTCTGACCGTGGGTCTGAGGAGATTGGGAGATTATTGTATGCTTTCTGATTGGCCAAACCCAAATGTATCAGTTCTCTGAAACTCTGAAGGGTCATACCGGAAAATGGGACAAATGCACCATTTACTATTTACGTTTTAGCATGATAAAGTAGGGCATTAAAAAAACTCAAAAAGTTAAAATGTGGACATAATGCCCAACAGCAACGAAATGTAGTTTAAATGCAGCAAAATCTATGGACGGATGCTTTCCCGGACTGAAGGGGTTAAGAGTTGTATCTTCTCTCTGTCATTCTTCTTATTTGTTTCTCTCTGTCCAACCGTGTGCAAGAATATGGAGACTGACAGCCTGATGAACTCGAACACACAACGACTGCCAGCCTTGGCAGCAAAACAATGCCCTGTAAATGACAGCACCGTTCTAGTGAGATTTATTAGTCCCATCTGAAAGTGTGATGAGAGTTTGAGGAAGTTGACGGAAAGTAATTTGCGTGGTACACTAGACCGACTCGTTTCACGGTTGTCAGCAACCAATGAGCTAAGGGTTTTCCAACAGCCATTGGATTCTTATGAGTGTAAGGGTTTCCCCCTGTTCACTGTGAAAGGGGAAGCTTTGATGTATGCTTGGCTCAAAACATCCTCCTTCTCGTAAAATCGTAAGACGGGTATAACCTGGTGGCCTTCTTCTGAAATGCGACAAAGGTATCAATGACAATAGATTAATTAAATTTAATGGAAAGGTAACAGAACGGGCTCTACTTTGTGTCAAAAGAACTGTGACATAATTGTGAAAATATTTGCCAATGCAACTATACCCTGAAAGGGTTAATATTTGGAGCTGTAGGAAGAGTGTGGTCCCAACTCCAGAAGCACCGCTCAACAAGCTCAGAAAGTGAAAAGCCAAAACAGCGTGTCACTTATAGAATCTTCGTCACGTGACCCAATGTAAGTCAATGGAGAATTGGCTGTTGGAATTACGATATTATGTACTCTAATAATAAAGTAAATACATAACTGTCAGCGACCATGACCAACGATATGTATGCTATCACACGTTGTTATTTTTTGTAATTGACCTGACTGATTTCGCTGTATTCATGCTGAAACAGAGCAAGCACGAGTCGCACAGGGGCGGGTCTTGACTTCGCTCCAGGCTTTGCGGACAGCGGCTGTTGTCCGCTGTTCATGCCGTGATGAGAGCTTCATGTGCGGTACGAACAAGCCTTATGACTCGGTGAATTCTTATGGAGCTTTTCTTTCCCGTTCCAGGGCCAAATCATCATGACAAAATAAGATAAATAGGGGACAGCCGGACAGGGCGACTATTTGTGAGGGAAAGCTAATCATAATTAGAAGATAGAGTTAAATAAAACATTAAACCAAGCACTTTGACCGAGGCCTGCTCATCATTATAAGAGGATGAGAGCCGCTCGCATCTCTGCTGCAGCTAGCCTGCAGTGAGTGGAGTGTAACTAAGTACATTTATTCAAGTACAATTT
Organism: Nannobrachium achirus; assembly: GCF_963921795.1. Classification (NCBI taxonomy): domain Eukaryota; kingdom Metazoa; phylum Chordata; class Actinopteri; order Myctophiformes; family Myctophidae; genus Nannobrachium; species Nannobrachium achirus. The sequence goes on from NC_137829.1 coordinate 19,428,767, forward strand.
TTGATGTACTTTGAGGCGGAGATAGTCACGACCAGCTCTCCTTCTAATCGGCTCGCCTGCAGTCAGTAACTAAGTACATTTACTCAAATATTGTAAAAATGTTAAGTACAATTTTGAGGTATTTTTACTTTACTGGAGTGTTTCACATTTTCAGTACTTTCTACTCCACTACATCTCAGAAGAAAACATTGTAGGCTACTTTACTCCCCTGCAGTTATTTAAAAAAAAATAAAAAAATACTTTGTAGATTTTAATTATTATTACAAAACATACATTAATCACAATATATTTTTACTTGAGTACAAAATATGAGTACTTCTTCCACCGCTGCGCTTTTCTGTCTGTACGGCCGTGATGGGCGAGTCCAGCTTGCATTTCACCGAGACAAGATCAGACAAGAGGGCAAGAGAGATTCGCTCGCTCTCGTCATCTTCATGCAACAACTTTATTTCCGAAGTTATTTCCCAAAATGGCCGCAGTTGATCTTATTAGTTTATAAACCTCAAATGTAACTATGTATTTTCAAACTAATATGAAATATATGTTAAAAATACTTAGGGGGACTTTTAGAGACATTTTTACAAGGTAAATTGCATGGTGCCTGCACTTTAAGTGCCTGCCTGTGTGCATGTCCATAGTGATTTTAGGAATGGGTATTCTACTCTTTACTGTAGTTCAATGTGACCAATAATACCCCCAATATAAATGTCAAAACAAAGAACAGAAAATAACCTGTAAATAAAGTTACTAGAGTCACGCACTGTTAAATGAAACCCAACTTGTCGCTTCTCTCTTATTTTTCACTGTCCCCCCCCCCCCCCCCCCCCCCCCCTCCCCCTCTCTGCCTGTATCTGGAACAGTCCGACCGGACCGGGCCAAACATGAATGGCCCAGGCAGGAACACATGGAAATTAAAAACATGCATTGTGACTGCACTGCACAGACATTCCCCAGTGACAGAGGAAGTTGCTTTTTATTTTGTCCCCGAGGCAGAGGGGATGTGGTGAGATGAGAAAAACAAGAGAGGAAGCCTTCATTCACACCACACACTGATAGAAGTTAATGAATCTTATTAGACACTACTGTGCACAAGCATGGCCTTAGGTGAGAGCGGTTTTGTACATGGGGAGGATGTGGCTTCTCTTCTCTGTCTTACCGTTAAACTGACTGAAAAAAAAAATGTGAGGGTCTGCTCCGAGTTGCACCATTGGCCAGAATGGCCACCCTATTTCCTAACCGGATAGGCGGATATCGCAGTTTTCGGGGCAGAAACCACATATCTTTGTGTTGTTTAACGCCCTACTTGATCATACTACAGCATCAGATGAAAGCATAAATAGTAGCAGATCTACAAGCATGAAACAGCTCGTCGATCTACTACTTTTTAGGGGCGGCATTGGCTCAGGGGTAGAGAAACCGTCATTAGAACACAAAGGGTTCCCAGTTCGATCCAGGGCTCCCCCAGAGTTAGTGTCGAAGAGTCCTTGAAGAGTTGCTCCCGGTGAGCAGGTTGGTGCCTTGCATGGTTTCCTCCGCCATCGGTGTATGAATGGGTGAATGTAATGCACAATCTATGTAAAGTGTCTTGGATAAAGGCGCTAATGCACCAGTTACTATTTATTTACCTTTTACTTTTGATACTTTAGAATTTGAATCCTGAAAAGTAACAGTTTTGGACGCCTGACAGAGATGATATGCAAATTGCAAACCATGAACCCTAAGTGTAGGCCAGGGTGAACATTTTAGCGGAAATAGATGATCTACAAGCTCAGCCATTTTTGGTGTAAAGATCTGGTGTAGAGGTAAAGAAGGAGTGCACTAAGTATACAACCCTTGTGGACCCCAGTCAACTAAGAATTGGGTTAAAGTAGTTTTAGGGGTGTTGCCATAGCTTTGTACTTTTTCTGTTTTGTATGTGTCTATGGAGTTAACCTTACTCTAACAGACCCCCAGGTGTGGTTCTAATATGCAAATGTCTTCCCTGTGTATTTTAGATTTTTGGAGTCTCTCAAAAGCCTCTCAAACGTTACCCTATTTATACTAAATTTAAAATTCCAGGATCTATTAATATGCAACTATGCCACGCCTGTCGAATATGCCCTCATTAATATGCCAACATGCGACATCCCCCCTACTTAATATGCAGAATGCTCCCCGCCGCAAGAAACGCGTTATGTTGCACCAAAACACACACACACACACACACACATGCGTGAGAGAGCAAACGTGAGAGAGCAAAAAAAAACTAGATATTGCCAACTACATTCTTCGACCTGCTTGTTTACTTCATGGTTTACTTCCTAGTAGCTTTGCTTCCTACTATTACATTCTTTCACGTGTGTGTTTACTTCATGGTCCTACTTGTAGCTTTGCTTCTTGTCATGAGGCTGAATAGCCAAATCGGCACACTTTATATATATTCAAGACTTTGAAGAGGCCATGATTGGTGCGTCCTGATGTGCTCTGGGATGACATCACGAAGACAACCGAGTGTCAAACCTGCTTTCACAGAGAGGGGGCTCTGAAGGCCATTTAGGGGGGTAAACATGTATTAGATGCTTTAGAAAAAAAACAGAGTGCTAAAAACCACCAGGATTTTTATAGATAACTAAGTTTCAAAAACATATTAAAAATTCAAAATAACAGAGTCCATATTTAAGTATCAAGTATTTTCACCAGAAGCTGGTGAGCATCACTTTCTGGAAGATACTTCAGACATGTTTTTACGGTGTGGCTTTGTTAGGAGGCTTGCTGTCTGTCTGTCTGTCTGTCTGTCTGTCCAGGGCTAATCTCTTTGTTAGGAGGCTTGCTGTCTGTCTGTCTGTCTGTCTGTCTGTCCAGGGCTAATCTCTTTGTTAGGAGGCTTGCTGTCTGTCTGTCTGTCTGTCTGTCTGTCCAGGGCTAATCTCTCTTTGTTAGGAGGCTTGCAGTCTGTCTGTTTGTCTGTCTGTCCAGGGCTAATCTCTTTGTTAGGAGGCTTGCAGTCTGTTTGTCTGTCTGTCCAGGGCTAATCTCTTTGTTAGGAGGCTTGCAGTCTGTTTGTCTGTCTGTCTGTCTGTCCAGGGCTAATCTCTCTTTGTTAGGAGGCTTGCAGTCTGTCTGTTTGTCTGTCTGTCCAGGGCTAATCTCTTTGTTAGGAGGCTTGCAGTCTGTTTGTCTGTCTGTCCAGGGCTAATCTCTTTGTTAGGAGGCTTGCAGTCTGTTTGTCTGTCTGTCCAGGGCTAATCTCTTTGTTAGGAGGCTTGCAGTCTGTTTGTCTGTCTGTCCAGGGCTAATCTCGCAATAGACCGTTTGTCAGCCTTCTGATTGGTCCCTGAGACTCCCTGACTGGCCAACCAGAAAAAAACATTCACTTTTTGCTATCGGGGGTGGAGTTTGTGCAGTGGAGAATATTGAATGTGGCTTTCAACAACTGTCCGCAGTGCGCGACACGGAGATCGGCCGGTACGGTGATAGCGACGGCAAGCGTCAAGCGATCTCGCTCATCATAACGAATAAGCTTCAACAAACTAGTTCACATGTACCTTATCAATGGTCTAAGAGTCACGATTGGGTACATATAATTTAAATGGGCAGAATTACGAAAAGCCAGCCTATTATGTGAGGAGAAACATTCTCTCTGTCCTCTTCCTAGTACCCAAGATGCAATGCGCTTCTCTTTCTATCTCTGATCCAGAGGATTAAACTAATTAAAACATTTATTTTTCGGGGGAAAACTACTGTTTTGCTATGTAATTACTGTACCTTTTTCTTCCCTTTTTATTAATATCACGTAGATGTGTTTTTTGTGGTACTTTATATAGCTGTAATGAGGCTATGAAGGGAAAAAAAATCCCATCCACTTCCACTATAAAAACAATCTGCCCAGGGTTAATGTCCCATCATAGTAACAGGGCAGAATGGGGCGGGATTTACAAAAGGGTTTATTGACACCAAATGTTACCGCCACGCATTCACTTTCACATATCTGTCAGGTGGAAAACTCATCTGTCCAAAACATTTCAGGATGGAAATTCCAAAACAGCGAAGGTAGCAGATGTACAATCGCTTCACGCTGCGTTTCGAGCTTATACTTTTGATGCTTTTGTGTGACACTGTGGTATGATCAAGTAGGGTGTTCATTTAACTCATTTACTGCCTCACCCGATAATCCAGAGAAAAAGCCTCTCCGCCAGGCCCGATAAACCAGAGAATTTAACATGCTTTAATCGCTATAAAACATTTAAATGTATAATCGCTGTTTATCGCTCATCGGGGTCTAATCCACCACGTATCCGGTCGGGGGCAGGACCAAAGCGCAGCTACCGTTAGCTATCATGTAAACAGTGCTAGAAGGAGCTCAGATGGAAGTGTCTTTTTTCAATGGGATTTTTTTTCTTTGAAAGCTGTGATCGGGTGTACTAGTCTAGGACCTGGCTAAGATAATGTATGCGCTTAATTTAGGAGAGAATATCTCAACTGTTCTTGGCTAATATGACCCCTGGGAAAAACTTAAGAACTGTGCGAAATTCTCTATCCGGGGCGAAATACCCGAAAATGACCTCGCCCTTTTAAAAATGACCACAACTTCCAATATGGCTTTATCTTCTAAACCGTTGGAGCTACACATTTTCTGAAGTGCTAAAAATGTTCAGAATACCAATGTTTAGGGGGACATATACGTGTGTAACATTTCTAATTTCGATATTTTATGACAAAACAACTAAGAAACGCTAAAAACAGGCAACTTCTTATTGTCCAGGGCCTTTTTGCACTAATCAGTGTAAAACAATCAAACCTGTCCCAGATGTAACCCAGAGCATGCTCTAATGATTTAGGAAGGGTGCCCAGCGACTCTTCAGGGTCATCATTGTGGCCAAATCCAATATGGCTGCCATCTCAAAACAGTTTTGGCTATAACTATTGAACCAGATGAGCTACAAAATGCAAACTTGGTGTCTATTCATGTTTTCTGGACATTTTAAACATGTTGGAATGCTTATCTTTATGATTGGGTGGGTCCGAACCAATTTGCATATTTCAAAGATAATGACGTTTATATACAACATTTTTGCTGAACATTGTTACACAATATTGTACTGGCTGTGTCTACTCTTATATTGTTTCAATAAAATTGCATCTAAGAAGCGACGTTGGTGTAGTGGTTAGTGCATATGCCCAGCCCTTCATACGGAAGGTGAGTGGTTCAGACCCTGCCTAGGCTGACGTCAGCAAAGGGGAGAAGACGACAGCCAGCCCCATGGCCTCCCCTAAGTAACAAGAAATCTTAAAATTTCTTGTTACTTTCTAAAATGTTGCCAACCGGACGATGATACGCGAAAGGAGAAGAAGCATCTAAGATACATAGGTTGTTTGTTTTCTCCAGTTTTAACTCACTCCTAGAACTCTACACTCAATCTGGATGAAACTTTATGTTACATAATGATACATGTAATAATGTATCACGATGATGTCATGAAGGCCGCAGTGTAGTATGTGAAACAGCACATGCTGACTTCATCCATCTGGATGCGTGGACGTCTGGACGTGTACACTTTTTTACGGTCTATGGGTTTGCCGCTCTGACATAATTCTCTGACATCACTGTGATGTCAGGGGAACCACTCTAACAGAATGGCTTTGCCGCTCTGACGTCACGCCCTGGCTTCACTGTGATGTCACACAAACAGAGTCCCTTTTATGCCCATATATGGAGTTCCCTGATGTCATCAATATTAAGCCCATAATAAGTTGCTGGCGGTGCCAGCCTCTATCACACACTTCACTACCGCCAGGGGGTGGTGTTGAGTGCAGTCTGGTTTATTAACCAGGCAACATAATAAGGACTTCACATGACTTCATATGGGAATGCTCATACCCATGCCCATGCCCATACAGTATATGGAGGCCACATCGGCCACATACCACACTAACGGAATCCATATATGGCCAAGACAGATGGTCAAGACAGCCCATATCTGTGTGGCTGGTTCTACAGACAGGGATCTCCATCTATGGACATAAAAGGGTATGATGTCAGATGTCATAGACATCATAGGACTTTCACATAACAAATAACTGAGTGAGCATGTTTGGGCTCTCACAGCACATCTCCATATAAAGTACAAGGATCTCCATATACGGGTACCACGGGTCTCCATATATGGGTAACTGGTCGATATACATCAGTGGCCAGATGGCCAAGACATGGCGCGACCTCGCCCTTTAGGGTGAGGTCGTTTGTCGCCCTGAGGCATCTTACTCGTAATAAGCTAATTAAAGTGCTCTAGTGCTCTACCCTTGTGTTTAGACACAATGTTTGCTAAAAGGTGGCAAAGATTAAGTAAGGTACAGTCAAATACATTTTCAGATACACGTCATCTTTGAAATATGTTGAGATACACCCAGACATAAAGACAAGCATTCCAACATGTTTCTAATGGTCAAAAAACATGAAATAGACACCAAGTTTGCATTTGTAGCTCATCTGGTTCAATAGTTATAGCCAAAACTGTTTTGAGATGGCGGCCATATTGGATTTGGCCACAATGATGACCCTGAAGAGTCGCTGGGCACCCTTCCTAAAACATTAGAGCATGCTCTGGGTTACATCTGGGACAAGTTTGATGGTTTTACACTGATTAGTGCAAAAATTTTCCCTAAGGCCCTGGACAATAAGAAGTTGACCGTTTTTAGCGTTTCTTAGTTGTTTTGTCATAAAATATCGAAATTAGAAATGTTACACACGTATATGTCCGCCTAAACATTGGTATTCTGAACATGTTGAGCACTTCAGAAAATGTGTAGCTCCAACGGTTTAGAAGATAAAGCCATGTTGGAAGTTGTGGTCATTTTTAAAAGGGCGTGGTCATTTTCGGGTATTTCACCCCGGATAGAGAATTTCGCACAGTTCTTAAGTTGTTCCTTGGGGTCATATTAGCCAAGAACAGTTGAGATATTCTCTCCTAAATTAAGCGCATACATATCTTAGCCAGGTCCTCTACTATACACACGCCTGGTGCATGATCCGTGCACAGATCGTGCGCGATGTGCATTTTTTGACCAATATACCTTCATCGATATTGTTGCTAGTAGATCAGTTATTTTTTAAAGCATAAAATAGCGTAAGTGATAAAGAAACAGACAACACTTATATCACATCACAATATTAACAATCCCAGATGATGTCTAGTTTCATTATCACAATATCAATATAATAGACATTTTTCTCAGCCCTGTGCATCTCTCCATCATAAAATGTAAAGGGCTGTCAAAAGGAATAGGTTCATGGCTTTTTAATTGCGGTTGGTAAGATATTGGACACTAACAGAGTTTCATTGTATTGCTAGTGAAGTTTACAACCATATGTAATGAGGCTTTTGCAGAGTGATGATAGTAAAAATAGATTGAAGTCCGTCCAGGGCTGTGAGCGAAACAATGGCATCTTTTCAAAACTCTATTTGGGAAGCGTCGCAAACAATACATCACCTGGCCAGGACACTCTCCAAGGGGAGGGAAGGCTCCTGTTCCAGAGAAAGAAGCGGTGCGCCAGATTTTCCAAAACTGGCCCACAAAAAAAAGACCGAAATGCTTTTCACAGCTCATTTAGTTTTTTTTCCAAAAGTCAAAACACTGCGACCTTGGCCGCGTCGTGCAGCTGCAAGTGCAGTAAAATCCTCAGTGTTAATTTATCCATTTTGGAGACACAACAGGGCTTTGGGAGGAAACAGGCTCTCATCGAGCGTGACAGCCAAGACCCCCAGAACTACAAACCGACGGTTTAGAGACATTGGTCTTCACGGTTTGAAGAGCAATTCGGGAAGAGGAGGGCATGAGAACAAGTAGGGATGGGACAATATGAAAATGTCATATAACGATTATCGTAACCAAAGAAATCGCGATTTACAATATTATCGTGATAATCAAAATATCCCCAACATCCATTATCCTGGAGTGGAACATTTGACAAAAGATATTTTGTCAATTACATTTGATAGATAGATAGATAGATAGATACCTTTATTATCCCACAGGGGAAATTCAGTTTCCCAGAGGCAGCACAGCAGTTAAGGTTACAAGTTACAGAGAAGTAAGAAAAAGAAAAAGAGTACTGTAGTATACAGTCCAAAGAGCAAGCACAAAAAAAAGATAAATAAAACATAAAGTGTCGAAAGCTATTGCAAAAAGAGAAGAAGAATATATACATAAAGTGACCACGAAACATTCAACGCTCATAAGTGACACGTCACACACACACACACACAAAAAAAAGCTATACTCAAGCATAACTTAGCAAACAGTGCCAAACAAAAGAGTGCACATAACAGTCACTGCTAGTCATTTATAGAGAGTGAAAAAAGACTGTATCAAGTACGTATATTATAAATACCTTTTTACCAATTATAGAGGGTGTAAGTGGTACCGGATATCATGCAGCTCAGCAAATAAAAGGTGAATTGATCCCAGTGCATGACAGAGGACGATTTCACAATAAATGAATGTCCACGATACGATTATCGTGAGTGTTTTTTATCACGATTAACTATAATATAGTTTATCGTCCCATCCCTAAGAACAAGCTCATCTTGCACTGTGCACTGCACGTTTCATCCACAGGTTGCACCTGGTCAGACTTAGTATCTTATTACCCCAACCGAGCAAGGCCAAGAAGCTGTCGGGAGGCTTATGGCATACCGCTATGCCATATGGATGGACATTCTTCCACTCTGAAACCATATCGCCTATCCACTGAAAGACTTTGTGTTGAATCTGGTTTTGGACACAGCTCCGGCTACTAAAACATGGAGATGCGGTCAGAGAAGCGGTTGCAAGCCAAATTATGTCAATTCTTAGAAAGAACCTCAGCACATACAGTACAGCAGCAGACAATAAAAAGGTCTTTTGTCCTGGAAACAGTAAAACAGTGTTGCCGTGGTGAAAACACTATCGTGAGAGAGAGGGATGAAGGCTGGACCCATTTTCTCGTCTTCAAGGGAAAGATATGCAAGCGATTTGACTAATTTGCAATGCAAATAGGCCTAGAGTAGATCAATGTAAACGTTTCAATGATCGATGGATGCGTGTCCTTCTTTGATCGCTGTGGTCCTGGTTATCACAATGGGGATTCAGTATGGCACACATAATAAAACCAGACTTATTTGGTGGCTTTATACATAAAAAAGATACATTTATTTCTGTACAAGACCTCCAGATAGTCATCCATGCCCTCATATCATACCGTTTAGACTATTGTAACTCCCTTTACACTGGGCTTAGTCGTTCTAGTCCCTACTCCAACTGGTCCAAAAGGGAGAGAGACCATATAACCCCTGTCCTGGCCTCTCTTCACTGGCTACCATTACTGTTCAGAATCAACTTCCAAGATTGTCCTTTTCATATAGAAAGCTCTAAATGGGCTGACCTCTTACTGGCACTGTTTGCCATCTTATGGATGCGACCGAGTATTTCCCGGTGAACCTGAGCACAACGGTGGGGGCTTGGGAGTGTGGGGAACACGCACCACTGACTATTGCTGATGATGGAGAGGTTATATAGCTTAGCCTTTTTATGTATTGAGAATGAGAGGCACTCTTGCCGATTTCGTAAGAGACTCTTACGAAATCGGATGGATGGATGGGTGGATAGATGGATGGATGGATCTTACTTGGTATCTACGATGTCGTGGAGCTTCTTGAGGAAGTCAGCGTTCAGGTGGTTGTGCTCCAGGGTGAGGGTGTGGAAGTACACCATCACGTACTCCTTCACTGTGATGTGGTCCATCACGTGGATGAAGTACAGCAGGGCCTGCACACACACACACACACACACACACACACACACACACACACACACACACACACACACACACACACACACACACACACACACACACACACACACACACACACACACACACACACACACACACACACACACACACACACACACACACACACACACACACACACGTTACTGGTGAAGACATAAGTGTTCAAGTGGCCTAGAATTATTTAATGCTTTAATTATTGAAAAATAGCAGATATACAAGCTCACAGTGCGGCACCGAGTGCTGCGCTGCAAGCTTGTAGATCTGTTATTTTTGAAAATGTATGATTTTTTTGCAAGTCTTTGAATATATCTTTTTAAATTTCTAACACAAATATTTGCCAAATGGCCAAATACATGTCATTTTGGGGGTCCTTGACATGAAAACGTTTGAGAACCACTGATTTAGAAGAAGGCATTTATAGAATCGGGACAAAAATATTCAAAGACTTGCACACATTTTTCAAAAACAGCAGATCTAAAAGCTCGCACTTGGTGCCGCGATGTGAGCTTGTATATCTGCTATTATTTTTAAATAATGGTTAAAGTGGTTCAAATCTAAAGCGACACAGATTTGCATTCAGGCCTAAATGGTTTAACGATAGTGATTTATGAATGTTATTTTCTGATATACTAGCAGCTCTACAAGCTGACAACGTGTAGATTGTAATTTCTTGGTGCACGACACCAGCATGCAAGTGTAAATCAGGCATATCTCTAACTTCTAAACACGCTGCTGCTATTTTCGGTGCGAAACCTGCTTTCAAAGAAGACATGCTGGCTTGGGTGGAATCTAAATGACTGAACTTTAATCCATGAATACTAGGAATTACCTCGACAAATAATCTGTGGAGACACAGTCACCGCATTTTCGGTCAAAAAATATTTATGATCACAGATGTAAAAAGCAAACCGCCAAACATCCTCACACATACGCATGCCATGGACTCCTGGATATAGACAACACATATCCTGTATGCCAATGGTCTTCAACAGGGGGTCCGGGACCCCTAGGGGGTCCACAGAGTTACTACAGGGGGTCCGAAACATTTTTCTTTTAACTTTTATATTAACCAGTTGAACCCTAGTGTCCATATTCTGAGAACTTTAGCCAAAAATAGCAGATCTACAGCCTCACAACGCCTCGCAGCACGAGGCGTTGTGAGCTTGTAGATCGGCTATTTTCGGCAAAGAGCTTTGGTGTAGAGGGAAAAAAGAGCACACTAAGTACAGAGTGAAAGGTCAAGTTTTTTAAGTATTGACAGACGACAGTTCAAGTGGTTAAATATCTGAAAACACAAATTAGTCGCGAATCCAAAATACACTGATGATTGTGGTGTCAAACAATTAAACTATATCGAATCTATGACAAGGTTGTGGTGGGTCCCTGCTTCATCTCTCTCTGAACTAAGGGGTCCTTGTCCTGAAAACTGTACGCATTTCTATTTTCAAAGGGTTTCAAAATGGCATTTCAGAGTCATGAGAGTTACCTTCTCCAGATCAATGAGGGAGACGGGGATATTCCTTCCTACGACCACCATTACTGTTCTGCCACACATGTCCACACCTAAAACATACCATGTACATGTTATACACAGTTATGCTCATGTCAGTGTGCACACAGAATTAACAAGTTGTTGCTTGATTAAAATGTGCTTCAATGGACATGGGCGCGCAGAGACAGGTTGCTCCAATGAACTACATGCAGCGGCCTATGAGGTGTTTATGTTTCTATCTATGCTATCTGGATATAGAAGAGCGAGAAAGCAAGAGGACAGACTTGTTTAAATCAGTCCTTTGATCCGTTTGCAATGACAATAATCGTCGGGTGGAAACCTCAAATGTCTTTACTTTTAAGGATTCAAATTCAAAAATAGCAAAAGTAGTATCGAAAAGCTCGAAACGTGGAACGGTGGATCTGCTTGTTTTGATGCTTTAGTGTGAACTGTCCACAGCCCTCCTCTGAGACACAGAGTAGACAAAAATGTTACTAATGTCCCATTAGTGTGAATCAATTATATGAAGATGAAATATAATCGAGTCCAAGTTCATGTGTGTTTTTTAAGATCTTCTATAACATTTTGGGGTTTTGTTTGGACAGGAGAGAGACAGGAAGGAGAAGTATTTGAACAATGGACAATTATTTTAATTGTGTTTTCATTATGTGTTTGCATGACCTTGTCAGAAAAAGCTTGATAAGGTAAAAAGTACTGTAGATGGTCTCATTGGTCTGTTGGCAAGCCTGCCAGTGGAATAATACTGCCTCCTACTGGTCGTAAGGGCCAGTGACAAAGAGAGATACAGGGGCAGATAATAGACAGAAATGGAGACAGCTGAAGGTTCAAGAGCAGTGTGTTTGAGAGGAGCGCCAACTGTGAGCACACAGGACATTCAATTTCTTTTCTGGTTATAATCCCGGAAACAGATAATGAGAAAAGGGATTTACTTCAATCCCTGATGACCTATGTCCTCCACAGAGCCGAGAAGTTTCTAAAAGCAACAGGGAAGACGCGCGCATGCATGTGTTGCAAACCTTTAGGGACTTTGCATTCATTCCATATCCCATCGACTTAACTATTTGGCTGCCTTAAGACATTTGGGGACGTCTTTAATGCAAGGCTGGCAATTAATTTATGTCTGGAATTAAATCATAATAAATAAGGCTTATTTATCGCCAGGTGAGCCGCAAGCACTTCCTGGTCAGCCCACGTGCACAGGACACAGCGTAGCGCAGCCTTCACAAGCCCCCATAGAGAATGCATGTAAAATGGCGGATGTTATGAGCGAAATCAAAACGCTATCGATCAAAACGCTATCGATCGCATGTGCGCCCGTCACACACGCCGAGGTCCGCACGCACAATGCACGCGCGCCGGTAAGTTCCATTAACCCTATGATGGCATCCTATTAAGCATTACCGTAACCCTAGGCTAACAGATCCATGCCCAATAAGAATGCTGAGCTTAAAGGAAAGCTTTGTTTTTTTAAAACAAGGGTTCACATTTTAGATTGTAATTAAAGAAAATAAAAGTGTTAATATGTTTTCATTTACCGGTACTCCTTTCTAAGTGTCTAAATATGTATTTTTACACATAATAAACACATTCCCAAGATTAACCACAATCTTTCATGGGCAGATGTGACTTATGGGGGCTAGTAGTTGCGACCGTAGGTCGCATTTACTATCAAACCCTGCACAAAGTGTAAGTCCGTCCGTCAGTCCGTCAGTCAGTCACACCTCACACGTCACACTCTTGCCCTGCTCATATCTCCGCAACCGTTGCCCCGATCCATGCCAAATTTTGCCCCGGAGCTCCAGGGACCCCCAGGTCCCTGGGGGACCCCCAGATGTAAAAAATGACCAAATTTGCTAAACTGACCAAATGACCACCCCAACGGGGCTGCTCACGGGGAATTCCCGGGGACCACCGACTCCTGGTGCTCCAGAACGGATGCAAAAGTGGTGGCGCCCCCAGTGGAGGACCCCCTACACTGCAGCTCACATAAAATGCCGTAACTCCACCATGAGGCCGATTCTTGCAAAACACATTTTTGGACACTGCTCCTACAATTTTTGCCCTAAAATCACGCAAATCGGTACACAGTATGTCTACACTCATCCCATCAACATGAATCTCTCCCATATAGCGCCACCTCCAGGCCGATTTTTTAAAACACATTTTTGGACACTGCTCCTACAGATTTTGCCCTAAAATCACGAAAATCACTACACAGTATGTCTACACTCATGTCATCAACATGGATCAGGAAGATTTTGGCAAAACACATTTTTGCCCTATTTGTGGAGATAAGTGACCTACGGTCGCTTATCTCCCGATTAGGGAGCCTTACTGGTGTTACTGTAAATAGTAATAAAGAAATTGCCGGCTTATTTTGTCTAAAAAGACATATTTAGCCACTTGTATGCATGCCCCACCCACTGAAATCAAAATCGCTAAACGTGCTAAAATGATAGAACAAAGTAAATGAAAACATTTTAACACTCACCTTTTCTTTTCTCTAATTACAATCAAAATATGAACCCTTGTTGTAAAAAAAAAACAAAGTTGTCCTTTAACTTGGAAACAAGCCCCTAGGGCTTTTTGTGTTATTCTTTAAACAATCTTTGTGAAAACATACAATCCATTCATAAATTCATTACAATCCTTTCATAAAGTATTCAATCAATCACATGCCTAATGTTGACCCTCACCTTAACAGATACATCCCCCCCCCCCCACACACACACACACTCACACACACACACACACACACACACACACACACACACACACACACACACACACACACACACACACACACACACACACACACACACACACACACACACACACACACACAGTATTTCTGTATCCATTTCTCACTAACACACACTTACCAGTTTGATATAAGGCCTTAAGTGAAGCTATATCCGACAGATCTTCGGCCCTGGCTTGACACAGCCAGCGGCTATAACTGTACAGAGGAGACAAATGTCAACTTAAAAGTAAATAACTTAGACTAGAGGTTATAGTTCACTGGTCACTTCACAATACATTTCAATTTCATGGAGGAAACCATGCTCTGACCCGCTGGACAACGAATGGGTTTAACCGGTTAAAGGATATGAGGCCATGTAAACAAATGTCTGATATCCCTGGGACATTTTGACTTTTAATGGCTGATACCAATTAGACACTGGTTCGCTGATGAGTGTACTTTGGCGCTGCACCTGGTGCAACTCATGCGTGACAATTTTCTATATTAAGTCATAAACCTCAAGGCCATTTCTCTCAAGAAGTAAGCCGAATTTGGAGTAAAGGGAAGGACCTGCTTTTAATTTACTTTGAATAAACACTGTAATTTTAATTTAGAGGGTGGCGCCAATTAGTATTTAAGGACTGTTCTTTTTCAAAAATAAAAGTTTAGTGATATGAATATTTCATTTACCAAAAATGTACACAGCCATCATTTGCGTTCATCAAAATGTGTTTTCAATATGGATATTTAATTTGACAAAAATGACATAGCCATCATTTGTGTTCATCAAAGTGTGCTTTCAATACAAATATTTCATTTACAAAAATGACGTTCTTCAAAATGTGTTTTCAATGATTTCTGGATTTGCTGGAGCATGCATGTCATAAATATAATATTACACAGTCCTGAGTGCACACTTAACTCTGGGAGTGTACAGATGGAACGAGCACAGGTCTCCACCAGGCCACACAAATCGGCCTGTTATAGCGCCACCATGAGGCTGATTTAAAAAATGTGGGGCAGAGGTTCTGAATTAGCATCCAGGGAGTGTGTGTGCTCAGTTTGGCAGCGATCGGGCCAACGGCGCCGGAGATTAGCTGGTAACAACCAGGACACACAAATCGGCCTGTTATAGCGCCACCATGAGGCTGATTTGAAAAATGTGGGGCAGAGGTTCTAGATTGGCATCCAGGGAGTGTGTGTGCTCAGTTTGGCAGCGATCGGGCCAACGGTGACTGAGATTAGCTGTTCACAAACTGCGAGGACGCACGGACGCACGCACGGACGCACGCACGGACGGACGCACGGACGCACGGACGGACGGAGGGGAAAACATACTCTCCCTCAGCCTTCGGCTGGTGGAGACAACAACGTGGTCCTTTAGTAAGTCTGACGGCCGGAATACTCCAGAAAATGTGCACACACGCGAGCACTGTCCTTACGCGTGCGAAAAGCCCCTGGCTACACCAAGGAGGGAGTATTTGTGCGGGAGACCTGAGGAGTCTGTGTACAAAACGCATACCCGCGTGTACAAAATAGAACCAATCCTATTTTTACAGCATGCGTATCCGGGGCTCGCACTATCCGTTAGCATGTTGTAGCCGATATCATTAATATCCAACTATTAATTTAGCGAATGTCTGTCCGTACGGCGTCCGCTGTCTGACCGTCTGTCTGCATTCTGACATCACTGATACTAAACAGTGTCAGCCGCGTGCTAAAACAATGCCAAACTGACATCAACAATACCAAACTAACATCAACAATGCCCAACTGACATCAATGACTGACATCACTACAGTGCCCAAATTTGGAGATGACATCACAGACTGGCCTGGACACGGAACACCATATATGGGCATAAAAGAGGGCCAGACAGACAGATAAAACCGGTCTGGGTTCTCCAACATTACTTCTGAGACTCCTACATTCAATCCCTCAGATAGGCTACTGTGCACACCTCCGGACACAGGACTAGAGTATTGGATCTTTCCTAAGGCGCTTGTGATTGGTCAGAGTGTGCGAGGAGGAAGGATGAGCTCACTTCCGCTGGTGTTGTTTCTGCATGGCGGCCTCCGACTGCTGGCCCTGGAGGATCAGCTTGCGCTGCTTGTCCACGTCCCCCTCCATCCTGGCGAAGGCGTGGGTCCCCACCTGGCCCAGGTCAGAGTCCAGGCTGTCGTCTTCAGAGTCATCTACACACACACACACACACACACACACACACACACACAATCTCATTATGTCATGCACAGGAACAAAACATTTGGACAGTTGATAAGTGTATCATGTTCTCCAACAGTGCTGTTCACACACACGTACTGAAGGCTATTATTGTATCCGTAGGAGATGCCTTGTAAAGAAACGCTTATTTTCGGTGAAGATGACGGAGGCCCACCGTCTGAAGCGGACTTGAGCCATGTGAGACACTGCCGAGCGAGATAAAGCGAGTGAGTCGAGCGTCTGCTTGAGACGGTGGGCACTCGCGCACTGTAGACATCGTCTATCGAGTGGAAACCTCATATATTCAGTTTCGATCTTGTGGATCTGCTACTTTTGATACCTTTGTGTGACAGACTGAAGTATGATCAAAAATAAAAGACAAAGTTAGAATATGGAGATAAGAGGTTCTTTCTCGACAACGATATGCTCCAGAGGTCTCTCCCACACACACACACACACACTTCACTTGTCCACATTAGGTAACATAATACAAACAGACACTTTAGATGACCTCTCCGGGGCTTATGTTCATTGTTTACATTTTGATCATTTTCCAAAAAAGCCCATTGATGCGCTTTGGTTTCGGTTTGCGTATAAACACAGATCTGTGTCACATTTGCGCCACATATCACCTCATCTGCTGCTGATCTGCTGATTTGGTTCTGCGCATCAGAGGATTTCTGAGTGCCTCTGTATCTGTGTGTGTGTGTGTGTGTGTGTGTGTGTGTGTGTGTGTGTGTGTTTCAAGGTTGTGGGCTATCCTCCAGTTCCTTCCCTCAAACATCAGGCTCTAGTTCACTTGTTTCTGTAATTTATGATGTTTATGGCCATACGGAACTGTCTACAGCCATGTTGCGTATCGGGCGTGTGTCTGTTAGTTTGTTGTGTTTGGGGCTTACTCACAGGCGCGTGCCTGCTTTGCAAACAACACTTTCGTGGCTAAAATGTCCCTAGCCGAGCCCATACGGACAGCAGACATCAGATCCGAGGTTGCGGGAAGTGACAAGCTCAGCTGTCTAAAAAAAAACAAAACTAACGTGCAAAGCCGGGGAAAAGGTCAAAGTCATACAATCCCATGAAAACATGTAAACACCCGATTTCATGCCTCTCACAGTAGAGCCCTGAACTCTTGCTTTTTGGAAAGGCTGCTGCTGTGTAAATCAACCCTTGCTTGGTCTCAGGAAGGCAAACAGGGGGTCAAACCCAAAGTCATAGCAACGAGGAAGTGAAAGACAGGCCAGCAAATCATAAAACAGAAGAAAGAAAACAGCAACTGTAACATATGTTGAGAAAAAACAGCATGAACCAAAATAAAATAAAATAAATGACCCCCCCCCCCCCCCTTTGCTACAGCTCATGTTTGCAAAGCATAAAGGCTATGAATCTTGCATTGTTGGAACGCATCAGAGGAACGCCTGCTCTCCGTTTGCCACGGTCCAGTGTTGGCAAAGCATCGCACACATCCCTGGACAGCGCTTTGACACGACCGGTCGACCGCTAAACAATACGTCGTCTCTGTCCGACAGAAACCTCTTATCTCCATATTTTATTTAACTTTTTGTTGTTTTTCGTAAATCAGCGCCCTACTACTTGATCATACCACAGCGCCGCACAAAAGCATCAAAGGTAACAAATCCACAAGCGCGAAATGCGGCAAAAAGATGCATTCGTGTTTTGCGTTTGCTATAGTAAATTGCTCTCCTGTGCTGTGATGTTATTTTGTCTGTATAGTTTGTCTTGTCAAAACATGAAACAAATAATAAAAAGACAAGAAGATACAGTGCGCTGTGTCCAGATGTTCCCCAGTAATTCATTCCTACGTGCTTCTAATCTCCCATGTCCATCGACTAGACGACTACCTCGGAACAGCTTGCTGACGTCACCAACTGTCTGTTTGTCTGTCTGTCTGACTGACTGACAGACTGACTGACTCATGAGGAACACGGGTGTCAGCCGCCTTTGGGTTTCGACATACTATAAAACTATTTAACAATATTGTCATGTGCATCCTTTGTGAAAGCCACTCACTATCAGCAGACCGACCAAAGCTTATGCCACACTTGGTATGAAATGGGGCTTAAGCAGGAGTCACGTGACGCGCTCAACCAAGATGGCTGCGTAGAGGAGAACGGCTCTCACATCTTTTCACATTCTGCTTATTTTTAATAGTAAAGAACTAAAAACTTTTCGAACCGACTTGTAGAAACCTTTATAAGGTGCCACAATGCCCCAAGAGACACGAAAAGTCTCATATGCGGCTAAAGCAAGCGTGACGTCGTCGGTCAACACACGAGGAGCTAGCAACGCGGCTAACAACGAGGCTAGCGTCGACCAAACACAGGGTAACTCGCAGAGAGTGTACTTATTCCCCCCATCTCCGGCTCCGACACGACTGGAAGATAAAACCGTGGACACTCGCAACAGGGGGATGTCTGGGGACGTGAGTAAGGAGTTTGAGAAACTCACTGCACTTATTTTGGCGAAATCCAAGGCTCATGATAAAAAGTTGGAGGCTATTAGTGTGACGACGAAAGCTACAGATAGCAAGCTAGCTGACATAGCTAACCGCATTTCCGAGGTGGAAAGACGGGTGGTTTCGCTGGAGGAGGCGGTCGACGACATACGGGCCGCTGAACCGGGAACCTCCTCAGCTGAATTAGATGCTCTACGACTGAAATTGGACGACATTGAGAACCGGGAAAGGCGTTTAAACCTAAGACTAGTTGGATTTCCACCTCATTGTGAGCAGGGTGACGTCATCAAGTTTCTGTGCGACACATTACCAACTCTGCTGAACATACAGTTCCCTCACGGTCTGGAGTTCCAGAGGGCACATCGAACCGGCCCACTACGAGACGGGGAGACGGGCGGCGCAGACGGCGGCGGTGGTCAACCTGCGGCTGGGAGAACCATCATCGCCAGATTCCTGAGATTCCAGGATAGGAACCTGGTCGCCGACGCAGCACGGAAGATGGGCAACGTCGTATGGAACGACCATCACATCATGGTGTTCGCCGACTATTCCAAGCTCGTCATGGAGAGGCGATTCAAGTTCAAGGAGAGCAAGAAAGCACTCCACGGTTTGGGAGTGCGTTTCTCCCTGGAATTCCCTGCGGTCCTGGTCATTCGGACGCCGCAGGGGAAGCGCCGCTTTGAAGATGCTTCAAAGGCCATGGTCTTCATCCGATCCTTGGGGTGATCTTCGCACGCTGATGCTGTGGTAGCTCTTTGAGTACAAGTACCTACATTTTTTATTTATTCTACTTAATCCTCTCTCTTTGTTTTGTTTTTCTGTTGTTTGTTTAATTTACAATGACCCTTTTCTTTTAATGCCTTAATCAAGTCTATTCTTGTTTCCTTGTTTCTTTTTCTTTTGGTCTCATTTTATATTCCTTAGTTTCTATTTTTACTGTTTTCCTAGCTTTTAAGCTAATTGTATTTACTTTTTATAATAAGTGTAGCTAGGCTACCATTCTGTTTCGTAAGGGATAGTATAGGATAGAACTGGTGGGGCAATGTTAAAACTTGGCCTAGTCTTGGATCTTGGTTCTTTTTCATTTTGTATTTTGCTATAGGTAACATGTTTCATGTTGGTGACTTAAGAGTGCTCTGTATTAAGGCAGGCCATATTATATACTCATTCTGGGGCCCATGCCTGGGGTGAATCTTTTTATAATTTACTTTATATATTTTTATTTTTATTTCTGTATTTATTTTTATACTTATGGGTTTGTGGATCTATGTATGTATGTATGTATGTACGTATGTGTGTATAGGTGGATATTTATATATATATATGTATAGCTTTTATCTTTTATTTTTCTTATTTCTTACCTTTCATCCTCAGTTTTTATTCTATTGTGTTTCTGTAACAATTTTTAGTTATGAAGAAGTAACTAGGTGAATGTTGTGTTCAACAAAGTGTTTAATCTAATTCAAGGATTCAATTTAGACCCGAGATGAGGTGGGGTTAAACGTGAACCGTATGGCTGGTTCCTTGGGGCTGCGAAGCCATGCGCTCTGTGTATGAGTGAAGGGAGGGTGTGAATGAGTGACGTCATGGAGTTATGTCTTAAGGGGAAGAGGCCTGCCCGGTAACTAGGGGGCGTGTGTGCATTCCTTCTGATCAAAACTACAAGCTACAGCTGCTCAAAGCACATGGCCTCTTCTGTTGCTAGGTTACGGCCTCTGACCCTTCTAAACATGGAAGGGGTCGTCACCTGGTGGTTAGATAGTGTAAATTCATGCAGTGTACTCACGTGTCGCTCAGCCAGCATTTGTGTCTGTGGGAGTGTGTGTGTGGGTATGTGTTCTGTGTGTATCTGTGTGCTTGGGTTTGTTTAGTATGAAAATACTTCAGATTAATGTTGAGTTATTTGTCTGGGTGTGTGTGTGTATGCCTTCTCTGTGTGTAGGTGTGTGTGTGCGCATGGGGGGACAGTTCATAAGAGCCTCCCATTTATATAGGTAAACTGTTGTTTTATTTTTATTTATTTTTTGTTTGAGGGGTTAGGTGCACAACTGCACATAGGGTCTAAAAGAGGCCCCGATAAAACGGGGATACTCTCAGGGCTGTTGCAGCAGGCTCAATTCAGGGCTGGCTGTTTGATGGGAAATTGCAAATGAGAGTAGCTGCTGCTGGGTCCTGGTGTGTGTGTGTGTGTGTGTGTGTGTGTGTGTGTGTGTGTGTGTGTGTGTGTGTGTGTGGGTGTGGGTGTGTGCGTGCGCACATGTGCGTGCGAGATTGTAGGCGGGGGCCAACAACGTTTTCCATCTCCTTTTCGTTCTTTGCCTTATATAAAGTGGGGGATGAAGCTATTGGCCCCACACTCTGTATGTTAATCTGGGCGTGCATGTGTGTGTATGCGGGTATATGAGGGAGCTAGACTGAATGATCCAGGGTCCTAGCGGCACTACTAATTTGGGCATAATTAAAAATCGAATGAGGTCGGTGGGTGTACTTTACAATCATTATAATTTTTGTTTCTTTACTATAATATACGATGGTTAATGATGGAGCGGGGGGGGGGGGGGGGGGGGACGTTTCACCCACCCCTTCCCGCCCAGCTGGGGTTAGATTAGTGGATGTGGGGCGGGTGTGGGAGGGTTCGATTTCAGGCAGCTGTTGGAGGGAGTCATGGACCAATCTAAGGGCAGGGATTGTGCCTGGTTTACCAGACGGTCAGGGAGGGGGGTGTCTGCTGTTTTTTTTGTTCAGTGTATGTCTATGTGTTTTTTGTATAATGTATATTTCAAGCTAAGCAAGCACAGGGGAGGGGAGTTGCAGTTAGACCTCTGCACTAGCTGGCTGACCTTGTGTCAACCGGCACTTCAAGTGGGTTGAAGCTCATGAGCTGGAACGTCAAAGGTCTCAATGACGTGGTTAAAAGGAAAAAAGTTTTGACCTTTGTTAAATCCAAAAAATGTGATATTGTGTTCATGCAGGAGACCCATTTACTTACTCAAGAGACAAAGAAGTTATGTAGGGACTGGGTAGGATTTGTGGGAGCAGCCTGGGGAAATAGTCGTAGCAGAGGGGTGGTCACACTGATTAGTAAACATCTGCAATTTAAATGTATCAAGGAGAGCAGGGACGAGGAGGGAAGAATTGTGTTAACATTGTGTCAAATCCAAGGGAACGTTGTGATATTAGCTAATGTGTATGCTCCCAACGTAGATGACCCCTCATTTTTTGGTGTTCTTGAACGGATGATTGGAGAAATGGGGGATCATCCTATTATTCTTGGCTCCGATCTCAATGAAGTCCGGGATAATATACTTGACCGTAGCTCGTCAGCTCCCCGCTTATCCAGGGCGCAGGTTGCTCTAAATGATATGACAACGGAACTTGGTTTGGTAGATATATGGCGTCTAATGCATCCAATGGAAAGAGAATATACTTTTTATAGTTCCCCTCACGGCTCCTTTAGTAGAATTGATTATTTTTTAGTCTTGCAGTCTTATGTATCATCAGTAGTGACAACTGAAATAGGCAATAGAATTATTTCAGATCACAGCCCAATTTACTTAAACCTGTCGTCATTTCGTAAGCCTGAGAGATCTGTCAGATGGAGACTCAATTCTAGCCTGCTTTTGGACGAGACCTTTAAGGAATCATTGAGAGCACAGATTAACCTGTACATAGAAACCAACGTGCCCTCTGCTCCATCGGCTGGGATCGCCTGGGAGGCCTTGAAGGCTTTTCTCCGTGGCCACATAATTCAACATGCGGCGTACAAAAAAAAAGAGAATGCGGCTAGGCTCCTAGAATTGGAACGCAAGATTGGTTGTGCGGAAACTAAATTCAAAAATGATATGTCTACGGAAAATTTGGCTGATTTAACTAAACTCAAATATGATTTCAACCTTATTATGACTCAGAAGGCGGAATTCAGTCTATTCCGGGCTAGGCAGAAATATTTTGAGGAGGGTGATAAAGCCGGAAGATTACTCGCCAGATACATAAAACAAAGAGAGGCTATGAGTGCAATCCCTGCTATTAGGGACGACGACAGCAATCTTATCACGGACCCCAGAGGGATTAATTATGCGTTCAGAGATTTTTACAAACACCTTTACACTTCTGAGTCACGAGTGGACAAAGACGAAATTGACTCATTTCTAACGACCTTAGACTTGCCAAAACTGTCAGAGGACCAAACTGCTCGTCTGGATGTGCCAATTACTATAAGCGAAATTATAGACATTATCAAACTTCTGCCTACGTGTAAAGCTCCTGGTCTGGACGGATTCACGGCTGAGTTCTTTAAGGCTTACGCTGAGGAGCTAGCTCCGCTATTATTGAAAATGTATGATGAGGCACTGTCGGAGGGTCACTTTCCTCCTTCATTAACTGAAGCAGTTATTACACTCATTCCTAAGGCAGGAAGGGATCCGTTAGAGTGTAAAAACTACAGACCAATTAGTTTAACATCATGTGACAGTAAAATATTCTCGAAAATATTGGCTAACCGCCTGGACAAGGTTATTACGACCCTTATCCACCCAGACCAAGTCGGGTTTATTCGCTCCCGCACTTCCTCTGACAATATTAGACGTCTGATTGACATAATGTGGACCACCCAAGATGACTCCGCCCCCTTGGCGGCCATTTCTTTAGATGCGGAGAAGGCATTCGATCGTGTAGAGTGGCTGTACCTGCTTTCCACTTTGGAAAGTTTTGGTTTTAGCGAAAAATTCATCAATTGGATAAAACTTATATATACTCTTCCCACTGCCTCGGTCTTAACCAACGGTATTATATCATCCCCTTTTCAGCTGGGTAGGGGGACCAGACAGGGAGATCCAGCCTCTCCCCTGCTCTTCGCCGTCGCCCTTGAACCTTTAGCCGCGGCTATTCGTAGAGAACAGGCATTTCCAGGTATAATAATGGGACACTCAACGCATAAGCTGATGCTTTATGCCGACGACATCCTCCTTTTTGTCTCTGAACCAGAGCGATCCCTCCCGGTGCTATTCAACATTATCGATAAGTTCTCATCTATCTCAGGCTATAAGGTGAATTGGTCCAAATCTGAAGCTCTCCCTCTCTCTTCATTTTGTCCTAAGACGTTGTTTAATTTGGGCTCCTTTGAATGGCCCCAAAAGGGCCTAAAATATTTAGGCATAACTTTCCCACCTAAATTGGATGACTTGGTTAAGACTAATATTGAACCTTTACTGGATAAGTTACGGACTGACGTAGAGCGATGGTCATCTCTGTATCTCTCAATGTGGGGTAAGGCGAACATTATCAAGATGAACTGCGCTCCGAGACTTAACTATCTGCTTCAGGCTCTCCCGGTTAAAATTCCACTGCACTACTTTAAACAATTTGACCAAATTTGCAACAAATTTCTATGGAATAATAAACGGCCCAGGATGAATTTGAAAAAATTACAAAGGCCGGTGGACAAAGGAGGCCTGGGTGTCCCAAATCTTCTATTATACCATTATGCTTTCACTATGAGGCATATGATGCAGTGGGCTTTACCTCCGGAAAGGGCCCCGCCGTGGTATGGTCTTGAGAGTGCGGTGTTATCACCAATCAAGCCCTTTGACTCATTGTCAACTAAACTGGATATTGTAACCAGGGAACATCCTATTATATCTCATATTGTTTGGGTTTGGAAGAAAATATCATGTACGTTCAAGTTCGATCCCTTTCTTCACTGGTCTGCTGGGATATGGCTTAACCCTAAGCTGTGCATAAATAAAGAGCCATTCTATTGGGAATCATGGCACCGAAAAGGTATCTCAACTCTGAGAGACTTGTATAATGGCTCTGTCTTAAAATCATTTGGAGAATTAAAAACTGAATTCGGTATACCACAGAATCATCAATGGAGATTTTTCCAATTAAGACATTTATTGGGAAAAACATTCGGCTCCTTTACATCCCCCCCCCCCAAATCCGATACAGTAGAAATTCTATTAAAAACTTTCGGGATTGGCCATGAAGCGTCGGCATATTATGTCATGCTTCGTGAAGCATCCGATACTACTATGCACGCAATCAAGATCCCTTGGGAAAGGGATCTGGGGGTGACAATCTCGGACAGGGAATGGGTCAGAATTCTGGGGAATATCAGGAAAATGTCGAGAGAACTACGTACTAGATTGATTCAATTTAAAATAATTAATAGGATTTACTGGACTCCCTCAAGACTATTTAGGGTGGGCCTCACTGAAAACTCTGAATGTTGGAGATGCAAAGACGGAGACGGTACGCTGGTACACATGCTTTGGAGCTGCTCTAAAGTCCAAGACTATTGGGGGGGCATTCACGAGAGACTGCAGCGGATAACAGGCCTGATCATCCCTTTCAATCCTAGCTTGTTCATTTTAGGAGACCCCAATATACTGTCCGCCTTTGCCCCCTGTTTGGCCGAATGGATTCAGACTGCTATCATGCTAGGCAGGAGGCTCCTGGTCAAAGAGTGGAAAAATCCAACAGTTCCTGCTCTATCACAATGGAGTGCAGCCTTAGGTCAAGTCGCGGCCTATGAGAGGTTGTCTTACAGGTTGCTTAACAATACGGACAAATACGATTTGAAGTGGGGTCACTACCTGCTGCAGGACTTGGGACTGGGCGGCGTTCCCGGCTCGTGAGCGAGCCTGTACTCACTGGTGAACGTGAACAATAACATTTTTATAGGGGGTTTGACTGTGGATGTCCGTTGTTCCTGTGCGCGCTTGAAAACTGTTTATATTGTATTTTTGTATTTTTATTTTTTGTATGTGTATGTTTGTATGTTGTATTGTCATTATTGTCTTGTTAAAAAAAAAGGAAAACTTAATAAAGTACCAATCATAAAAAAAGAAATGGGGCTTAAGCAGGCACAGGGCCACGTTGGTTATTCATTTATCTTTTAAACTTGCATTTTACCCATGAAGCTGTTAGTTTGCTAGTATGGTGATCTTACAGAGAACGCATGTTGTTATCTTGCTTGACTGAATCCCAAAGAAGGACAAAGTAAAAAAGTGTCTTGTCAGAATCGCTGTAGAACCATTAGTTTGCCTTCGACGAACGATCTCTTGCGGCCACGTGACTTAACCTAAAAGGTATCCTTAAGTATGAAAGAAAATGTCATGATTGGGTTTTTTTTTTTTTTTTAAAGATTTGTTTTTGGGCTTTTTATGCCTTTATTTGATAGGATAGTAGACTGACAGGAAATGGGGAGAGAGATGGGGAATGACATGTGGCTAAGGTCGTCCGCATCGGGAATCGAACTAGCGACGCCAGCAGGCATCATAGCCTAGTATGTGGTATGCGCCTTGACCACTAGGCCAGCGGGCGCCCCTCATGATTGGTTTCTATCGTATTTCATTTTCTCTCGGTTTATCACTTGGCAAAACTCTATCACACCATTACTTAAAGTCAGATTGGGAACATATCGCCTCAATAAATATTATACAACTTTCTCCCAGGGTTAGGGTTAGAAAAAAGGGGAGACACGATATGAAGAGAGGTTTCACCTCTGTTCTCTTACCTTCAAGGCTGCCTGGTTTCTCTGCGATGCGGATCTGTCTCTCGGGCACCACGGGTTCTCCCTCGGAGTTACCGATGTCCGCCGGGATGAGGGGCAGGCTGTCTCTCTCCTCCTCCTCCGAGCGAGGGTAGTACAGAGGCAGTAACTTCCTATACACCGGCTATGGGACGGACACACGCATGTGCACACACTAATGAAAACACTTGTCGCAGGCAGCATTCACAGAAACACCCAAATGTACACAAGCAATGCATCCAATTATTGGTAAAATAAATAAAAAGTTACTACACTCACTGGCTGGTGGGAAAATAACAAGAACTTAAACCCTGTGCAGATTCACGGTACTGTACATCCGTTCTGAAAATAGTTGCTAATGAAGTTATGTGGCGTTTTTCACACATTATGATTTTAGCGTTGAGTCACAAGAGGAGGTACAGTCTTGCCCTCTAGTAAAAAATAAGCAAAGTTCCAGAGTCTATTCAATCAGATATACTGTAGTGGAATTAGCCTGGGATCGCTTCACATTTAGGGGTTTGATCCGGTCGGGAGCGGAAACCACTCTACGTCATGTTTTAGTCTACCTAATAAACCCCTTGATGCGTAGTTTTGCTTTTGGAAAATTCGTTTGGTATATGCATCTTTTAGTCCAACTCCTAGAGACGGGCAAGACTACAATAGGCTACACAAGCATTTTAACCCATTTAGTGCTCCAGACATGAAAGGGTTAAAAATCCAAGCTGCCGGCTGCCTGCTCCGCCCGCGGCCAGTCTCTTATTTTGAAGGCCGGAAGTAGATCACGCTCACAATTCCCTACTTGACGATGTTTGAGATTTACCCGGAAGTGTTGTCGTCCAAAGCGTAAACAGTAATGGCGGATCGATGCCTTTCAGCTTGTACTATTTTAGCGAGAATCCAATGCCATCCTTGGCATCAAAAGTGTTTTTTGGAGAAAATGGACATCAAAGATGAGAAAGACCGTTGGCTTCCATGTTAAGGGATCACTATTGTGTGCACGTGGATGCGCGATGATGAATCGGCGAGTCCACCCGTGCCAGCACTTTCCAACGGACGGTACATAGTCCTTGCCAGCTTTACTGTATATACAGTAAATATCGCGTGTATACTCGGGATCGGCACTATAAATACTCGAGTATATTTCGCGAGTATACTCGGGATCGGCTACAAATGAGTTAATAGGGATTAGGGAAACAAACGGGGGGAACCAAAACAATGCGACACCGCTTCTTCTGCTTGTGGTTTCCGCCTAGACCGGATCAAACGGCCTGTTGTAAACGAATACCAAGCTTTCCCCAGGAAAGACTGGTGATAGGTTATAGTGGAATAGACTAAAACCCACAAAAAGTTAGAATATGGAGATAGGAGGTTTCTTCCCGACAGCAACATCAATACCGTAATCCATAATCACAGACATGAAACATGCATTACCTCCTCCATCTCTGACACAGCAAACACCACAGTCTCAATGCTTTCCCCATGGCTCTCCAGAAACCTGCGCACCGTTCCTTGTAACACACACACACACACACACACACACACACACACACACACACACACACACACACACACACACACACACACACACACACACACACACACACACACACACACACACACACACACACACACACACACACACACACACACACACACACACACACACACACACACACACACACACACACACTTTATTATACTCTTAAAACTTTTAACCTCTCTTCACCAAAAATAGCAGATCTACAAGCTCACAATTTGTAGATCGGCTATTTTTTGGTGAACCTTTCCCCCAGAATAGGCATAATGGGGTTCAAGTGGTTAAACGTCAAATATAACGTTATTTTCAGTCAGTTCTGATGGAAACGGATATTTCTTTGTGAGATTCTAAAAATTAACAGTGTAATTCAGGGGTGCCGTGGATGAAAAAGTTATTTACAGGGGTGCCCTGAGACAGAAAAAGTCTGCTGTAAGTGTCTATTTGGCCATTTGTACACTCTCAGGGTTACAAATGGATACATTAACACTGTACACAGTATGGAGAAAATGGCGTGCCAGGCTTCTGTCACTATTTTCCAAGAACCTGTGCCTGAAAAGATATTTGTATTACTGTCTGGACTGGAGAACAGTATCCCCCCTGTGCAATGTGGGATTCCAAGCAGGGATATTCTGGGTATATATTTTCAATTAATTTCCCTGATTACACACCTAAAGCTCTCTCCGCACTTACCGGTAGATATTTTATTTTTTTAATTAAGAAGGATGTGTTTGTTGGCATATAGTCAGGCATGCTTGCAGATATAGCCTTACCCTGAAATTGGTCAGAAATAAGGGTGAACTTGACATTCAAGACCACAACCTGTGTGATTTCTACACGCTACAGTTAATGAGTTATGGGGCCATCATTCGTGTTAGACCTAATTAACCGTGGCATATACATTACTGGTCTAAGCGATATACATATACAATACCTTTAATTAATTAATACCTTATTCAATACCTTGTGAAGCCTTTTTTTAATATGAATTTAAGACTATTTAACCCATTAAGATCTGAGGCAGATTAAAAAAATATATATATATATTTTAAATCCTAAAGATTTTCACTTATGTTGCTATATCAGTGGTGCTCACACTTTTTAATGTCAAGGACCCCCAAAATTATTTGCTTTAAAAATAAATGCATTCAAAGATTTGCACGATTTTTCTAAAATAGCAGATCTACAAGCACATAGAGTGGCATGAAATGACGTGCCATGTAACTGTATATCTGCTATTTTTGAATAGCCAAAGTACAAACAGTTGGTGTAAACAGATATAGCCTTACCCTGAAATTGGACAGAAATAAGGGTGAACTTAACGTTCACGACCACAGCCTGTGTGTGATTTCCTCTACATGCCACAGCTAATGAGTTATGGGGCAATCATTCGTGTTAGACCTAATCGACCGTGGCATGTCCGCGACGTAACATTACTGGGCTAAGTGATACCACTGTGTGTGTCATAATCACATTTCTAGCTGTGTGTTGCATGTGTGACCAGTTTGGGGGAGTGTCCATATGTGTGTGAATGTGTGATTGTGTGTTTTTGTCTGCGAGGAGCGCGAGCAATGAAATGCTGCATGTGATCGACTGCTGCTTCAGTTTACCAAAAGGTTATTTGTGCTTAGATGAGACACTCCACTGTTTCCCCCCCTTTATTTCACAAGCATGCAGAGATTGGGACATTCTGGGCTGAAACCGATAACTGTCTTGAAAGCGGTGTGTGTGTGTGTGTGTGTGTGTGTGTGTGTGTGTGTGTGTGTGAGTGTGTTAGAGCTGTCACATTTATGAAAGTCATTGAACAATAGCTTTAAAGCTTCATAATCAAAAATTGGACAGGGAAGATATGACAAATTTTAAACATAAAAAGACATTACTGACATTTAATAATTCAATAATTAAAAATGTATTTTAAATAGCGGAAATAGCTGATCTATGTGCAAGCTTCCAACGTGTGTGTGTGTGTGTGTGTGTGTGTGTGTGTGTGTGTGTGTGTGTGTGTCTTACTGAAAGCGATGTGTGTGGCGTCCTCCAACGGGTAGCCTCTTTTGGTTGTGCTGACCACACACAAACCCACAGACACCATGGACTGCTCTCTGCAATCATGAACAATACATAAAAACATCGAACAGAAATTATGGACGCAACACTGGTATTTCTCATGGTTTCTATAGTCTAACAATTGTGGTTAGATTGTCCGCCCTGAGATCAGGGTTCAATCCCTGCCCGGTCATACGAAAGACTATAAGAATGGTACCCAGTGCCTCCCTGCTTGGCACTTACTATCTTCTTAAATTCACATTTTAACTCAGTGTCATTCTAACGGTCTTATCGTGGATCGGTCATACCTGCTAGTAGGGCTGAAACGAAGCGGATAAAAGCGGCAAACTTTTTTTGGGGCTTCTTTAGGACCTAACGATGGATTTTAGCCTTGGGTACCAAACTTTATTTTGATGTTTACCCATATAATATCCATATCAAGGTGGGCTCCCATCGACTTTCTATACAGGAGGAAAATACCCAGAAAATAAATCTGCTTTAAGTAGGATGTGAGGGGTCTAACTAGGGGTTTGTCATGATTCTGAATCCATTGCAAGAATTTGTTTTGCACCAAAAACTTTCATTGGGCTAGAAATGGCCCCACAAAACGATGGTTTAGTGATGAGTCATATTTCTTTTACTTTTTTTTAACACACAGATTTGCGGGGGTAGTACAGTACAGGCACAGTGAAAGGGGGTGTGTGTGTTATGTCCCTGCACACAGCACATACACGGCACAGCACACAGCCTCTAACACTGGCCCCCGGGCACAGAGAGTCCAACAGCAGCTCAGACAAAGCGGGACACAGTTGGGTGTTTAAGTGACTTAAGTGGAGAACATGAGCTTAATGAGTGCTCCCTCTCTGTTCAGACGCAGAGGAGAGAACTCCCTCTGTGTGTGTGAATGAGTCCAAATCAAATCAACAAGTCCTGAGATGACATCTGAGCGGTTCGGCTAAACTCAATCCTGACCAGCACGAGGTGGAGCGGAGGAGAGAAGTGGACCGAGTCAGGCTCCTCCGGACCATACAATAGTGGTCAAACACACACGGGTCTGGCTAATTTAGTATGAGAAACGGCACATCGTGTCTCCATCCGTCCGGACATCTGTCCGTGTAGGTGTGTATGCTTTTTTACGGTCTATGGGTTTGACGCTCTGACATCACGCTCTGACATCACTGTGATGTCAAGGGAACCACACTAACAGAATCCCTTTTATGCCCTTATATGGAGATCCCTGATGTCATCAATATCAAGCCCATATCTAAATACTTCATATGGGAATGCCCATATATGGAGGAAGACAGCCCAAATCTGTGTGGCTGGTTCTACAGACAGGGATCTCCATATATGGGCACAATAGGGTATGTATGATGTCAGATGTCATAGACGTCATAGGACTTTCACATAACGAATAACTGAGTAAGCATGTTTGGGGTATCACAGCATATCTCCATATACCATGGATCTCCATATATGTGTACCAGGGGTCTCCGTGTTGGTAACTGGTCCGATATACATCACTGGCCAGATGGCCAAACATGGCGCGAGGTCGCTTGTCGCCCTGAGGTGTCTTACTGGTATTAAGACCTGAGGCCGATTCTACACAGGCCTTCTAAAATCAATAGTTTTCACACTTTCACAAGCTTTTACAAGCTGTAACGCTAAACAATAGCAAATAACAAAGATGCTTTCACAGATTTAATGGGTTAAAAGCCCCCACACATATTTTTCCTCAGAGGCACCAGCCCCCATTCTTACCAAATGGGTTCCCAGATTGTTTTATCAGCTGTTTAAGGTGTCCGGATTAATGGTCCAGATAGGGACCACTGCACCGGGACCGGCTAGCAAGAAGAAAGCCATCTCCCACTATCAAAACCTAAACCACACCTTCATCCGAGCCGCCTGCTTGCCACAGCATTGCTGAGGCGTGATGTATACAGTTTGGTGCGGGTGGGGAAAACAGGAAGTCAGAATTGTCTGGTGGTGGGTCTGTAAAACGCTATGAGTAGGGATGGGACGATAAGCGATATTATCGTTTATTGGGATGCAAAACACTCACGATAATCCTATCGTGGAGATTTAATTTATCGTGATATCGTCCTCCGTCATGCACTGGGATCGATTCACCTTTTATTTGCCGAGCTAAATATCCGAATCATTTAAACCCTCTATTGGTAAAACATACTTCTAATATACATACTCGAGTCTTTTTTTTTTACTCTCTACCAAATGTCTCTACCAAAATTGCCGATCTACAAGCTCGCAACGCGGCACGTTGTGAATTTGTAGATCTGCTATTTTTGGTCAAATGTTACGCACCACGATAATGGATTTTGGGGATATTTTGATTATCGCGATAATATCGTAAATCGCCATTTCTTTCGTCACAATAATCGCGATATGAAATGTTCATATCGTCCCATCCCTAGATGTATACAGTTTGGTGCGGGTGGGGAAAACAGGAAGTCAGAATTGTCTGGTGGCGGCGGGGCTGTAAAACGCTATGAGTGAGCGGAGGTTCTTACATGGCTATTTGCAGGATGTTCCGGTAGCAGCTGAACAGCGAGCTCTCGGCAGCCGTCCTGTACTTGGCCTTGAACTTGGGTCCCACGGTGTGGATGATGAACCGCGCCGCCAGGTTGAATCCTTTGGTCATCTTGGCCTCACCTGTCCGACACCCTGCGGACAGCCGTGATAACAACCACAGGCGTTAGTGATGCAGAGTGATAGTCTCAATTATTTTTCAATTTACAATTTAGGCATTTAGCAGACGCTCTTAATCCAGAGCGACGTACAATAAGCAAGGTAATACATCAATACAATAAGCAAGGTAATAAATAACATCAATACATCAAATGACTAGAACAGGGGTCTTCAACAGGGGGTCCGCGACCCCTAGGGGGCCCGCGGAGGTACTGCAGGGGGTCCGCGAAATTATTGCTAAAAAAAAAAAAAGATTTCAAAAAATGTTTTTTTTTTCACATTTATGTTAAAAAATAAATCATGATCCTATCCATTTTGAATAGCTTGAATACATGATTACTATGCAGTTGACAGATTGTTGATATTATTGACATTGGTTCTCAGTTAATAAGTAGTATGTTTAGAAATGGTAGTGGTACGGCCCACCCTGCTCGCTGTAACTTGTACATGTTTAAAATAAAAAATATGTCGTAGCCCCGACCCCCCCCCCCACCCTACGAGGTGGTAGGGGGTCCCTGCTCCATCTCCCCATCAGTTTGGGGGTCCCCGGCCTGAAAACGTTGAAGACCCCTGGCCTAGAAATATCAATCTAGAAAAGATTACGTAGGTAGACCGAGCACCTTATCAGTAAAAAGCTTTATATAAAACCTAAGAAATGCTACTAGCTTTCATGTATGGTCATTGGGGATAGGCAAGTGCTACGGTAAAGCTGGTTGCACACTGCTCCGTTTTTTCGTTGCGAAATGCGTTTTTCAGGGCAAGGAGAGAAAGAGAGAGAGAGAGCAAGGGACCCAGTGGTCCGAAAATAAATACGAAACGGGTGGCAGTGTGCACACATGATTGACATAACGTGAGGGTGATTTCTTTATTTACGTGCTCCGAAATTCGCTCCTATATTCGGCCCGAAAAAACGCAGCAGGGTGCAATGACCTTAAGTGCTATGGGCTTAGGTGGAGTCTGAAGAGGTGAGTCTTCAGGCCACAGCCTGAAGACTAGTTCTAAGTGCGACAGGGAGTTTATTCCACAGTTTGGGGGCCAAGAGGGCAAATTGTCTAGGACGAGTGGATTTTTGTCCTGGGGTTTTTAGCGAGGGTTCTGTCATTATCCCTTGTTAGCTGATCTGAGCATAATAGTCATAAACGTTTCCATTGTTGAACATTTAGACCAAAAAAAATAAAAAAATGTCAAACATTTATATAAAATATAGCAGATATAGCAGATCTACAAGCTTACAACGCATCTTTTTTTCTTTTTGGAAAAATGCACAGTGTATACAAATGCATATTTTCAGGGCCCTATCTTGCACGCCTTTTCAAAATAGCAAACAAATGCCAAAAAGGTGTAGGCGGCATAAGGGGTCAGGCAAGATAGGGCCCTCAATGTTAAAGTAAACAAGTGTTTCTTATTGTGATACCTTTGAGTTTGAGCAGCTCGTCCCGGAGCTCGGGCCCTGCATGCTGGTGGATGCTGTCAGACACCGGGTTCTTGTCTGTCAGCGACTCGTTGCTGGTGTTGACGATGGCTGTGCAGTTCAGCAGCGCTACGTCTCCAGTGCTGGGGGGGGGGGGAGCCAAACACAGACTAATGACGTCACCTGAAATATATTGTGTCACTCAGGTGTCCAAAACTGTCACTTTTCAGGATTCAAATTAAAAAATAGCAAACTCAAAGTTTCTCCGGGCCACATTTCGAGCTTGTAGACCTGCTACTTTTGATGCTTTTGTGTGACGCTGTAGTAGGGGGTTCATTCTACGAAAAAACACAAAAAGTTAGAATATGTTGAATTGGAGATACAGTAATGCCCGACAGCAACGATATAGTCAGTCAGTTCTTGCCCTGATGAAGACCTTACAGGTGGAAACAATTATTCACGCTGATCCTAGAAGCACCACACACTTTTAAAGACGTCTAATATCTCCATTGAGCACCCGGTTGGTCTCTGTTTTTTTCTCAGCAACGATATATTGTTTAAGTGGTTAAAGCCTATTATACTGTTTTCATAGTCTAGGTCTATAGGAAGAGCAGCAGTTCTAGTGAAACGTTA
The DNA here is from genome assembly GCF_963921795.1 of Nannobrachium achirus. Taxonomy (NCBI): domain Eukaryota; kingdom Metazoa; phylum Chordata; class Actinopteri; order Myctophiformes; family Myctophidae; genus Nannobrachium; species Nannobrachium achirus. The sequence goes on from NC_137829.1 coordinate 19,463,388, forward strand.
ATTACCACATCAGTGAGAGCATTCAATAGGCATTCCTGTTCCCTGTTCTACAGTCACTCGGGTTTTAACTGGGGCCTAAAGAGGGAACTACACAAGCATGTGTTGAAAGCACTTGATCACAAGACGCGCTGTGGGGCTCAACAAGCATTGGCGAAAGAGAAAAAGGAGGAAAAAAATAGGATGAGAGAAGAGCTTGATGTGTCACACTCACAGAGGATCGCAACGCAAATACTTTTTTTTTAATTATTATTATTATTATCAGCGATGCTGATTTCCTGATTTATACATGTTATAATGCTGCAGGTTAGCGTGCTGTGAGCTTCTAGATCATCTATTTTCATATAAATTGAGCATAAACAACAGGGAATTGTCTTGAAATGCACCTAGCTAGCAGCAGTGCCCATCTGTGCTAGAAACATGCTTAGCAGGACAAAACCTCCAAGTGAGCGTATCTTTTTCTTTCGTCACAAGATCTGAACACAGCAGAATCCGAGGCATCCTGATAGGGTGAATTATTGTTGAACCAGAGCATTTTCAGCTTTTTCCACTAGTATTTTATGGTCTACACAGCACGCCTACAGACAGAAAAATCCAAAGAGGTCATGTTATTTATGGTATAGTATACTTATTAGCAATTAGTTTCTGAAATAGTTGCTATAAGGCCTTTTTACTAATACAGGTATAGATTTATCTTTGTCCAATGAATCAATGTTGTTCCATAGTCTTTTCCATCTACAAATCTTTCATCACACAGTGTGTACATACGATGTAAAATCAGCAACTCAACTCTTTCCAAAATAGCAGACCTACAAGCTCAAAGCGTGGCACTAAATGACGCGCTATGAGCTTGTACATCTGCTATTTTAATAGCCAAAATATAAAATAATGAGTGACACAGGCGCCTTCATGGTTTTAATGGGAGATCTTGAATATTTCTCTATACTTCTCAATACTATCAGTGTGTGTCTCTAGAACAAGCATGCGTCTCTCTCTCTGTCTAGCAGCACAAGCATGCCACCCTTAATTCTCAGGGTCAATTCTCCCTTGAGCCGAGGTCTGATAGCCCAGCAGCAGGAATGTGTGTGCTGGGCACAAGGGGGGCTTTAGCGAGACAGAGGCTCCTGGCAGCCTGGGCTCTGGGCGGTCATGTGCTCTGCAAATAAAAGAGGATTTATGACATGTTCCGTCTGGGGATGTTAACGATTAACCGTTTAAAGATGGGGTGCCATGATTTTCCCCCTCTATAAAACATGATTATCTACTATTATGATTATGCTAGGAGGAAGAATTTTTCCAAAAAAATTAAAATGATGTTTTTATGTGGCCACACCCACCAGTTCATTGGTATGCGTGGTTGTCATGGTGGGTGGTGACTCCAGCTGAAGTTAGCCACACCCACATGTGTTGGGTGAATGGTAATTAGGGGAGGGGTTGATTCTATGATGTAATAAGTATGGGTGTTTTTGGAACGGCACGTCTGACCCAGCAGGTGGCATCCTCCGGCTAAAAACCCAAATAAAGAGAATGCATAATTGCTCATAACAACCACACCGGGGGGTCTAATGAAGTACTGTCAACCTCCTAGACACATGAAAACCAGAAAAAGTACAAAACTATGGCACCACCTCTTTAACCTGTTAATCGATAAGAGTCGTCCAGTGATGTCATTACGTGCGCATCCCGCATCAAAAACTCATTCAAGTCACCCAGGGACTCATTCATGTCATGGTCCTGGGGTCCCGACTCCCGGGGATGCGCCTCCATTGGAGTCCATGTTAAAATAATTTACCGGTAAAAGAAGTTCCACAGACACCACCATTGTTCATGGGTGAAAGCATCCTACTTTACCCTAAGTTAACACAAATAAAATCCACGTAGAAAGTCTTAAACAGGCGATAGAAACGTCAATGTTTTGATTCCACCGACGTCCGACGCCATTTTGCGCGCGTAAACTTTATATTGAGGACTCATAAAACTTTTCTGGGACCCATTTGAATGACCACCTGTGGGTCCCGGGACCCATTACATTGAAAACCTAGTAACATCACTGGTCGTCATCAAAGCATACACAGTTTCTCACTCAATTGAAATTACCTATTACTGTAGGTAGGCATATTATTATACAACAACAACATATAGAATTGTACTGTCTTTATACTTGCATCATGGGGATTGGGGGTCCTCGGCACAAAGAGGTTTGAGAAACACGGATTTAGAAGGCATTTGGTCTTAATGGATCAAATAAACCTAAATGAAATAAAACAGCACATGGAAACGAGTTACACGTGAAGAAACGGAGAGCTTTGACTCACAAGAGAACAATCTTCCTGTTGATGTCTGGTCTGAAAGGGAAGGGAGACGGGAAGGCTTGCAGGTCGTCGTCATCGTGTTCCCTCGCCGTCTCCACCTCCTCTGCCCGGGGGTCCGGCTGCTCCTCGGGCCCGGCCTCCGGCAGCGCCCGCTCCCATGTGGGAAGAGTCTGGATGTCCACAAACTGAGAGCGAGCTCCCAGAGGATCCATCCTCCTCCTGCCCGTCCTCCTCAGCACGGGACCACAGCACCAAATCTCAAGGCAGCTCCACTGCAGATAGGCAGAGAGGAGGGGATAACTCTGCATGCTATAATGCACAGCACAACAACATGCAAGAACCAGAGCAGGAGGGGTACCCAAAGATAAGACGGATGAGAGAGATGGTGTAAAAGAGGGATGCGAACGGAGACACGACCACAACGGGTGGCTAAAAAGGTTGTCTGCTTTTTCATCATAACCTTGACCGCCACTTCCAAAACACACTGCTTGTTGTGTGTTTAGCTCCCATTTGATCGGGTCCATAAATCGCAACTTAATTGCATCTGCGAATTTGATTGAAAGAGGAAAAAACATGTTGCGAGTCACATTCAGCCCATTAGTAGCCTACTTACTTCATCCCCATCATCAGCAAACCATGCACACACACACACGCGCACGCACACACACACACTCTAACTGTGTTTTGGTAAACACTTTCTGGAAGTCAGAGAGTTGACTGTTGGTCTCCACAGTAACGGGCCGGCCGCTCGCCCCCCAGTGGTTCTTGTATTCATTCTTGTATTTGTTTTATTGAAGTTAAGGTTAGGAATAAGGTTAGGTTTAGGCATAGTTGTACTGAGGTTAAGTTTAGGAATACGCTTAGGTTTAGGCATAGTTTTACTGAGGTTACGTTTAGGAATACCTGGGGGTGACAATTCCGAGGTCTCCAGCTTTGACCCGGGGCGAGCGTTCTTGTATTCGTCTCCACAGATGGTACATAGCATTAAATAAATAAATAAAGTAAATCAGCACATACTGTAGGCCTACCTACGTTGTCACAAAGTTGACCTGGGTCCTCGGCTACATATCTCTCTGCACACCAAATATCTTGGCCAAAAATAGACGATCTACAAGTCGTGAGCTTGTAGATGGTTCAAGACAAGTGATTGAATAAATCACATGGATTAGTCAAAACAAATCTCATGACTAACAGTTTTTGTTAGGCCAAGTCCCAATCTGCAATTTTGAATTAGTGTGAAAAGGCAGCTTCCCCACAGCGCTCTGTTCACTAAAACAACCAGGACAATTATGTACTGTAAAAGGTTCTGATATTATCTTTCTATTAGACTATATTTCCTGCTTTTGACATACAGCCACAAGAAAGAAATCACAGACTGTCGCCTTTATGAAAGCAATGGTATAGGGTTTTATGGAAGATTCTGAGCACAGGTCTATATTGAAATTGTCAGTTTGACCAATACTCTTCTTTAATCTTAAAATAAAATTGATCTTCTAGGCTTGACTCTAATTTCGCAAGCAGAGCAGCCGTGTTAAAGCCCACAAGGCACAAGCCAATAGAAAGACATGCTTGCTGGGCTGGCCTCGATGGAATCCAATGACTGTGAAATCAGTCTAGGCGACAGAACTTTCATCCATGAAATCAAGTAAATAAATCAAATATTGAACTACAAGATGACGTCGCTGGAATCAGCGTCGGCGACTCGAGGCAGTGCAACCACAATACCTCATCCAGTGATTTATTTTAATTAAAAAAAATGTATCGTCATCTAAATTTGGCTAAAATTATTCTGAACTGATTTCTTAGTTATCGACTTCAATCGTATTTTAATGGGGCCAAGCAATATAAAATTAGCATTGTCACTTACCTTGCGATTCCTTCTATCAGCACTGGAGGGAAGTGGCAGCAAATACAAAATGTTGAAATAATTACAACAACAAAAATCACAAAGTATTATTGTTTTCCCTCATCGTCCACGGATCCACTCCGTCTCTATGTGCGGTCAGATTGTGCCTGCATATAACAATGTGTAGGCACAATGCTAAAGGTAAGTGATGTTATCAGTGTGTGTGGTGAGAGTCAGTTCCTGATCAGCTGACAATGACAGAAAAAAACAACACTTCCGTTGTGGATGGCTAGGGACGTGTGGTCAATGAAAGCGTTTGTGGAAAACGTGTAGCTCCTTTCAGAACCTCTCCCTCCGCTATGTAGCACCGAGATGAGGTTCCTCACAACTGTCATCCACAATCATAAAGTTGCGGGGAAGCTCCGCCGTCAAGGAACACTTCTTACCTTTTGTGAACATCCTATCCAAAAAGTTAAGGCCCTAAACCGGTCTCTCAGGTGTTCACTACTTGAGCGTGGAAGAAAATCTAAGCGGCGCGTTGAAATAAATAGTTTAAATCGCTGTTTTTGTCAGCCTGTGGCCAGTTTTCTCGCCACGACCGCTTGGTGGCGAAACATTTCTGCAACACAGATGGCCAGTCACGTGAAATTGCATCGGGGGGGAGGAATGGCCACAGGCTGATAAAAACAGCGATTTAAACTCTTTATTTCAACACGCCGCTTAGATTTTCTTCCACGCTAAAGAATTAAACACCTGAGAGACGGTTATGGGACCTTTAATTTTTGGATACGATGTACACAAAAGGTAAGAAGTGTTCCTGACGGCGGAGCTTCCCCGCAACTTTCCGATTGTGTGTAATAGTCAGGAACTTCATCTCGGAGCAATGGTGGAAAAAGTACTAAAAATTCCTACTTGATTAAAAGTACCAATTACTGCCATGTAGATACTACGTTACAGGTAAAAGTCCGGAAAGTACGTTTCCGTTTCCCTCACTTGTTCCTTGAAAATTATATTAAATAAAAATGACAGAAAAATTCAAACAAAAGAAGCAATAAAGTACGTGCTATAGATATACATACCTTATTATGTATATTGACATGACATATTTAAACAAAGTAACAGATGCAATTAAGGACTTACGCGTATTTTATCGTATTTAATTAAGAAAATAAATTAAAAACGAGGTGTTGACGTTCTTCTCTTCAGACTAACTTCAGACCAAATGCGACCGCCTTCTCATCGATCGAGCTGTGTTCGATTGGTAGGACCTGGAATACATAGTCTAGTGAAGTCAAAGGAAACACTCTACGAACTGTTAGCTAGTAGTTGCTGTATTTTAAAGGTAAGATCAAGGTTTTAATCTTCTATGATCCGCTATAAATGTAAGACAATTATATACATCTGTTTCCCCAACAATGAAACTCGTGTTAGTGTTTTTGTAAAGTATAGTTCCTTCCAGGCAGGAACACAACCACGTGGGTGCATGATGTGTGTGAGTGATCTGTGGCAAAGCTACTAGGTGTGCTCGTTTTGCCGTGAATGTTGGCCGATTTGGTGGGGGTATAGATGTCTCTTAACGGTGTAAACATTGTAAACCCCGCTCATCCTGCCCACCCGTTAAATGAAACTAACAATCAGCATGTGAACACGCTGTTGATGTTGACAGTTTTTCTCTTAAAACTATAATGCAGCTACACAGTCAGTACAGTATTGTTACTTACTATTCATAAAGCTACATTAAACTATAATATACATTGTAGCCACTAGCCAGGCTACACTACAGTGACTATTTATAAAGCTACATTAAACTATACTGTAGCTACACAGTCAGTAGGCTACACCACAGTATAGTGACTATTTATAAAGCTACACAACTATAATGTATAGCCAGGGTATGCTACAGCAGAGTTATTATTCATAACTCTATGAATTCAGTACAAAACAAACAAGCCATAGTGATTTCTTGGGTTTAAATCCTATTAGTAGACCTTGTATCTGAACTGTACTGTCCTGTGCTGTGCTTTACCTATGCAACCTTCTAATAGTATTCAATCAAGTATTCAATCAATCAATCAATCAATCAATCAATCAATCAGTGTAGCCAGGCTACACTACAGTATAGTTTTAGTTTGTATTCGTAAAGCTACATCAAAGGTCTCTTTCAAACATAAGTAGATAGCTATAGCTGCTACAAAGTCAATAGTGTAATAGTAGACGGCTACATTGAAGTTAAGACTTTTGTATTAATGTGTACCTAATGCATTGGTACTGTGACATGTTATGACAATGAGTGAATAACACATATGACTGTGTATAAGCTACAAATGGATGAAAGATGTTAAAAACCGCTCTCACCCCTCGATGTGCCACTGCAAATGTAGTGATGGAGCTTTTGACTAGCTACTGTACATGGTCAGTAGTTACACGGTTGTTTGTTATTTGTTTGTTTGTTTGTTGTTCAATTTCTGGTGAAGAATAACATTTAACTACATGAAAAGCTTCCACAAATAGCAAATAGCCAGCACCTATAGGGCTGTCATGATTATGACATTTTACATTACGATTAATTGTCACCTAAATATAGAAAGAAATTACTGACATGTTTGACAACGTTATACTTAAAATAGAACATTGATAGTGGAAATAGCCGATCTACAAGCTCACAACGCGTCACAGATCTTGTAGATCTGCTGTTTCCACTATTTTTGAAAATGTTATATATATGAAAATCTTTCAACGTGGCTTTGTGTCTTTTTAATGTGTCATAATAGGATGGCAAACCATCATATTCATCATCCTACCTAGCCAGTGGATAAGAACAAGCCCATGCAGTTAGTATGTGAACACCTTACTGTTGTTAACTGTTTTCCAACAGGCCTAGTAGTTCCACTAAAAGTTAAAACTGCTTGTCTTTTGTTGTCACCTATACATCAAATGCATAGAAATGTCAATCTAGAAAACATAACGTAGGTAGACCAAGCACCTAATTAAAAAAAAAAAAAAAAGGTTATATGAAAAAAAAAAGCTATCTAGCTTTCAGGTATGGTCATTGAGGGTAGGCAAGTGCTATGGTAAGTGCTATGGGCTTAGGTGGAGTGTGAAGAGGTGAGTCTTCAGGCCACGGCGGAAGCTAGGGAGTGAGTCTGTTGTTCTAAGTGCGATAAGGAGTTTATTCCATAGTTTGGGGGCCAGGAGGGTGAATTGTTTTGGACGAGTGGATTTTTGTCCTGGGGTTTTTAGCGAGGGTTCTGTCAGCATCCCTGTGTTAGCTGATCTGAGTGAACGAGTGGGGTTGTAGGGGTTGATCAAAAGCAAAATAATTGTTTTAATAAACCCTTCCTTTGTGTAACTTCAGAGCATCGTCATCCATCGTTGGCGCGAGGCTCTGCAGAGCCACCAGCCACCATGGGGTTGACCAAGCAGTACCTGCGCTACGTTGCCAGCGCAGTTTTTGGGGTGATCGGCAGCCCGAAGGCCAACCTCTGCTACGTGACCCTCCGGGGAGGCGAGAAAGGACGCTACGTGGCAGTGGCCGCGTGCGAACACGTCTTCATCTGGGACACACGCAAAGCTGAGAAGGTGAGACAGTTCAGGAGCCTAGTTGTTTGACAGGGCTTTTTGTGTCATCCTTTTGATGACATGAGTGTGAGGGAGCACCCCATCCTTCAAGGCAAAGCAATCTTTGAGGAAACTGTAATTAGCTAGGAAAACTAAGAAAATAATTGCCGACCCCTCCCGTCCTGTATTCAGAATATGAACTGCTAGCCTCTGGCAGACGTTACAGAGTCCCAGTGAAAAATAAGAAAAGACATCTGAATTGATACAAATACCCATTTATTCCCATATCCGTTACTCTGTTAAACTCAGGCCGTTAGTAGGGTGTGGTGACTATAATGTAGTGTAATGTAATGTATGCACTCAGTAACTTGTGTGGTTTGCACTATTCTTTTTAATTTTCTTTCTTTCTGTTTTTCTTGTTGTATGTTATGTAGCAGCCTGCATGGCCAAGACAAATTTCCCTTGGGACTGAATAAAATAATCTTGAAATCTTTTAGTATTATTGTACCTCTTTTTGCAAACTGTTAATACATTATTCAATCAATCAATCAATCTGCCCAACCTCTGGGGTTAATTCCCTACCAGATAAGAGCTGGGGAACTTGCTTCCATATTCGGTCCAACAACAACCCTTTCTTTTCTGTCACTTCCCTGCAGATTTTGATTCTAGAGGGAGTCAAACACGAAGTGACCTTCCTCTGCCCCTCCCCCGATGGCATCCACATCGCCGTGGGTTACGAGGATGGCGCCGTGCGCATCTTCAGCTTGGTCAGCGGCGAAAGCAACGTCTCCTTCAACGGCCACAAGTCAGCGGTCACCGTCATCCGCTATGATGCGCTGGGGGCCCGGCTGGTCACAGGGTCTAGGGTAAAACAACAGTCTTTGTGTTTTAAAAAAGAAAATTGTTCCCATTTTGTTTATGTAACATCATTTAGCAACGCATATTGTTCCTGTCTGGCAGAAACCTCTTATCTTTGCGTAAATGAATGCCCTACTTGTTCATACTACAGCATCAACGCGCTTTGAGCTTGTAGATCTGCTACTTTTGCTATTTTTGAATTTGAATCCTGAAAGGTAACAGTTTTATAGAAGTATGAGGTTTCCACCCGACGGAGACGATATGTAATTGTCATCATGTGTCATTCAACTGTCTGTTTTTTTATTGCAATACCTTGATTGTGAATGAAGAATATTTCTTTTTAGAAAATACCAAAGACAAACTATAAGAATCAGTTTATAAACTTCCACACGTGTGTTTTGTATCCAGGCGTATCCTCGGTACTTCCAAGCATTTTTCTCTCAAACTTGACTGTTTAAAACACTTCTGGGAAATACAGTCTGACACCATGAATGATGAGCGCTCCCTGGGAGAGCACGTCTGTATGAACCCGGCTTGTGTTTGACCCCACGTGCGCGCACAGGCCCACTCCGGCACTCCCCGTTCATGCACAAGACGTTTAGTTTAGCCGTTGTTAATACTGGTGGAACCCCTATCTTTGGATTCTTCATTCACCGTGAAGGAATGCAACAAAAATGATCCATGAATGATGTACAGTACAAGTGGCAATAGCAGTCGAGAGACAATAATCTACGTGGTGATGGTTATGGTCTAAGTACGTTAGACACACAGGGCTCAGACCTTAGTTATACTGTCTAGCTGAACCATAACAGTTTGGCTGTAACAAAACAATAGTTATCAGGTTTAACTGAGAAATGTTTGCTCCTACAGGCTGCCAAATATCATATCATAATGTATTTATACAACAGGTAGTTCCAACGAAGCAATCTGGTTGAAATGGCTATCTACCCAAGGTGATATTGAGCATTATGGAACGGGTCTCATCAAACAGAGAAATCACCTGTGCCGGTCGCAAAAAAGCTCCCTGCTCGCTATCATTGTTTTCGTAGGTGATGCCTTGTAAGTGGCTACGCTAGCAGTTTCATGTGAAGTTCATGGACATAGTAGCTAAATGTGGCATTGAAAATTTACAAATCCCTATCGAATATTACAATGAAATTAAGTTCACATATTTCTTTTAAAGGGTAACTGTTGTATAATCACAATATTACACTTGAAGTTGTGTGTTATTGTGAATATCAGCACACCTGTGTTGCTGCAGAAAGAGCCGAAGGCGAGTTCCGTAGGCAGCGCAGAAGTGCGCTGTTTTTGCTTAATTATACTGTAAGTGCTATGACTGAGTGATGGTAAAATAAAGGTTAGATATAAACGACAATAAAAACAACATGGTATATATAATTTATAATTCTTCCTTGCCCCTCCTTCAGGACACGGATGTGATCGTTTGGGACGTGATTAACGAGTGTGGTCTGTACCGGCTGAAGGGTCACAAAAACGCCATCACCCAGGCGCTGTTCCTCAAGGACAAGAACCTGCTGGTCACCAGGTAAACATGTCTGTCTTCATTGAGCCACTAGGGAAACTCAGACCACATGCATCCTAGCATCTCTCTCCTGGGCTTGAACAGGTGAACATTTGAGAGAGAGATTTGGTCTAGAGCAGTGGTTCCCAAACCTTTTAGCCCGTGACCCAAAAGAGAAATTAGACGTTTGCCCCGGGACCCGAACTAGTGAAAACAGCAGATCTACAAGCTCACAACGCACGTTGTGTGCTTGCAGATCGGCTATTTTCACTACTTCTTAGACATTTGTTATCCAATGTTTGGAATTTCTTAGATTTTTCATTTATTTATTAAAATTACTTTAAAAAATCAGATTTCATTTGTGAGAATAAAAATCACACCCGTGTGAAGTGGAGCTGTGTGTGTGTGTGTGTGTGTGTGTGTGTGTGTGTGTGTGTGTGTGTGTGTGTGTGTGTGTGTGTGTGTGTGTGTGTGTGTGTGTGTGTGTGTGTGTGTGTGTGTGTGTGTAGATCATGTGTACCGATTTTTGTGACATTTGAAGAAAATATGTAGGAAAAGGAGCAAAAAGTGTGTTTTGGAGAAAATTCAAGATGGCGGAAAATCTATCCGTGGCCTATATGGGGAGATGCGTCTTGACCCAAGGAATCCAGGGAAAAAAGAATTTTAATTTTCCGATCTACGGTTCAAGAGTTACGGGGCAAAACGTAAAGTGGGCCGTTATAGCGCCACCATGAGGCCGAGTGATGTAATTATTTTTCGATTCATTCTTAAAATCATTATGAATCTCCTCTCCGAGGTTTGAAACTGTAGCTCCTATGGTTTACAAGAGAAAAATACTTGAAAGTGATTTCTTGCATTGTCCCATTATAAGTCAATGGGGACAATTAAGCATCGTTTTTTGCCGATTACGTCGGCATGGTAAGGCGGATCGGAACGAAAGGTAATAGAACACCATTCCCGGCCGAGCCGCACATTTTGATGTATATATTGCGCGAGTGGCGTAAATGGTGCGGCACTAGTTACGCGCCGAAGTCAGGCTACATACACACACACACACACACAGACAGACCCACACAGCCACGTATAGGGAGCTGCACACAGCTCCAAAAATACAATAAGTAAAAATATGGAGATATGAGGTTTCTGCGCGACAACAAGGACATATGATTTAAATGCTTAATTAACCACACTTTTGTCTACGGATCACACTGACTTACTGTATGTTTTCTTTGATTTCTCGCTGTCCAGTTCCACAGATACCTTTGTAAAGTGGTGGGACCTGGATACTCAGCATTGCTTTAAAACCATGTTGGGACACCGCAGTCAGGTGAGTCACAGCGCCTCTCTGTTTTCCACATGTTAGCTTTTGTGTAAATGGTCTGGTCACCACACCTGTGGTGGAGACAATCATTTTAAGGCATTAACCTGCTCATCCGGAGCAGTTAGGGATTCAGTGTTTTGCTCAAGAACACTTTGACATGCAGTACCTCTTGAGCCATTGCCCCTTGTGTATTGTGTCGTTATTAATTTAACCACATGAACCCTGGCGTCCCTACTCTGGGGAAAATCTTAGCAGAAAATAGCAGATGATCTAGGTCTGCTATTTTCGTCAAAGAGTTTTTGATGTAGAGCGGAAAAAAGGAGGAGGCCCCTGGGGGAAATATATCCTTACAACAGTGTCTTCTTTTAAAAGCAAACTAAGGATCTACCTATTCACACAAGCTTTCAGCTAGGTTCAGACTGAGTGTTTTGTTAAACTGTACTTTAGTGTTATTAATACATTTTTACATTTAATCATATGTAATCGTGTTAATTTTGTGTCATTACTGACCTTTGCATTTTCTTTAATGCACATTGAGTCTGTGCTTGTCGTATGAAATGCTATATAAATACATGTGACTTGTATACTGTGTGTGTGTGTGTGTGTGTGTGTGTGTGTGTGTGTGTGTGTGTGTGTGTGTGTGTGTGTGTGTCTGTGTGTGTGTGTGTGTGTGTGTGTGTGTGTGTGTGTGTGTGTGTGTGTGTGCGCACGTCCGTCCGTGCGTGCGTGTGCATGTTTTAGGTGTGGAGCATGGTGCTACTGAACCAGGAGCGCAGGCTGTTGACTGGCTCCTCAGACAGTGAGCTGAGAGCCTGGGACCTCAGCTACCTGGAGGAGGTGAGGACACACAGCTGTAGTCAGTTTGGCTTTACAGCCAGTAGAAATTAACCCGCTAAAACCATATTTTTTTTTATTTCTTTTCATTAAAGAACATGATTGATGAATTGTGTTGTGGGTGTGTAGATTCAAACATCTTCTTTGCCCAGCTTCAATACAATTTGATTAGCCTAGCTTGATTTGTTCATCAACGATTTAGACTTAATTCCTGAACACCTTATTTTGAAAGCTGTCTTGTGTAAATTGCTGTCTTTGATCACTTTAGCGATCTACATTGGTTCACATTGGATCAGTGGATTGATGAGTCTGTCTTGTGTTGTTTAGGGTAAAGCAGAAGGCGAGCCTAAGGAGAAGAAGGGGAAGAGTCTACTGGAGGAGGACGAGGAGGATGATGATGATGATGAAGGGCCAGATGAGAGCGCTGAAGAGGTACAGTAATGATCACAGGAGTGTTCAAAGGAGTGAATACATTTATAATGAATTGTTGTTTTGAGGTGAGCACTGACTGAGCTTATCGTCTCTAAACCAGTGCTTCTCAAAGTGGGGTCTCTTGGGGGTGTTCCAAGGGGTCCTCGCAAAACCTCATCCATTTATTCGTTGGCTATTCCGAAAGAGCAGATCAACAAGCTCACAGCGCGTGCTGCGCTGAGAGCTTGTATGCCTGCTATTTTTGAGAATGTATAGGAAAATGATGAATAATTTTGAATTTATTTTACATAATTCTTCTCTTTCTGGGGGTCCCTGGCATAAAACCTATTCAGATGGGGATCCCTGGCCATATACATCAATTTGGGGGTCCTTGACACGACAACGTTTGAGAAGCACTGCTCTAACCCATTTAGGCCTGGGGCAGATTCTGGGAGTGCCTTCTAAGGCCTGACCTGAAGTTTTCTGAACATTTTCTAATATTATTCAAAAATGACAAAAACAAACATGCTGCATATTGTACATGTGCTGTACTACACAAAAATATGTTCCCGTCCATAATGGGTTTTAAACAACACTTAACTCATTGAATGCCCTTTTCAAGATGGCCGCCAAGTACCAGGATGCCACGTTCCTAGATTTCTAGTGCACGGATCAATTTTTAGTGCACGGATCGTGCACGCCCATGCACCATATATGCACCATATGTGTAGTACTTTTTAACAGCTTTCAAACAAAAAAATCCGCTTGGAAATCCGTTCAGGCATTCATGAGATAGAAGCCTTCAAAGTCAGACAAAACAAACACTGCCACCTTCCTAAATTTCTAGTGCACGGATCAATTTTTAGTGCACGGATCGTGCACGCCCATGCCTAGATCATGCACCATATGTGTAGTACTTTTTAACAGCTTTCAAACAAAAAAATCCGCATGGAAATCTGTTCAGGCATTCATGAGATACAAGCCTTCAAAGTCAGACAAAACAGCCATTTTTGACATTTTGAAAGATGTGTTTGTTATGGGGCTAAACATGCAATTTCGCAAATGCGATCATGCCTAATACATTTGAGGCATTTTTTGAATTTCTTTTATAAAACATTTTTTTGAAAAAAAAAAAGAAAAAAAAAATCAAAATGGCTTCCAACTCGGGAAACTCGGGCTGTGGCAGCCTGGGACTACTGTAATAACTCGGGAAACTCGGGCCTTGGCAGTCAATGAGTTAATGAACTCGGCTATCTCACACTAGTCACTAATCACTTAATCCAGATCAATTTACAATAAGCAGGTAATACATCAATACAATAGCAAGGTCAACATCAACATTAATACATCAAAGGCATAGAAATGTCACTCAAGAAAAAAAAAAAAACGTAGGTAGACCAAGCACCTAATCAGTAAAAACTTGATATAAAACCTAAAAATGCTTTTCATGTAATTGCTTTCATATATGGTCATTGAGGGTAGGTGAGTGCTAGGGTAAGTCCTATGGGCTTAGGTGGAGTCTGAAGAGGTGAGTCTTCAGGCCACAGCGGAAGCTAGGAAGTCAGTCTGTTGTTCTAAGTGTGTGTTTTAACTCTCTCTCTCTCTCTCTCTCTCTCTCTCTCTGTCTCTCTCTCTCTCTCTCTCTTCACAGAGGATAGTGAGCTGTAAGGAAGCAGGTTCCATCCTGAGGACAGCGAGGGACCGGGTGGTCTCCATGACGACAGACGCCCGGGGCAAAGTGTTAGCGTGCCATGTGAGTGTGTGACTGTCTCTGTAACGTCAGACTTTATGACTGTTCAAACAGCCGCAAGGCTCCACCGAGAGGTTTCGCGAGGCCAAGTCTGTTAGCACAAGTATTGGCTTCCAAATATACTTAAAAGCAACTAAAGTAAAAGTGCTCATTATGCAGAATATTTATCTTTTCTTTTTTTTTTTACGATTGTACACCACCTATACAGACTCCATTGACGTGTATCAAGCGAGTGAACTCGTGGGTTCAGTTGCAACGTTGCCGCACCTTGACCAACATGAAACCTAGCGTCCATAATATTATTCTGGGGGCGAACATTCTGCAAAAATAGTTGATCCTACATGCTCACAATGCGTCGCAACGCTTCTTGTTATTTTCAGTAAATGGATTTGGTGTAAGAGGGGGGGAAAAGGAACGGACCAAACATGAGCCTCTGGGGGGAGTCGGTATCGTCTCTGTTGTTTGGAAACCTCATGGCCAAAACTGTTACTTTTCAGGATTAAAATTCTAAAAACTGTAAAAGTAGCAGATCGACACAAATATTTAAAAAAGTGTTTATAAAAAGCTTATTATTATATGCCTATGATCTGCAATCTATGTAATGTTGATTTGTGCTATTTATATGTGACTATGTAGCCCTAAGGGCACTTATTGTTTCACTATTGGAGAACTCTCCACGTTAAAATTGTCATTGTCATTATTGCTGGCTCTGGACATTGGCTAATTGAAGGGCCAGTCCCTGTTTCCCATGTATTTAAGCCATTTTGTAGACGCTCCATGCTATGACCTGACAAAGATGTATTGACATCAAAACGTTTGTCACTCTTGCCTGCACCCTTATAAAAAAGGCCTAAACAGTCCGTGTTTGCTCCAGTACCTTCCATCTACACATTCAAGTCCTGTTCCTGAGATGCGCCGGACCAGCCTAAACCAGGCTAGAGGCACGGTGGACACTCTTACATGCTTAGCAGATCGACAAGCTAAAAATATTTCTTTCAAGCTTGTGGATCTGCTACTTTTGTGTGACGCTGTGGTGTGATCACGTAACGTTGGGCATTCAAATTACGGAAAGACACAAAGTTAAAATATGGGGACAGCAACGTTATAGGGTTCAAGTGGTTAACACTGGAGGATGTAATCTCAGTCTGCAATTTTGATTCCCTGTTCTGTATGTAATTTTTATATGGTTTGTCCGATAAAACTTTGTGTTTTGATGTATTCATTTCAGGGTAAAGACTCGGTTCTAGAGCTGTTCTCTGTGCTCTCAGAAGAAGAGGTGGAGAAGAAGTTGGCCAAGAGACTGAAGAAGGCCAAGAAGAAGATGAGAGAGTGAGAACAAACATGTCTCTGTATGATGTGTAACCGTAGCAAATTGTAATAGTCATCTTCAATCGTGATATTGGTTGAAATTGGCTGGTGGAAACCCTACATAAACACACATCATGTTTTCATATATCTGTCATTCAACAGATATTGATATTTTTGTTTCGTCATTATTTTGGGCATCTATTGTTGAGTGATATTTCTTGCTTATAATAAGTGTTAAATGACTATATATTCTGTTCCTATAGAGTGTTTGTTCAATAACAGGGGTCTCCTTTAATGCATTTTCAGGTCGGGATACCAATTTTATCCAATCAGGAGAGAGAACTCATATGAAATGAGAAATGAAAAGAGCAGACTTAATTGAAACTAGTACACAAAATGTATGTTCTGTTTATGAAAGCGCTGGAGAGATGGTGGAGGACCCTGTTACTGACCAAACACTCTTTAGCAATGATTACTATCAGAACCCTTTTAAATGGTTGAACAATAAGAGCAGTGATGAGATCTTGGGCATGACATTAGAAGTGCTAACAGTGGTGTGACTGCCCCCTGCTGTAGAGCTCAGGAAGGTGCAGAAGAGACGGTGGAGCCCAGCGTTGAGAGGAGGCTGAAGGACGAGATCCTCAGACTGACTGAGATCAAAGCCTCTGCCAGCATCAGGTCAGTGTGCTGTCTGTCTGTCTGTCTGTCTGTCTGTCTGTCTGTCTGTCTGTCTGTCTGTCTGTCTGTCTGTCTGACTGACTGACTGACTGTCTGTCTGTCTGTCTGACTGGGTGCATTTATGGGTAGGCCTCTGTCTCTCTCTGTCTTCTTCCAGTTAAATTGTAGTTTTTCTGTGTCACCGTGACGCCAAATGACTCTCTGCTCTACATGTTAGTACCTTGAGACAACTTGTTGGGATTTGGCACTTTGCGATTTGGCACATTGCGATGTAACGCATTTGTTGGCTTGTAGATCTGTAAGCGACTAATTAGGCTTTACTGTGTGTAGTAGGTGTTTGTCTGCTGGAACTCCCTGAACTCTAATACCATCCCTTCCCCGGCTTCCCGCCAGGTGGGTGGACTGTGTGTCGTGTGCGGGCGGCGAGCTGAAGGTGGCGCTGCTGCTGCAGAACAACACGGTGGAGACGTACAGCCTGAAGACGCAGGAGAAACCCCTCCCCGCCGCCAACAAGACGTCCCGCCTCACCCTGGGCGGCCACCGCAGCGACGCCCGCACCCTGGCCTTCAGCTCAGACAACATGGCTGTCCTCTCCGCCTCCGCCGAAACTGTCAAAGTGTGGAACAGGTGAGGATCGATTGTTGTTTTTTATTTGTATTTATTTTGATAGGTGGGCAATGTGAAATGAGTTGATTCGATTGGCTATAACGTTAGCCTGAGAGGTATCTCCCTCTCCCCATATTCCCTCTTGATACCAAGAGTCAAAGGTTGTGGCAAGAGTTACTTTATTTACACAGGTATTTCTCTTTGGAATGAGCTGCCTCTGTGTGTCAGGTAGTCTCAATCTAACAAAAAAAAATGTTATGGCAAAAGCTACAGGCCAGTGTGGCCTTTTATGGTTTGATTTTTCTTTCCGCAATGGTTTTGTATGTTGTGAATTGATGTCACATGCTGCATGCTAAAATGTATTAGTGCATTTATTGGGCTATTATTTAAATCCTCCCCCCCTATATAAAATCCTCTCCCCCTCTCAGGTCTACTCTGCAGGTGATACGTACCATGGCATGTGAATATGCCCTCTGCTCCCTCTTTGTGCCCGGAGACAGACAGATTATCCTTGGAACAAAGGTTTTTATTCTCACCTCAAATGTTTTTGTTTTTTTTTTCAAAATACATATCATTTTGGGGAGTCCTTGCCATGAAAAAGTTTGAGAACCACTGCTGTACACCAGCTTTAATGGACATCACATTTATCATCATGTTCTCCCTTTCAGAGTGGTAAGCTGCAGATCTTTGACCTGGCCTCTGGAACTCTCCTGGACAGAGTAGACGCACACGACGGAGCCCTGTGGTCCCTCTGTTTGGCTCCTGACCAGGTATATGTCACTGTCTGTCTGTCTGTCTGTCTCTCCGATCTATTTAATGCAAGGGTCTTTAACGGGGGTCCGGGACTTGGATTTGGTGGACCCATAGTTACTACAAGAAAAGGGTCCTCCAAATCTTTGTGTGATAGAAACCTTTTTTATATTAACCACCCTAGTGTCCATATTCTGAGAAGATCTGCAAGCTCACAACGCCTCGCAGCAAAGAGGTTTGGTTTAGGGGGGAAAAAGGGCAGACCAAGTACAGAGTGAGATGTCAAGTTTATTAGGTATCATGAATCCAAAATACACTGATGATTGTGCTGTCAAACGTTATGGAATCTATGAAAAGGTTGTGGGGGTCCCTGCTTCATCTCTCTCTCAACTAAGGGGTCCTTGGCCTGAAAACGTTGAAGACCCCTGATCTAATGGCATCGCCCTGTCTGTCTGACTGATCGCTGGGTACTGACCATCTGTCTGTCTGTGTAGTACTGTACCTTGAAACCTTTGTTTGGTAATTCTTTCACTGGGGTTTGAAAACAGACGTAATCCGAAACTGCGACTGAATCTGTGTTTAATTTCCACAGCGTGGGATAGTGACTGGAGGTGCAGACAAGACCGTGAAGTTCTGGGAGTTTGAGCTGGTCAAGGACGAGAAGACCGAACAGAAGTAAGTCATCACAAAGTCGTCACTCGTGCGTTGCAGCTTTAATGTCTTATTATCCTGTTTTACCTCTTTTGAAACATCCTATTTCAGGGGTCTTCAACGTTTTTCAGGCCAAGGACCCCTTAAGTTGGGAGAGTAGATGAAGCAGGGACCCCCATTACATATACCTGTGTTGCAGATTAAATTCATAGATTTCTTAGGTGGTTCCATAGACTTGTTTGACGAGCACTGTCATCAGTGTATGTTAGATTCATGTTAAAGTGTACAGTATTTTCAGACATTTAACCACTTAGACCATCAATTAACCATCAAGAAAAAAGTTCTTATCACACAAAGATTGTGAGAAAGAAAGACCCCCAGCCGAAGACCCCTGTAGTAACGCTGAGGACCCCCAGTCAAAGACCCCTGTCCTATTTTATTGTTGTTGTGCAGCACCTTGTAACTGAAAAATAAGGCCTGGCCCTACTGTGCCCTAACGACTAAATATCATATATTTTAGGCCCTACCCGGCCCGAAAATGTTGGGTCGGGTACAGACTTTGCGCTAGGATTTTAAACTGCCGGTCACCGTGACCGGCATGATTTAAACTTACCGGACATCTTAAGAAAATACCAGACATAATCATTTTAATGCATAAATTACAAGCAGGTGCACAAACAGCCAATAGCAACAGTTAAAGTATTAGGCCTACTGCATAGTTGGGACTGAAAACGAATTGAATGAAAAAGTAGGCTAAAAAGAAAACGCTTCAATCTTGCATAAGGGAATTATATTGGACTAATCACGCAGGCTGTCTGCATGTGGCACACTGCTTTCACAACAAGGTCTTTCTGTTGCAACATGTTTCATGCCAACAATACAATACCATGTCTTGTCTTCAGAATAATGAAAAATAGCAATTGCTTCATAAGGTTGATAGAGTCATCTGGCCAGCAATGAATCCAATACTCACTGTCGAGTGGTGACACAGACAGTGCGTCCATGTGCATGTTTGTTCTTCCTACTGTCTCCACTCCATCTCCTCATAAAGAACTTCAATCAATTGTATCGTGTTTGTTTATATGGGTTGATTGCTAAGAGGCAGCCTGCGCAGAGGAGCAGTTTTGCAATCGGTCAGAGCGTCCGGGAGGAATTTTATTTTCCGGTCTTGGCCATAAAAAAACTGTCAAAACCGGCAATTACCGGTCTAACGCGATCTGTGGTCGGGTCGTGTCGGGTTCAAGAAGAACTCTATCACAGACTAAAAGTAATATAAACAATACAAAATTCTATCTTCTGTTTGCATTGAGCCCGAGGCCCAGCCCGGCCCGACTAATTATCATATTTTGGCCCTACCCGGCCCGAAAACATTGGGTCGGGTAGTGTCGGGTTCGGAAAGAATTTGAGAACTCTATCACAGAGTAAAAGTAATATAAATAATACAAAATTATATTTTCTGTTTTCATTGAGCCCGAGGCCCAGCCCGGCCCTACTAATTTGCATACATTTTAAGCCCTACGATACCATAAAAGTCACGTCAGGTTCGGTTAGGGTCGGGTTTGGGCAGGGTCTGGTTCGGGCAGAATTTGAGAACTCTTAACAGTAAATAACATCTACCTTACCTTGCCTAATCCAGGAGGCTGACGTTGAAGCACACACGTACCTTGCAGCTGGAGGAGGATGTGCTGTGTGTCAAGTTCTCTCCCAACCACAGGCTGCTGGCCGTCTCTCTGCTGGACTGCACCGTCAAGATCTTCTACACAGACACTCTCAAGGTAACATGATCAATAATAAGAATAAGATCTTCTACACAGACACTCTCAAGGTAACATAATAATAATAGTAATAGCTTAGATTTCTAAGTACCCAAAGTCACTTCACATAAAGAAAAAGAAGGAACCAACTGTATTAAGATGAAAAACTATAAAATACTAGAAAGGTGCAATTCTTGGAAATTCCAAGTGTGGTTGCCTATTTATATTATGTATTGTGATGTCACGTGAAGGTTGACAAACTGCACCACTCCTCCATTGAACTCAATGGACTTTTGGGGTTACTCTAGATGAAATAATAGTAAAGCTGGACAAGAACTAGAAAAAGGTTAAGCATGGGGTGGGGGCATCTTAACCAGACCTCAGCTGGGAAAAGCTATCTTGAAGAGGTGGGTTTTGAGTGAGGTTTTGAAGGAGTAAGGGGGCATTTTTTAGATGGTTATTGGGGTCTTGGGGAGTGCATTCGCAGAGGAGGGGGGCAGCAACAGAGAAAGCCCTGTCCCCCCAGGTACTGTAATTGGATTTGGGCTTCACTGGATCTGAGGGAACGGGAAGGGACGTAAGGCGCTAGTACAACAAACACAGAAATGTGTGGGGTGGATTAATTAGCATAATTATAGGCGAGAAAATAATAAAAAATAAAGACATAAATCAGGCATCCATGGAGGTGTACAGTACTTGAGAAAGGCTAGCTTCAGCAGAGCTCCTCGATGGCATTCAGTGTGAAGGGATGGAATTTTAGGCTAGTTGATGATGTGACTGATGTTTCCCTCTCTCCAGTTCTTCCTGTCCCTGTACGGACACAAGCTGCCTGTACTTTGCCTGGACATCTCACACGTGAGTGCTTTCTCTTGCAGATCTGCAAGCTTTTCGAGCTTGCCGATCGGCTACTTTTGATGTTTTTGAATTTGAATGCTGGAAAGTACGTTTCGGACACTCGATAGACGATATGTCATCGTCATTGTCTCTCTCTCTCCCTCTCTCTCTCTCTCTCTCTCTCTCCAGGACAGCACACTGATCTCCACAGGCTCCGCCGACAGGAACGTGAAGATCTGGGGTCTGGACTTTGGCGACTGCCATCGTTCCATGTTTGCTCACGACGACAGGTTAGCTAAAGCCTTCCCTGGGGTACTGAAGTTATTTTTCAAACTGAAAGCAGTGTTTCCTTTTGTAGCATAGGCCTCCACAAAGGGACGGATCCCCAGAGTTACTGAGAGAGCCAGTACGACACTCTTGTAGAGGATATTAACAAAACTTTCATTGCCAAGCCTTACAGTTGATTTGGAATTAGTTTCCGTGCGCTCAGAGATAATGTAGCCTCGGCTGGGAGGTGAACCCGGGACCCCGATATCCGATGGCATGTGCGTTCCCAGTTGACTAAAGAGCCAGGCTCGCTAGCGAGCAGCAACGCACACACTGTATAGCCTACTAGAACAAGAACAATGCAGAAGTAAAATGTGATGGCGTCAGTTTGCGGCGAGATGGGCTGTAACTCTTTTCGGGTGGGTTAGCGCTCTACTCCTCAGCTCTCCAGTGTGTAACTGGACATGAAGTACTGAAGTACTGGTAGCGCAAAATAATCTAACTTTTATTGAAGAAGACAAAAGACAGAGATGTTTTCCATTGTTAAAAAAGGTACAGTATATCAAGAAAATAAAGACTGCTCAGATACAATACAGACCCATCACCTGATGGTCAAGGCAACACACACACACACACCCACACACACACACACACTGAATAAACCCAACGCATACAGGCAAAACCCCCCACACACAGCTTATGTGTTCATTGTTTGCATAAAGAAACACAAGTAAGTGTGTAATGATATCATTTAATAAGCTCTGGCCTCTGTGGGTTTTGTGTTTCCAGTTACCATATACTGTACCGTATGACTTCATGTGTTGTTGCCAGAGGCTGTGATCCATGTCCTTGGTGACTGCTCTCTGACCAGTGACTTCACACCAGCTGCCTGCTTGTCATGTCACTGCCTTTCTACATCTGTTTTCTCATCTGTTCCATTAGTTAAATCTCTCTCTGTCTCTCTCTCTTCTCCCCCCCCCCCCCTTCAGCGTAATGTTCCTGCAGTTTGTCCCCAAAACTCATCTGTTCTTCACGGCGGGGAAGGACAGGAAGATCAAACAGTGGGACGCTGACAAGTTTGAGCTCATCCAGACCTTAGAGGTGACTGTCTCTCTCTATCGTTTTCTTCACTATTCATTCATCTCTTTCTCTTCCTATAGCCTGATTTATACTTAGTCCTACAATGCAACACACTGTGAGCTTGTATAATGTAGATCGTCATTTTCTTGCCGAGCAACGGTATCATGTGACTAATAATTATGTATATAATTTAAGCTATTATCGTCTCCGTTGGGAGAAAACCTCTTATGTCCAAAACTGTTGCTTTTCAGGATTCAAATTCAAAAATATCAAAAGTAGGAGATCTGCAAGCTCAGAATGTGCCACGTTTCGAGCTTGCAGATCTGCTACTTTTGATGATTTGTGTGACGCTGTAGTATGATCAAGTAGGGTGTTAATTTAACGAAAATACACAAAACGTTAGAATATGCCCTGACAGCGACGATATCTCTTTGGTGGCCGTGGCTGAGTGGGTAGAGAACTGGATAGTCGCAGCAGGTCTGTTCTTTCGCCTTGCCTAGTTAGTACGGATATTTAACTGTTCCTGAGCAAGACACTTGACCCCGTAACAGCTCGTCATCCTGTGTACTCTAATCCATCTGAGCAGCCATCAAACTGGATGAAGCTGTTAAAATAAGTTTCATCCTCCCCACAGAGACCGGAAAATACTCCTTTTCCACTTTTCTTTTCACTACGCTGCTATTCTTCTGGAAACCGGGCTCTTGCTCTCTGTCATCACACTCCTGGAAAGATTTGTGAGCTAATTACCGGGATTAAAGACTGCAGACATTTGGAATAATTGTTTCAATTAGCTCTGTGGCCTCCAAAAAACTGAACCGTGAAGCTAGAGGAAGTAAGATAAAAACGAGTTGGAGACCTAAACTTTATTTTGCCGTTCTACCCCTCCCACAGTTTTGGTGGCACGCACTTGGGTCATATGTCAAATCGACCGGCTTCATCGGGAATCATGTTATTGCATTTTGCTAAGAGATACTTTCTATATAGTTTAATTATACGCGCGCAAGACAGTACTACATTCGGTGCCGTCTGTATCCGGTGGACAGTACAATGGCAGGGCGTTTAGCCAATGAGAGAGCACCGTTCTTGGTGACGTCACCACCAACAAGTGCAACCTGAGGCGCAACTGAATACTCAAGTAACGTAAAAGTACCTTAAAATTTACTTCACAGGTTCTGTGTTGTAACTCTGCTCTCTCTCTTGGTTCTAGGGTCATCATCATGAGGTGTGGTGCCTGGCCATCAGTCCCAGCGGGGACCACATCGTTTCCTCATCCCACGACAAGTCCCTCCGCCTCTGGGAGAGAACCAGGGAGCCTATCATCCTGGAGGAGGAGAGGGAGATGGTAAGATGGTGGCGCAGTCGGCAGCGCTGTCGCCTCACAGCTAGAAAGTCCTGGGTTCGATTCCCGCCGGGGGCGCTGTGGGCGCTGGGGGCATGTTCTCTCCTCCGCATCATCAGTGCCCATACCCTAGGTGGGGTTGGCAGAGGGAGTGTAGTGCCCAGGATTACATTAGACAATTGACGCTGCGTTACAAAATCATGGGATAAAAAAAAGAGAGAGAGATGGTAAGAGAACCAGAGAGGAGGTGAAGAGAGAAGGAGAGGGAGATAATAAGAACCACACAGGAGGGGGTGGAGAGAGAAGTCGTTTCACGTGGGCGCCATCTTGAAAATGTGACGTGTCTAAAACATAGGAGTGTTACAATGAGTTCCAAAAGACATGTCTTGCCTCTTTCACATGGTTTTACTACCCCACATATGTGGGATAAATGAAGCTATGTGAACTAACTAGCAATAGAATATACATTTTCAGAAGCATAATGTTCACAGATAATTCTGTGTATAAGGTTAAAGCCCCAATCTGTGATTTCTTCAAATGGTTGGCTGTATGTAAAACATCACAAAACTAATTTAGAGTAATAATATCAATGCATCCCATGAGCAAATTGTTTTTGACACAGAGCTCGAGTGCGAGGGGTCACCTTTTCAAGCTTTTATTTTTTTAAATCCCTTTGTGAACTGAATTAAGTTATTAAAGTCACAGAAGAATAAAGAACACAACTAAACCAACATTGTCCTTTTACAGGAGCGAGAGGCTGAGTTTGAGGAGAGCATGGCCAAAGGGGACCAGCCTGTGGTGAGTAGCTATTGTTCCTGTCTTTGAGCAATTTAACTGAAACCTCCTATCTCCATATTTTAACCTTTTGTGTTTTTTCGTAAATGAATGCCTTACTTCTTCACACTACAGCGACACATGTATGTATGTATCCAAAGGGGCAGATGTACAAGCTCGAAACACAGCTCTAAGCGATGGGTTTTGAGCTTGTCGGTCTGCTATTTTTGAAAATTCGGACCGTAATTTATGAAAAAGTAGGGCGTTCATTTACGAAAATATGGAGATGGGTTTCAGATGTTGTGAGTGCCCTCCGTTTGACAGGCCAGTACACTGATGTTGTGTTTCCTTCAGGTTCCAGGAGAGACCCAGGGAGAGGCAGCTCCAGCAGGCAAGAAGACCATTGAGACTGTTAAAGCTGTGAGTTGAGCTTTATGTAGTCTGGAGGGATTCGCATTGAAACCCGGTCTGCAGGGGCGTTGCCCTGTGATTTTTTTCACAAATCAACAGCCAATGAAGAAAAGGAGGCGTCGCCCACAGTAGTGGGTGCTCAGTGTAAAACGAGACCGTAGGAAACCCCTACCGGGAAGTGGGAACGTTCCTGCAGGGTCGCTACAATACAAAATAAACATAATCTACTTTGAATCACCCAGTTCAAATAACAATCCAATCCTTAAACATACATTTATATGCCTACATGTTAGAAATAGCAATATTATTATAAAGGGTCAAGGATTTCAATGAATGTGAATTGTTTGTGTAATGGTCTGATTCTAGTGCATTTGACTGACCAAAGTCACCACCACCGATTACATTATCATGTTTCATTGATCTTTTTGTTGTTGTTGTCCAAGTCCAGTGCAACGTGCATGCATGTATGCAGCCAAAATGGTGATTTCAAATAGGCCTAAACATACAACTCACCTTAATGTGTCAGCCAGCCATATGCTAATGCTACCGACAGAAAGCATTAAGTACCGAACTCGTTAGCATAATAAACTGTCGTCTGTGATTGTCGAGCAGTTTAATCTGAGTTACCAGAATAAGCAGCAATCAAACAATGGAAAGATATGCCGTACGTTTTAATAGCCTTCATGAAAACACCACCAAAACGCATAAATCAGGCATTCATAGGGTGAGGATATGACTTACTGGTTTAGTTGTTTTACAGCTAGTAGTATAGCCTACTACTAATAATGTAATATTAAACACGAAATCCAATAGTAGCATATGGCCCCAACAATCATAATATTCTGTTACTTTATTTCTTACAGAGGTAAAGTTAGTTAGACTTGAATATAAAAGTAATCAAGTCAGTAGGCTTACATCTCTGTAACATAATGGCCCAGCACTTCCACAGAAATTGTATTACTACCCAGCCTGTACAAACGGCATCCATGGCTAATTTTAGAAATGTAAATGAAAATCCCAAACAGCAGAGCTGTCTATGTATGCATTTGCTCAATCATTAAACATAATAATTCTATAGCCCCTACTTGATGTAGATGGGATTATATTTGAACAAAACATAAATAGGTCTGTCAAGGAATATTTGCAAGAGCAGTTCCTTATTATATGCTCATACATTATACAAATAACCTGAAATCTACATTTGTCATAATATCCAGCAGCAGACTGATATTGAACATTTATAGTAATACTCACAGCACAGGTGATACATTAAGCTAGGTAAAACATTCTACATATAGTGCATATCCAAATAAATGTCCAGGCAAGTGTCATAATAACAGGCTTTATTTGTACACCCAGAGGTTGCATTTTGACCAGAAGGCAAGTGTGTCCAACACCAAATCTGCATTTCATTTCTACATGAATGTTCTCCCTAAGACGCTGATGCTGTGAGTGCACTGGTATTGATGCAAACAGGATGGAATACAGCTCTCCATGGCACTT
Source organism: Nannobrachium achirus (assembly GCF_963921795.1). NCBI lineage: Eukaryota > Metazoa > Chordata > Actinopteri > Myctophiformes > Myctophidae > Nannobrachium > Nannobrachium achirus. The sequence continues at coordinate 19,489,752 of NC_137829.1, forward strand.
CCTAAAAGGAACTTCTGTCCCTGGCTGTCGCAGGCCCTGTGGGAGAAGAGAAAAAACAAACATCACAACACTGAAACAACAATAATGATTGAGCTAATTATGAACCCTTTACAATTAGAAATAAGCCAATGTTTTCAAACAGTCCCTTTACTTAAAACAAATGGGAAACTGTGTCTGACAGCATTCTTGTTACTGCTATTAAAATATCAATGTAAATTGGCACCTTTTGTTTGGCTATATACCCTTAAATTTACACAAAGGCAAAACATCTATTGTTTATAAAGTACCTGGAATGCCAGGCACACACCTAGACCACTTAGCACCACATCATCCAATTCTAAGGCTTACTCTGTGTAGCTATTGAGTATCAGGAATCATGGTGTCAGGTCTACTATATTGTGTTGCAAATTAATGTCCTCTGACTGATGGTCCCTTTTAAAACGAGCTGTAGATCAACCATTTTCAAACAGCCTAAAGGTAAAAAATAGGGCTAACGTGTTTTATGTATGTTTTATAATATTATGTATTATAATGGATGCATCTAAAGTTTTCAAATAATATAGTGGAATAAAATTACAATATTTGGATCCGGGATGGAGTAGAAATAAAAATATGGCTACAAAACCTACAGTACAGTGAGTAAATGTACTTACTTTACACCATTGATGTCCGGCCATACCACGCCAACAAGAACTGTTTATCATCACATTCAACTGCCATAAGTGGTTGAAAGATAGGACCTATATAGTTATTATTGTGGCCCATGTGGGAATGATGCTTTACTGTTTGTGATCGGTTGAATGTGATTAAAGCAGTTCTTGTTTGCATGATATGGTCGGACAATGGTGTAAAGTAGCTACATTTACTCCAGTACTGTACTTTGCAGACATTATAGCCTAATAAATATTACATTGAGCACTGTAGCCATACTTTATACATAGTCTGGATTTACACGGCGCGATGCAACACTATCGTGAGCTTGTAGTCTATTTTCAAACATTTGGACTTACTTTTGATGCTTTTAAGTAGATTTTGATGGCAATACTTTCCGGAGGATTTCTACATTGCAGTATTGATACATGTTGGGCCCTTTTTTACACCACTGCCAGACAGATAATAACATTGATTTGCTTACCAATACGTTGTATGGTATCCTTTAGCTTCGATGTAGCTGCTGGATGCTAGTGAATCCTCAATCCGGTGAAACAAAAACAAAGTAAATTTTCTCGTCCATTCCAATTAGGTAGCGACCGCTTCAATGCAAAAAACAAGTCATGAGTACACGGCAGGGAGTCAATAAACACAGTGGCAGCGTTCTGTGTTAAAACAAAACGTGCATCCTTCACGTCTATATGCTACAGAGTGAGCGAAAGTTTATCTACAAACTGTTTACACGGACCCTCGCCTCGGGAACACAGGATTTTATTTTGGCAAATCCGGTATGGGCGGGTTTGCTCCGAGCTGGCCGAGACATGATTGGACGCTCAGATAGAGAGCGGGGCCAACTTCCTTTGGCCAGAAAAATAGACGTTTCTTACCAGGCGCTTTATTTTTTTTCCGATCGCCAAAATAAAAGCCTGGTTCACGAGGCTAAGCTTTATGTGCCACTAATCTCTCAAGAACACTCTCTGATGCTACGCAGAGAACTCTTCTTTGATGATGGTTAGCCAGATTGATGTGCCACAGACAGAATTATTACATAATCGACTAATTGCAATTATTTGAGATAATAGTTTCCAAAAATAGCAGAAATAAGCTATTTCTGCTATTTTAGATTTTTTCTTTTTTTTATAAGTATTCAATTATAAAATATGTAATTTCTTAACATATTTAAGTTATTTGCCATATCGGTGGAATTGTTTACGACGACTAAAAGTCAAACAGAAATGCCATTTCTATAAATATGTTCCAATGTTCAATGCCAAAAATGCAATGATTGATGACATAATCGTGACGGCGGTAGACGGCAGGGTAGGGCAGGGTTGTAACTGTTATCGTCTTTAGCGATTATTCAATTAATTACTTTTTCGATTGATTGAATTGCGTGTGTGCTAGCGTGCAAAATGTGATCTCGTGACATGCTGTGTGTGCGTGTGTGTGTTCCTTGCAGGCGGAGCGAATCATGGAGGCTTTGGAGCTCTACAGAGAAGAAGCCAGGAAAATGGAGGAACATAAATATGCGTGCGAGAACGCAGGCAAACAGGTACAGTACTGGCCCTCATAATAACTCATTACACCACCATGTCGCTCATACACAACAGGAACGCGTTGCATCATGTGTCTTAACCCACTAAAGTGTGGTTCCTGTGGAAATAAGCCGTAGTGTTTTCTAGGATCTCCTTTTAGTTGACCTTGTACCATTGATTTGTACTGTCATGAAACTGTACTTTTTTCTATTGCAAACTTCTAATAAATTCTTCAATCAATCAATAAGACGGTTTTCTGAAAAACTTCTGCCATATCAGTGGTGCTCAAACGTATTCACGTCAACGACCCCCAAAATGATATGTATTTGATGCTATATATACAGTATATACTGTATATACATAATATATACTCAAGACAGATTCAGCTACTCCAGTTACAACGTGTAGAGTTAGGCATGTTAACACATCTGGTGCCAACCCCGAGTTTCCCGAGTTTGTATTGATACCAACGCTGTGCCAACCCCGAGTTTCCCGAGTTTGGGCCGTTTTTGAAAAAAAAAAAAAAAAATTTTTTCAAAAACTTTTTTTCCAAAACATTTTTGGGACCTCCAGAAATGTATTAAGCTGGTTGCACACTGCTGCGTTTTTCGGGCCGAATATCGGAGTGAATTTCGGAAAACGCAAATAAAAAAATCAACCTCACGTTATGTCAGTCACGTTTGCACACTGCCGCCCGTTTCGCGCACCACTCAGTCCCTTGCTCTCTCTATCTCCCTCTCTCTCCTTGCCCTGAAAAACGCATTTCGCAACGAAAAACGCAGCAGTGTGCAACCACCTTTAGGCATGATCGCGATCGCGAAATTGCATGTTTAACCCCATACCAACCCATTCTTTCAAACATGGCAGCCATGTTTGTTTACATCTGAAGAAAACATAATGGCCCATAAATCATGAATGCCTGAACGGATTTCCAAGCGGATTTTTTTGTTTGAAAGCTGTGAACAGCATCTACAACGTGGTGCATCATCTAGGCATGGGCGTGCACTTTTTACACAATTGCACAATTACATGGAAGTCTATGGTAACCATGGCAACGCGAGACATTGAAGAGAAAAAATCATTGCAACATAAGTGTTAACAATGTAATGTTTATTTTTATTTTTTTATTTTTTTTGCAGACGGGTTCTCATATTACTTTACTTTATTTGTTTATTTAGACGGGACAATGCATATTAATGAACACTACATGAATGCAATGTAAATAAGCCGGAATTAGCAAGAATGCTAAATTTCATCCGTAGTCCCCACATGAAGACAAAACAATACATACCAACAAACAGTAACCCTACATTAGGAGAGGGCGCCTAAGAACATACATACAAATACTATTTTTCCTGAACCAAGAAAAAAACAACAGAACAACACATATTACTAACAGTACCCTACATTAAAAAAGGATAGTTAAAAATATACGTACATGGCATGAGCTGTACTCTTAGAACTATACATGGTCACAGGTTTGATTGTCAACTAACCATTTTTTTAGATTGAACTTGAAGGATGGAAATGACAAACAGTCTCTTATTGTTAGAGGTAGGTCATTCCAGATTGAACATCCCTGCACTGAAAGGGTGTTTTTTCCAAAAGCGGTTACCCGGTACGGTACTTCGCAATCCCCTCTAGTGATTGCTCTAGTATTGAGTCCTCTATCAGGCTTCCTTTTTATGAATTCCTTTAGGGGAGGTGGGCATAGACCATTTAGTGTCTTATATATGATACTGACCTGTTTAAAAACCTTAAAATTAGCGAAACTCAAAAAACGGTACCTCTGAAGAATATTACAATGGTGATATGAGTGGGGTTTCCTATCGAATACCTTAAGCGCACTCTTATATAGCTGTTCAATGGGTTTGAGAGTCGTTATACCTGCGCAAGACCAGTTTGTGAAACAGTACTCAATGTGTGATAGGATCATGCATTGGAGATACGATTTAGCAGCACTAACTGCCAAAAAAGGTGTGATTTGTTTAAAGTTCTGAAGGTTGAACTTGATTGTGTTTGTAACCTTTTTTACATGTTTTTTAAAGGTTAGGGTTGAGTCTAACATGACCCCGAGGTACTTGAACTCTGACACAAGTTCAAGTTCCTCTCCACCCAGAAACACATTTGATGATTCCATCACAACTGGTCTTTTGGAAAAAGCCATGCAGACCGTCTTTTTTGCATTCAGGAGCAGGCATATTGATCCTTGATTGAAACACTTTCTTAGATAATCACCATAGAATGTTTAATACTTCCTGATTTAAGCTTTGTTGTGCACCAGGTAGCAGATCAAACATGCGCAGCGAAGGCGGTGTAAGCATCATAATGGCGAAGTATAAATGCTTCACTTCCAAGAGAAACTTTGTACGGTACATTGGATCAGGAGACTTCTGCTGTATGATACTGTACGTACAACTGTACTGTGTTTTAAGGCTGTTTATCAAACTATGTTTTGCAGTTAAAACCACCCAAACCTAACCCTATCCTGGTGGCCTTTGGAAATGTTACAGTAAGTACAACTACATCGGATAGATCACTGTTGTTCACTTCACTTCACTTTTCTTTTTTCCATAACTTTATTTATAAGATTTTCACAAAAGTATACAGACATACAACCCCACAAATACACGTGATCACTTTTAGTTATCTAGATTTAATTTGTTATTTTGAATACCACATTTATATAGTGTTGAGCAGTCAAATTGTATTATCGTAGCAATGCCATTGGATGGTAAATGTGTTTAGGTCTGGCCATGTGGCCAATTAACCAGTATGTTTTCATTTGAATGGTGACCCTGTACCTGGTGTTTTGTCTTCTAGCCCTCACGCTACGTCTTAGATGTGATAAAGAAGGTCCGCTCCAGGTAAGACATGGGCACTACTTTCATGGAAGAAATAGAATTATTTACTCAACAATGTACTTGTGTCACTGCATTAAAATGTGTACTTTGTACTGCATCCAATAATGTGTTGACCGGCAGAGTCTCCTGTAGGTCACTACCGGAGACATTAGCATCTTTCCGCCGGTCATCAAACTATATATTGGCTTAGGAATGTGACAAAACCTAAAATAATCTCCATGAATTCAAGGCTTCATGAGGTGTGTAATTGATAGAAAATAAGTCATTTTTTGGGTTTCCACAACATGGACTTGATTGTGGCTTCCGGGGCTCTTAAAAAAGCGCAGTGAATGGCGGCACTCTGTATCCAAATAATTACAAAGATAATGACATCCAATTAATGTGTCATCTAATCTGTACTTACCGGTCAAATGAAACGTGTGTGTGTCCTCTCTCTCAGTGAGCTGGAGGTGTCTCTGCTGGTGCTCCCGTTCTCCTACGTCCCAGAGCTGCTGTCTCTGTTCAACAGCTACGTGCAGCAGGGCCTGGAGGTGGAGCTGGTCTGTCGCTGCCTCTTCTTCCTGCTCAGGTAATAATAATAACAGGGCCTGGAGAGCTGGTCTGTCGCTGCCTCTTCCTGGGTTCTGTACTATCTCAACCAAGGAAGAATAAAAGGAGATTATCATACCCATGAGAGGTCCTGCTAACGTGATGCTCTCTCTCTCTGTCTCTCTCTCTTCCCAGGATCCATTTTGGTCAGATCACTAGTAACCAGATGCTGCTGTCAGTCATAGACGAGCTGAGGACCAACACCATCTCCAAAGTCCAGGAAATTAGAGTGAGTGATGACTAGGAGTCTAGGACGACAATAAATAACATGGCCTGGACACTATGTGGGGCGGCTGAACCCCACCTTGCTTCCACTGAGTTGGCCGGTGCAAGCTTGCCACCATTGGTGTGTGAAAGTGGGAAGTGAGGACGCTGGCGTCGACTGTTCGCCGCTTCACCTCTCAATGTATGAATGAATGGACCATTGTAAAGCGCTTTGAGCACTTGGAAAAGCGCTATAAGAATGCAATTCATTATATGGATATTATATCGATACCATGATATGAGACGAGATCCACTTTTATTGCAATTCGTCATACGACAAAGAACATAGTGCTTAACTTAATGTATGTGTCTCGCTTACCGACTAGAACTTATCTGTTGTAGATCAGGTCCTGTTGGCATGAGAAGTCATAGGCTGGTGAGGATAAATGAGGGTTTACTGCCACTGAGCAGTAGGTTTGAGATCCTTTAGGATTTTAATGATGCCAGTTCCATAACTATTCCCTCTTAATTGTTCCGATTCCTTGACGGTTCCCTTTAACCCATTTAGGCCTAAGTCCGATTTGAAAAAGCCTTAAAAACCTTTGGCCGATGAGAAAATTCATCACTATTTTTCTGGAAAACTATTACCCAGCCTCTGTAGTAGCTAGAAACAAAATTCTAAAACTATTTGATAGCTTAGACCTTTGGCTTTCATAGAAAACTTTCAGAAAAAAGCAAATATATTTTCAAAAAAAAAAAAAAGTTGCTACATACTGTAATACACAAAATTGTGTTCCTGGCCTGAGGGGGAGAGTGTACAAATGGAGCCAAATGGAGGGTTTCCATTTGTAAACTCTCAGGGTTATTATGAGGGTCCTTCAAATTAAACAATTTGAGAACGACTGGTATTGTGTTGCCACATATTGTACCAGCTCTGACAGTGTGATAAACGCTGTTCTGGAAACGCTTCCAAATGTGATGGAATCGATTCCGGTCCCTCAATGTTGGGATCCGGTTCCGGATCCCAAGCGTACTGAACAAGTTGGCTAGGATGAAACCCAGCAGTATACTCTGGGACCTCAGCAGCGGACTTGAAACTGGACCCGACTAGGGATGGGACGTTAAGCGATATTATGGTGTATTGTGATAAAAAACACTCACGATAATCGTATCTTGGAGAATTTATCCTCGGTCATGCACTGGGATCAATTCACCTTTTATTTGACGAGCTGCATATCCGGTAAGATTTAAACCCTCTATTGGTAAAACTGTATGTTTTTCACTCACTACCAAATCTCTTTGCCAAAAAATATCCGATCTACAAGCTCACAACGCATTGCAACGCATTGTGAGCGATTTCTCTGGTCACGATTTCTCTGGTCACAATAATCGTGATATGACATTTTCATATCGTCCCATCCCTACCTATAACCCCCACCTTCACTTGCTGTGTTTCCAGGACATCCTGGGCTTCAACAGCGCGGGCCTCCAGTTCCTGCAACGCGAGATCGAGAGCCAGGAGGACGTGATGTTCTTCGCGGACGCCACCGGCCGCCTGGTGGAGAAGAAGAAGAAGCGCAGGAGGAGAGAGCGAGCCATACTCACTGTCGCCTGAATCACCATGACAACCACCCAGACATTGGCCACCATGTTGGCAGACTGAGGCAAGCTGTAACACCTAATGATTGCTGTCTGGAAGAAACAGAAATCTTGTGTTTTATTTTCTTCTCGTAAATTAACGCCCTATTTGATCATACTACAGCGTCACAAAAAAAACATCAACAGTAGCAGATCTACAATCTCGAAACATGGCGTGAATCGACGTGTTTTGAGCTTGTAGATCAGATACTTTTTGCTGTTTGAATTTGAATCCTGCAAAGTAACCGTTTTGGACACATGAGATTTCCACCCGACAACAGAGACTGTATATTATGTCTATGAAAGAAATGGCCTTTTGTAAGATAAATATCCACTTACAATCCCCTCCCCTCCTTAACCGTGTTACCTCACCATGAGCGCTATTCCAGTGGGTGGTCACAAGATTTACACCGTTGGTTCTTGTTTTTTTGTGTGTGTGACTGTTATAAGATCCTGGTTAGGATGTAACAGTGTGTTATTCGCTGGCACGCTTCATTTCCCAAATAAACTTGTGTCTGTTACTCCTGTTGAAGCACTCTTACTCCCTCTGCCTTTTTTATAGCCGGCTTTTGAAAGGAATAAATCTTTGGACGGTCGCTGCGAGTCTGTCAGGGAGACCAAACAGAGAGATGTAGTGCATGTGTGTACTGGGGTTCCCACGGCAGCTATAGAAGCCATGTAAACTATGTTCATACCGCTGTAAAACTCTTTCCTTGTAAAAAGGGGGCTTTTCACCCCACTATTACCTACCTACAGTACACCGTGCGTGTTGTTCCAGGCATCAGTGTGCTAAAGCAGGGGTCTTTAACGTTTTCAGGCCAAGGACCCTTTAGTTGAGAGAGAGAGATGAAGCAGGGACCCCTACAACCTTTTGCGAGGCTAAGCGCAGCGAGGCTCACAACGCCTCGCTGTGAGCTTGTAGATCAGCTATTTTTGGCTTCTCAGAATATGGACACTATAAGGTTCAAGTGGTTAATATAAAACTAAAAATGTTTCCATCACTCAAAGATTTGGAGGACCCCTGTAGTAACTCTGTTGAAGACCCTTGTGCAAAAGAAACGACTCTCAAACGGTGATGGTTGTCCCTGCAGTTTGTAGTTACTGTATATGTAGGTTGTAGTGAGCTTATAGATCGGCTTTTTTCTGCTGCGCAACAAAGCCACACAACTACTGTAGGTATAAATTGGCATACTGTAACTCCAACCGACCTCTAAATATAACTTCTAGCATCTAATCCATACCAGCCTAGCTCTCACTCTCAATATAACAACCAGGAAAATGGTCATCCTCTCCTCATAATGTCTTATTTATCAAAGTCTACTATACTTGTGGGGACATTTGACCCTTGCAAGTATAGTAATACAAGTACACACACAGAAGGGAAAGTGAGCTGGACAGGTATGATTTAGTCTGGTTTCTCTCAGCTTTCCTGTACTGCGGGGCCTGAGGGGAACCGTTCAGAGCCTGGACCTGGGCCAAACCAGGCAAAAAAATTAGAGGGGGTCATATCGCTGCTGGCGGGCAGAAACCTCTTATCTCCATTTTTTCCCCTGCAAATTAACGCTCTACTTGATCATAGTACAGCGTCACACAGACCCGAAAGCTCAAAGGAGCTCGTCGATCTGGTATTTTTGTTACTTTCGAATTTGAATCCTGAAAAGTAACAGTTTTGGGCATACAGTATGGGGTTTCCACCCGACAGAGACGATCTAGTAGATGAGGAGTCTGAGGCCTGTGTCGGAGTCTCGGAGACCACCTGAGGTCCAGGACCACCGGATCGCAACCTGTGGAGCAACGAGGGGGAAGACTCTGAGAGTGTTCCCCTGCTGCCAGTTCCTGTCACTGCAGTCATCCCATACTAAATATCACACACATGATAGCTTGGCTTTACTGCCCCTTGTAACCTTGTCTGGATTTATACAGTTCCTACGCCAGTGGTGGAAGACGTAGCCCACTCAGATGTTTCACTTCAGTAAAAGCAATACCATAAGGTAGCAGTCTTACGTAACAAGTAACATCCTGCTTTAAAAAAATTACTTGAGTAAAAGTTATGTACAAGTGAAAACTTAGGCAGTCATAAGCGTTCTATTTTCACTTTATGTGCAAATGTCACTTGGCCGCTGTATTTCCAAGCACATTTGGACATTCTGTCCAAACTAAAATACAGCAATGGGATTGCTCACATTCATTATTATGGGAAAGATATTGCTATTTAAATGCGAGTTAATGTGTCATCTAATCTTCAGGGTGTGATGTATTACTTAACGGTCAAATTAAATTAAATGAAAACAAAAGAGCCAGCACTTAAGTGCACACGATCCGTTTGCTTTAATATCACCTTTTTTTCTGCCCCACTTAAACGCAATTTGTAGTGATTATTTCAAACCACTGCCGGGGTGCTAATGCAGTGTCAGGTTATGTGAGAGTGTGTGACGGGCCTGCTCTGTTATTTCTCCAGAAAGAATTTTTAATTTCGGTAGGTGAGACATTTACAACGTGAAGGCAGAACCCAGCCTCATAAAGAGCCCTTGGCCTTCTTGTAAATACAGAGTTAATTTGTTTTTTTGTCCGCCTTGAGATTAAAACCTGAACGTGGAGAGAGAGAGCGAAAAAAAGAGAGGTGTTTTACAAGCTCCGTTTCTTTCTTTCTCACACGCCCTGCGGGCAGGAAATAAACACGCTGGCGGAAAATAAAGTGTGTGATGTGTGAGGTGTGAAACATTTTGAACCCTTACAGGATTTAGGTCTCGGACGTTTGGAAAAAACCTAAGCGACACACGAGGCGCGAGCATGTTAAGATCAGCTATTTTCACAATATTCATCTGTGGAACAGAGTCAAACTAAATGTAATGCCTCAACTCTTACAATATGTCAGTGCCAGGGGGCACACACTCCACAGACAGTTCAAATATGTTTTTTGGGGGGTCGCGGCCTGAATAGAACTACTGAACGCCCCCAGACCCCACTTTAATTGAAACCTAATGCTTTTTCTCAAGCAAAATTATGAATGCAGGATTTCTACTTGTAACAGAATATTTCTGCGTTGTGGTATCACTACTTTTACCTTCCACTAATGCCACATTCAAACCCATCACAATGTAAACACACACACACAGACCTGGCCTGTGTGGAGATCAAAAGCCACAGCTGTTACTAACCCTGCCCACTAGATGTCAGTGTTGCCCTACTTTGAGTCTCCCCTAGCTGTCCATTCACAGCTTTTCCTCCTGGTAATCCTGACCTAGGCCATTGTTTCTCAACTCATGATGGCACCTTTGTTAAATCACATAACCACCACATTTCACCTTTTTCTTTTTCAAAAATGGCAGATCAACAAGTTCACAATGCGGCATGATATGACGCGTTATGAGCTTGTCGATCGCCTTTTTTTCTTTTAACTATTTTTGCGTCAGTCTTGCATGACGAAGTAGAGTATTCGTTAACGCAAAAAAACATAAAAAGTTGAAATACAGTATGAAGATACCTTTTATTGGCAATACTGTACTGAAAACTTTAGTTGCAATACAGGCCTATTTGTAGATTTTGATTAATATTACAAAACACACCTTAAATATTTCCACCACATATAGGCCTACATTTCGGCCATTTGAAAATAGCAGATCTAAATTTTTATTATGTGCTAGTTTTAGATGGGCTATTTTTTTAAGTTTTCTACATTTGAAAACGTTTGAAATGTGACATTCTGCATAATGAGTACTTTCTACTTTTGCTACTTTTGAAATGTACTTTTTAAAGTACATTTTGATACGAATACTTTTGTACTTTTACTCAAGTAGCCTACATTTTGAATTCTGGACTTTTACTTGCAAAAGAATATATACTTCTACATTGCAGTATTGATTCTTAAAGTACAAAGAAATTGTCAATACTTCTTCCACCAGTACATCCAAGATCAAGATTGCTTTATTTGTCATTAATTTTTCTGTCTGCAAGCAGCGTTAGAACAAAACAAACGAAATTATGTTTCAGCAATAATTTATAAAAGAATAAAATCAAACAGTGCACTTGCATGGAGGGCCCTGAATGGCATGGCCAGTGTATGGAACTCCAACCTCCCCCGACAAATCAAACTCAGCTTCTTCTATGCGACGGTAGAGTCTGTTCTCCTATATGGCAGTGAATGCTGGACCCTGAAGCCAACTCTGCAGAAGTCTCTAGACGGGTGCTACACCAGAATGTTAAGTGTAGTACTCAACATCAGCAAGAGTACACATGTTACCAACAAGAATCTACAGTATGCTGGAATATTCAGGGTGAGCGATAAAATAGCATCCAGGAGAATGAGACTCACAGGACACTGCCAAAGACACCAAGAGCTGCCAGCCAGTAAACTGGTGCTGTGGGAGCCAACACATGGGCACCAGTCACGAGGACGTCCCATACTAAACATATGTGGATGTACTCAAGAAAGACACAGGAGCGCAAAGCACCAACGAACTGGCCGGATGTATAGAACACCCAAGATAAAAAAAAACAGTATCAAAAGTATTCCCCCATCCCATGCAGCTACACTGTGCTGCCTCCTCATGTCAGGGAGGCTTAATACCGGCCTCCCACCACCTGCTGCAGTGTTCAGCCTATAATGGCTGGGTTTATAGGACTCTGTCCAAGGCATGGCTGCCAGCCACACCACGCTCACTCACACACACTGATATACCACCACATGGCACCACTGGCACTTTTAGTGCCCATGGGCTGCATGGGCACAGAGCCATACAGTACTACTTTGCCTCTGCCGTGCCGTGCGTGTCCACTTTGGGTTTTATTACCCATCTCCATCAGCAGCTGTTGAAGTGGCTGCTTATCTTCACAGTCAAATCCTCAGTGGTGAAGTCATACTGCTGTGTGATTTCTTTCCCATTTAACAAAAGTATTTTTTTGATATCGTCGTTGTTGTCGGGCTGAAACCATTTTAACTTGTTGTGTTTTATTTTATTTTTGTATAAATCAACGCCCTACTAGATGAATGGTAAATGGTGCATTTATATAGTGCCTTTATCCAAGGCGCTTTACACAGATTGTGCATTACATTCACCCATTCATACACCGATGGCAGAGGAAACCATGCAAGGCACCAACCTGCTCACCAGAAGCAACTAGGGGTTCAGACTCTTGCTCAAGGACACTAACTTGGGGGAACCCTCTGTGTTCTAATGACGGTTTCTCTACCCCTGGCCTGAGCCACTGCCGCCCCTGGATCATACTACAGCATCACACAAAAACATCAAAAGTAGCTCATACGCAAGCTCGAAATGTGGCGCCAAGCGACACGTTTTGAGCTTGTAGGCCTACTGTAGATCTCCTAATTTTGCTAATTTTGAATTTAAATCCTGATAAGTTCTGGACATATTTCCACCAAACAATACTGTAAACTTACAGCGATATATTTTTCCACAATTACCATAATCCACACATACAGTAAATGTGTGTGGATAAACTTCTCTAAACACTATATCTTAGTCGCGAGTGCAAGTGTCCCCCCTCTGAACACGGAATGTACCGAAATTGTATTTATTTATTTATTCATTTTAAAGTTAATACATACCGTTTCTGACAACATTATTGTTGCGTTGCAAAGTTCCCTCGCCACTAGGACCCCACAGCATTTGTTTTGGAGCGGTGCGTCCGTGGAGATCCTGAAAAAGAAAGAAAAATACAAATCCTAATATCTCCCATTGAAAGAAATGCATTACAGTACCATGGTTAATAATTCATATTATTCATTTATTAATAATGCATCCCTTCCAAAGGGGTGCGTGTATCTTACATGAAATGTACTGTCGTAGCCTACACTTTTGATCATTTGGATGTGTATGTGATTATTATTATTATTATTATTATATTGTTATCTTATCTATTAATTTAACTTGTAAAATTGTAAAAAAAAAAAAAAAAAAAAATCATATAAATAAACCCTTAAACTTAAAGGGTCCATGTCTACACTCTCAGAGTTCAAATTAACACTGGGGATTTTGCTGTGTGCCAATAAATAACTAACATAATAGTTGGATGGGGCTATGATTTACAGTAGGTTTTAACATAGGATTTCTTATGATCTTCAGGGGGCAAATATTGGTCTTATTGGACCAGTTTAACAGTAACCCAACAGAAAATGTGTCAACCAACAGAGAAGAGAACAAGGCTGATATTCAATCTATACGGCATGAAACACACACACCATTATACTGCAGGATATGGGGCTTAAATGGTAGCATTATGTACAGTATATGTGGTGAATATGATACAGTATGTAAGGTTAGTGGATGACCCATATTTCCCATATAGTTTTTCTAGTGCGGTCTGTGAAAGTGGGTCCTTATGGGTGCTTATTTGAGTGCTGCTGTTGTTGTTGTTTTATGCATTCAAGATAGTGTTTCTTAACACGATCAACAACATTAGCGTATTGTATCCATCACTCACTATCTAATACACGAGATACAAACTTGCTCTGTATCTGACCCGGTGAATATGAATATGATATAGTGGTGATAAAAATGAAATGACGTATTAGCCGTTGCCCCCGTTTTCAAGAAAAGAAATAAAATAGGTTAAAGGGAGCGTAAGTTATTATTATTTTATTTTTATATAAAAACATTCTGGTTAAAATCTGTGTTTTGATTGATTGATTGATTGATTGAAGACTTTATTAGAAGTTTGCATAGGAAAAGGTACAGTTTCATGACGGTACAGTTCACTGGTACAAGGTCTACTAAAAGGAGATCCATGAAAAGACTAAGCTTATTTCCACAGGAAACCATTTAAGTATCTCACATTGAATGACAATAGAAAAAGCTCTAAATATAGTGTTTGTTCAGTAACCCATCTCTCCAGCTCTTTAGTGATCAGAAAATACATTTTCAGGTAAGGAAGTCTCATATTATGTCCAAAACTATTAGGTTTCACTTTTTTTTTTTATGTCAAAAGAAGGAGATCTACAAGCTCGAAACGTGGCACGAATGCGGATCTGTAACTTTTGATGCTTTTGTGTGATGCTGTAGTGTGATTAAGCAAGGTGTTGATTTACATACAAAAAAAATGAATATGGAGATAAGAGGTTTCTGCCTGTCGGCGACATTATGTGGTTCTCAGGAACGCCATATACAGATCCATCTAAAAAAAATATATATATTGTGTAAAAGTACATTTTCTTGAAACTTTCATAATATTTCTTGAAACTTTCAAATATTCGAGATACATTGCACATTCATTGAATTATTCCAGACCTTTTTTGGTTAACATTTTGAATTTTTATGGCATACAGCTCATGAATATCAAAAGTCAAAATATATATCACAAGACCACTCAAAACAAGGATTTATAATAGAGAAATGTCAACCTTCTGAAGTCAGAGTAGCTTGAAGTCCAGTGGGAAGTTTCTGCAGTCAGTTATGATTTGGGGTGCTAGGGCATCTGCAATACTTTTTTACACAACATTCTAATTTCTTATCTGTAAATGGTGTGTCTCCAAAGTGGATCAGTTCTATGACGGTGGTTCTCAAAACCACCATTTTTTGGGGGGGATCAATTTCATGTCAAGGACCCCCAAATGTGTGTATTTGGTCGAAGATTCATGTAAATAAATGAATTCAAAATAATTGAAGAATGTCCAAACCCCCTCCCGACACACAGACAAACAGACAGACCCTTTTCATAGACGTCTAGCCTCTTGTCACGCTGTAAAAAAAATTGGTTCAATGACTGAGGCACAATTCTGTCAATGATGACCTCACTGTGATGACCACACCTGCGTAACAGCTGTGTGTGTGTGTGTGTGTGTGTGTGTGTGTGTGTGTGTGTGTGTGTGTGTGTGTGTGTGTGTGTGTGTGTGCGCGTGTGTGCGTGCGTCACTGTCATCACACCTGCGTAACAGCTGCCATGCAGTCAGAGGGTCAGTCAGTTGGAGGTGTCGTCTTGAACAGTCCGTCAATCACCCATGTCCATCCAGACCTCTGGTCATCCTACAGGCTGTCAATCATCCATCCAGAGCACTGGTTGTCAAAGTGGGGTCCTTTTGGGGATAAAAAACATTTTGTGCAAAACTTTCAATATATATTTTTTGCCAGACCCATGAAATGGGTAGGCCTACATAAGCAAATGTCGGTCTGTCCGGGTTTTCTATATAAAGGGTATATATGATGATGACATGATGATGACATGCCTACAAAAGGCATGATGTCATAAATGATGATGACAGACAGGGGGTCTGGCACAACCAGGTTGACCTGGTCTAGTTTATATAAAATGTGTAACTCAATTCCGTGCTTCTGGGGACAATGGACACAAAGCATTTTCAGGTGGGGGTCGGCGGCCAAATACATATCAATTTGGGGGTCCTTGACATGAAAACGTTTGAGAACTTAACTGTCCTATTAGGCTGTCCATCATCCATCCGGACCAGTGGTCCCCCTGGAGGCGGGGTCCAGTGTTAACTCAGTGTCCAGCTCTCATATACCTTCACTGAGTTGGAAACCTTGTTATTGTACTGTACTGTACAAAACCATTACTATTCAGGAGATGTACACAAAGAGCCTGTGTTCTAATCCAGGGGTTCTCAACCTTTTCAAGCCGACTCCCAAAATAATCATATTTTAACTGGGGACCCCCCACCCTGACGAGCACTAGGAGTTGAGGCATTACATTTTGTATAACACGGTTCTATGGTGAAAATAGCCTATCTACATGCTCACCAGTCACAACGCAAGGCGTGGTGAGCATGTAGATCAGCTATTTTCACAATTTCTGCCTCTAATACTTGACAATTTGGCCAATGTTTAATCATTTTAGAGGCATTAAAAAGTCCTTAAATTGTCACTTTAGAAATGTGCAGATACACACTTAAACTTCATGTGGGTTTTGTTTACTGTTGAGTGAGAAAACAAAGTTGCACATTAAAGGAGCTATAGTCAACTTTTTCATTGTAGGGCCGACACTTTGTTTACATCCTAGTCTATAGACTAGGATGTAAACAAAGTGTCGGTCTGACAATGGCCAAAATGATTATTTTATCATTATTTTACGCTTTTTGTGGTCATTTTTGAATAGAAACACATATATGAAGCATATTTTTTATCAAATATTTTCGAAACATTATTTTTATTTTAGCATCCGTTTTTCAAGAAAAAGTTGACTATAGCTCCTTTAAGTTAACCATCTGGGGACCCCCAAAAATATTTTGGGTACCCCCCTGGTGGTCCCAACCCACAGGTTGAGAATCACTGGTATAATAAATGAATCCAGTGTATTTGTTATTTAGTGACAAGCTCTCTCTTGCTAATACTTTTCATCGGCTAAATATTTATAAAACCCACAAAAAGACAGCCACTGTCATTTGGATATTTTTGGGAAACAAAATGTGAAATAAAAGAAAATAAATGCGAAACCCGCAGATCTAAGCTTACGATGCATCGCTTCATGACGCATTGTGAGCTTGCGGTTCGTCCGTTTCCGTGACTTTTGCGCAACACTCTTGTCTGACGAAGTGGGGCATTAATTTACGAAAAACTTAGGCTTAAAGGGATATTTCACTTTTAAAAAAACCTTTGATCATTTTATCGTCTAATAATCAGCGACCAGCTTTTGTGGCCATCCTGGAAGGATTTTTAAGTCACATGATTCAGTATTTCGATATTTTACAAAGTGAAATGTCCCTTTAAGAGCTCATGTTTATGTTTACTTAAAGGAGTAGTTCACCACTTTTCAACCTGTCTTCATATAATAGGTCCTCACTAATGTTCATGATAAAATATCACAATTTTTTTCTACTCAGTCCAAGTCTCCTAGGAGAGCTTTGGGAAGTTCAGAATCCATCGTCTTGTGACATCATCATTTTCCAAAAATAAATTTTAATTATTTATTTTTGAAAAAAAAAATTAGATTTTTATTATCGCGAGAACAATGGCTTCCACTTTAACTTTGCAACTTTTCAGGAATAGAAAGCCTGCAGTTTCTATAAACTGGATTGGCAATCGATGATGTCACAAGACGATGGGTTTCTGACCTGCCCACAGCCCTCCTCTGAGAGGGGAAAAAAAAAGAAGCTATTTTTGAGTGAGGACCAATTACATGAACATAGGTTGAAAAGTGGTGGAGTGCCCCTTTAAGGTGAAATATGGAGATACAAGGTTTCTACCCTGACGTCAACGATATGAAGTGACAGCTCAGACCCCACGAGACCTCCCTGTGACCCCTGCACTGCAGCAGAGCCTGCAGGTGTGAGCTGTGTGTGTGAGCTGTGTGTGTGTGTGTGTGTGTGTGTGTGTGTGTGTGTGTGTGTGTGTGTGTGTGTGTGTGTGTGTGTGTGTGTGTGTGTGTGTTGAGTGATGAGGTGACGGAGCACACAGCCCTGGCCGGCAGTATTGACGGCCTGTTCGTTGAGTTCTGCTCAGGGGAAACTACGTAGCTGCACACACACACACACACACACACACACACACACACACACACACACACACACACACAGAGAGAGAGAGAGAGCTATGAAAGTTTCCTTTCTCTGAATAACCGGCTCTTTTTTTTTGCTTGTCTTATGTAATTTTACATACTGTATTATGTATTATGTCCAAATATTGTCCATTATATTTATCTGTTGCCTCTTTACTCTGTGATCCAAGAACCAGGAGTAGATTCCATTCACTCTCATTCAGAGAGAAAGAGAGAGAGAGCGTGAGAGAGAGCGAGAGTCATCTAAAAATGACACTTTAATAGCAGGTGCTTCCAAGATTTTAGGCCATGTTTACAAATAGTTGGCCAGTTTAATCCCTAAAAACGTACAGTATGTGAAGTGAACTTGTAGATCATCTATTTTCCATGCAGCGGATGCCCTCCTAAGCAACTAAGTATACTATGAATAGTCACTGTCGGGTGGAAACATCATACGGTATGTCCAAAACTGTTACTTTTCACGATTCAAATAAAAAAATAGCTAAAGTAGCAGATCTACAAGCTCAAAACACGTCGCTCCGCGCCACGTTTCGAGCTTGCGGATCTGCTACTTTTGATGCTTTTGTGTGACGCTGTAGTATGATCAAGTAGAGATCAAGTTAATTTGCGAAAAAAACATGAAAAGTTAAAAGATGGAGATAAGAGGTTCCTGCCTGACAACAACGGAATCAAGCATAACTCCAACCCTAAACACAACCCCTACAACAGCTTTTTAAATAATCAAACAATAATTTATCGGTGAGGCCCGGGAAACTTGTAATCGCAATGTCTATTTCACAAATTCTATACTTAGTTACTATACCTACTCGTGTTGTGGGGACATTTGGCCCTCGCACTCACAGGTACAGCAAGTACATACACACATACTGTGTGTCATTCGCTATTTCCGCCGTGATCTATTTAAAGGTTGGAGTGGATCTAGCATACTAGCTGACAGTGAACTTAACCAGTGCTTAGCTGCTAATCTGTATAATGCAAACACAGAATAAATAATCTATCATTAAATATAATGCAATCAATCCAACCCTAACCACAACCTCACAACCTTTTCCCTTGTGAGGACCAGGAGAAATTGTCCTTGCAATGTCTATTTCTCAAATTCTGCTGTGGCTTGTATTGTAATACAATTACAAGCGGGTGTGTGCGCACACACACACACATGCGTGCACACACACACACACACACACATGCGCGCACACACACGCACATCACACACGCACACACACACGTACGCACGCACGCACACACACACATACAGCTACCAATACCCCTTTTAAGAGCCCTTTCCAGAAATCCACATAGCTGATGTAATTAGTGATGTTAGGGCTCTGCACTTCATATTACTAGTCATAAACAGTCATTCAATACCAGCCTTTGAGAGGCCTGTTTATTCTGGACTTTTATAGTCCATGCAGGACCCTTTCTGTGTTTATTCGCTGAGAACAATAATGCCACTGTTCTCCCTGCACTGGAATGCTATTCATTTGTCCAATTAAACACAGAAAATAAATACCCCCAAAAAAGAGAAAGAAAATCTACTAGACTTGTTCTGGTCCGATTTGTTCCAAAAACATGTTTTAACAACGGTACTCCACAGCAGGAATTCATAAGGCAAGGGGAGGTGAGGTTTAAAAAGCACGTCTGGGCCAGAGGATGACATGAGATGGGATGGACTGTTTAATCTTTGTTATTATAATACGCCAAAATCTGGATTACCAGAAGGCAAAAGCTTGTCTGCACAAAATAAATGGAATGAGAGAGGTGGAATTAGAATGAGTTAGCTTTAGCTTGGTTTGGACTGGACTGGGGGCGAGGTCAGACTGAATAATACAGTATCTGGCTTAAAGTCCTGTTCGCAATTTGGTGTTAGGGGAGTTTCTCACCTGAACTGAGTCAGTGGGTCCCTAGACATGAAAAATCACAGAGGTGCTCGTCCGCCATAGTGCCAGGAATGGCGCAATGGCCAAATCAAATATGGCTGCCATCGGCTATGATGAAAATCCAACTTTTCTGTTTCTGGGTGTATATGCACATGTAATACCTCTATTTGGACTAATTGTGGTGTGGGGAATTCATTTCTGATATTGTTTTGACCATTTTGGGCGATTTGGACCTCAAAAGGTCATGGTCAAGGTCATTTTGCTATTCAGAAGACCGTGGGCCATAACTTGGCCATTGTTAGGAGTAAAAACAGGTGCAGTAGGTCTAAATCAACTAATGCTGACATGTATAATTCATTTCTGACATTGTTTTGACCATTAAGGATCATCTTGTCTTTGAAATATCAATGTCAATGCCATTTTTCAAAAACGATTTTGTTCATTACTTGCACTTTTATAGTATTTTGTGTAAGTTTGTTACTATTTTATAGTAAGTTTGTTTTGTTTATAACAAAAGACATACTAGTGAGAAATACAACAAGTAAACATCCACATTTAACTTTAAATTGGGGTTTAAAATGGGTGTTTAAATGAGCAAATAAGACTATTTACGAATAAAAGTGACAAATAAAATTACACAACAAAATCAATCACACACACAATTAAATAACAATTTCCCTCAAAGTGCACCATATTGGGATTGTGTGCATGCAAGTTAGTATGAGGTGTTTTTACAGGATTGATTTGGCATTGTTCCATGGCAAAATATGATGCACAGAACTCCATCAGTGTCGAGTGTCTTGCTTCAGACATGGCAGGAGTGTACTAAAGTCAAAGTGCTCCTTCCATCCATCAGAGCTTGACATTGACTTTTTGAGGCAGTTGTCCTTTGGACAAGTATATTTCCCATTCACTTGTCCGGAGACAAAAGTCACTTGTCCGGATAAAAATGTCATACATTGAAATAATAACAAAAGGACGGCTAATGACCCCCCTTGCTCCCTCCACTCCATAGTATGGGCACTTGTCCCGGACAACAGGATAAGCCTTTATGTCATGCCCTGTTCCATGTTCCATTGGTTCTAGTCTTTCCTCAGGTTCCTTGGCTGTTCAAGCAGGTGGCAAGAAATGCGCTAGAAAGGTGCCTTGTTGGTCTCAGCAGTTGTACTTCTCTGCTACCAATACTGTGTCTTGTTCTGTCAAGGTCTTTGCCTCTCCAAAGACATTGTACTCGGTCAGAAGCCATAACTACATGTTTAATCCTCACCTGGCCCATGCAGTCATCTCCTGTCTCCAAGGCATATGTGCCTTGATCACTGTCTTGGCTAGTGGTGCTCCAAGATGAGACTGCTTGATGCAGTGCAAGTGAGTCTCACCAGTGCCATACTGCTGCCAGATCTCCTTCATCCCCAGTGCTTGGAAATATGGGGTGTAGTATAGCAGTAATGTGAAGGAGACAACAACTCTCTGGGGTCCGCTCATAGTTCCGACATCCCATTATTCTGACCATTAGGTTAGTGAAGGTTAGGGATAGGCTTAGTTATAATGGAGGCTGTACATGCACCAGGTGCAGCCTCCTTAATCCTATTCAAGATGTCTGGGATCTCTTCTCCACTAGCGACATCATCAACAGAGACAACAGAGCTGATAATAGTAAATGGACTGCATTTACAGTATATAGCGCTCTTCTCCAAAGCGCTGTACAATGTATTTCAGATTCACCCATTAACACACACATTCACACATACATTCACACCAAGAAACCATGCAAGGTGCTCATCGGGAGCAGTTAGGGGTTCAGTGTCTTGCTTAAGCACAATTCGACAAATAAGCAGGAGGAGACATAAATCGACCCTGGAACCTTCAGATTCCAAGGCAGCCGTTCTACCTACATCGCCACAAGCTTGAATGGCCACCATATTCCGAACACACAGCTGGAGAGCTGTTTGTTCACCTCAGACACCCAGAATGTGTAAAGTTGATGAGGGATGGGTGCGTCTATCGACTCTGTTATCTCTGATGATGATGAGTGGCTCCCTGCAAAAGGGGCTGGAGGTGAAGAGATCCCAAAGATTGAACTAGATTGAGGAGGCTGTCACCAAGCTGCTGGTACATGTGGAGTCAACTGGCCCTATTATAACTAAACCTACCCATAACCCTAACCTAATGGAGGGAATAATGGGTCGCCAGGATTATGAGTGGACCCCAGAGAGTTGTCGTAGTGATACTTCCAAGCACTGGGGATTAAGTAGATCTGGTAGCAGTATGGCACTAGGTGTGCAGCGGCACATGCTTCTACAGCATCAAGCAGTCTCTCATCTTGGAGCACCACTAGCCAAGACAGTGATCAGGGGACATATGCCTTGGAAACTGGAGATGACTGCATGGGCCAGGTGGGGACTAAGCATGCAGCTATGGCTTCTGACCGAATACAATATCTAACAAACTTTGGAGAGGCAAAGACCTTGACAGAACAAGACAGCATTGGTAGCAGAGAAGTACAACTGCTGCCTGAGACCAACAAGGCACCTTTCTAGTGCATGTCTTGCCACCTGCTTGCAACAGCCAAGGAACCTGAGGAAAGACTAGAACCAATGGAACATGGACGGATGCAAGGAACACTTCGACTCTCGAGGATATGGCTGCCTTGCTGAATACATCCTGTAAAAACACATCATACTAACTTGGATGCACACAATCCCAATATGGTGCACTTTGGAAATTGTTATTTAATTTTGTGTGTGCTTTTGTTGTGTGATTTTATTTGTCACTTTTATTCGTAAATACTTATTGCTCATTTAAACACCCATTTAAAACCCCCCTTTAAAGTTAAATGTGGATGTTTACTTGTTGTATTTCCCACTAGTATGTCTTTTGTTATAAACAAAACAAACTTACTATAAAATAGTAACAAACTTACAAAAAATACTATAAAAGTGCAAGTAATGAACAAAATCGTTTTTAGAAAATGGCATTGACATTGATATTTCAAAGACAAGATGATCCTTAATGGTCAAAACAATGTCAGAAATGAATTATACATGTCATCATTAGTTGATTTAGACCTACTGCACCTGTTTTTACTCCTAACAATGGCCAAGTTATGGCCCACGGTCTTCGGAATAGCAAAATGACCTTGACCATGACCTTTTGAGGTCCAAATCGCCCAAAATGGTCAAAACAATATCAGAAATGAATTCCCCACACCACAATTAGTCCAAATAGAGGTATTACATGTGCATATACACCCAGAAACAGAAAAGTTGGATTTTCATCATAGCCGATGGCAGCCATATTTGATTTGGCCATTGCGCCATTCCTGGCACTATGGCGGACGAGCACCTCTGTGATTTTTCATGTCTAGGGACCCACTGACTCAGTTCAGGTGAGAAACTCCCCTAACACCAAATTGCGAACAGGACTTTAAGCCAGATACTGGAGTAGAATTGTTTGTGCATAATTTTGAACAAGAACAAAAACATATATATTTATCTAAGAGAATACAAGGTGCGGTGTGCAATTTGAGGTAGGTCACTAAAGGGGGAAATGTGGTTTCCAGGGGTAAACTCAGTTTTAACATTACTGATTTAAACAGCTCAGAAATAACACATTTTCTTCACCACTAAAGACTGGGCGTCCCTAATCTTCAAACATTTACAAAAGAAAATGTTCCAAATTCTTTCGAAAGTAGTCGGTCTACAAGCTCGTGTTTCACGGTGAGTTTGCAGATCGGCTATTTTCGACCGTGCAGCATCGTCGTGCGACAAAGTATAAATTATGTAGGCCTTAAGTGGTAGAATAACAGATTGAAGGGAACAGAGTAATTTGTGTAACGCTGATTTGCTACATGGTCACTGTTGGAGTGATGACATACAGGCAGGTCGCCGACCCACAATCCCCTTGTGACGCGCAAGCAATTTCCTGTGCTTAGAAAAAAGTCAACTTCATCCACAAAGAAACCCACGCCAAGGATACAAAAACGGGTTTGTGTGTCCATGAATAATATCGAAACCCACCGGCAAAGCATTCGTTCTGTACAGCAGTGGTTCCCTGACTTTTTCATGCCGTGGACCAAAAGTTTTCGTGGCAGTGACCCCCAGGACAGAAGATGTATGTAAAAAAATCATCGAAATTGTTCAATAATATTCCATTTTAGATATTTTTCAAAAAGAATTAAAAAATAGCAGACGTACAAGTTTGCAAGCTGTGAGATTGTAGATCTGCTTTTTTTGAGCAGAAATAACCGCTCCTACATTTGGCTTTGTACAGTATGTCCGTATGTCTGTCCCGCAAAGCTGGGCAGGACTTTTAATGAAATTAACTCATAAAAGGCACCGCTCACTTCACACTGGGTGTGATTTTTGATAATAATGATAGTGATGCTGTATTAACACATTTGCTGGGGGGGACCCCCTGGAATCCCCCCCAAGGACACCTGGGGGTCCCCCGGACGCCACTTTGAGAACCAGTGCTATACAGCAACAGTGTTGTTGTTGCAAACTCAAGAGTTTCAACTCATATTTGTCTGGCTGTCAAACACATAAGGTGCATAATGGTCAAAATAGAAATAAAATTAGGCAGAAATGCTCCTTGTGCAAGTAGAGAAACACCTGCAGCAGATTTACCAGAATATCTTCTGAGTCTCCTGTGCAGGCCATTGACTTGTTCACTCGGCAGCAGATATCAGACATGTACTGTATCAGACATTTAATACATTTGGTTGTATGTTTCTCAATCAAATACAGTAATATCTAAATTTACATTCAGCGTGGACATTTTCAGACAGTAAGCCCTCTTTCAAATATAGTGAATATAGCATGTATACTTTTGAATTCTTAAAACTGTACGCTTTCCACTTCTACAACCCGGTTGACCCCGGTTTACTGCAAGGGCTGTTTTTCTTTTTTCTTTTCTTTTTTTTAACATTGAGCTAATGGAGCCTGCTTGCTCAGGGGATAAATTGAATCTTGACCATCGGGTTAAAGTTTGTGTCAGATCCTGTGTCTATAGGTGAGACATCAATAGAAGAGCAGGGAGACCAAAATAAACCCACCCCAATTGTATAAGTCATATTGTATTAACATACTCTACCATACAGATTGGACAGAATTGTATTCATTATAAAAAAAATAAAAAAAATAACAACTATCATGCCTTGTATACTGGGGTTGAGTACTTTGTCCACCACAAACTTGGTAGGATGAGCAGTCATGTGGAAACCAAGCCAGAGGGGTTTGGTGAGCGCTATGATGTTTGGTTTTCAGGTCATCGGGTTTAGCTGATGAAGAGCTGAAGTGCTTGTCAAAATGTTGCAGTCATAAAGATTCTCTGAGCTTCATTCAGTGTCCGGATGGGTTTTCTCCCTCACGGGGAGAACAACCAGATGATGCCATGTTCAATTTGGCCCATGATGACTGCAGAAGGCTCGCCTACGGTGTGTTCCTGCATCCCAGAACCCCTGGTGTCTGGAACTACTCTCAACAACAGAATGGATATAGGCTGAACCTTCTTGGTCTGTGCAACTGTTTTCCCTGAAAAGGTCCCAATGCAAGCAGTTTAAAAACAGAGGGTCAGTTTTCTTTAAAGATGGGGTGCCATGATTTTTTTATCATGATATTATGATTATACTAGGAGGAAGAGTATTTTCCAAAAAAGTGTACATAAAGTGTTAAAATTATGTTTTTATGTGGCCACACCCACCAGTTGCTTAGTTGTCAGGTGGGTGCATGGTGACCCAGATGAAGTTGGATGTATGGTAAAAGGGGAGTGGATGATTTTATGATGTCATTAACTCTGGGGTTTTCGATCGGGCCTTTTGACTCAGAGGCTTCCAGCTTTCAGGAAGAAAACAAAAATACTCAGGGAAGGCAAATTTGCACATTATAACCACACCATGTGTTCTATTAGACTAATGTTAACTCCATAGACACATACAAAACAGAAAAAAGTACAACTTGTGGCAGCACAAGGTGCCACAAGGATTGGAAAAACTCTTTCTTGGATTCCATTAGTTTCCTGTCCAGAAAAATAAAGTCATTTAGAAAACCGCTCAGAGCAGAAAAAACAAAAACACAACCAGAGTGAAGCAAACCACAAAAAGGTTTGTAAACCACAGCGATAGATCCATGTCCACTCCCGTTTTTAACGCGTACAAAAGAAATATGGGGCTAGAACCTTCGACAAGTAACAAAATACTGCAATGTTTATCCCCGAAATTGAATGATTGACAGCTCACTGGTGCGTGTGGGTGGTCTACAGGGTGGTGGCGCGTGCGTGCGTGCGTGTGTGTGTTGAGACAGCGTTGGGGATCGGCAGGCTCCACACTACCCGCTCCGCCAATTTTTTTTAAACCCCCTCCACCTCCACAAAAATAATAAGGCCTTAAAGGGAATAGCCTCATTACTCATGACAGGCTTCAATTTCTCTGCCCCCAAAGGCAACCCTGACATGTACAAGACTCCGCTTCCACCACACGCGTCCCTTTAAGAGACACCCTGCCCTCTTTAAACGCATTTCGAACGGGTACACAGTATTGTGTATCATTATTTTATGCTTTAACTATTGAAAAATAGCAGATATACAAGCTCACAGCGCAGCACCGAGTGCTGCGCTGCGAGCTTGTAGATCTGCTATTTTTGAAAAATCGTGAAAATTGGAATTTTGACCCGATTCTATAATGTGTGTATAATATGTGTCTTTTGAATCCTTCTGAGATTTTTTGAAAAACCTATGTTTCTATGTCAGCAATCTTGCTATAGCCATCGCCAAAGAAAAAGTTCTTCTCACTTAACTGGAGCTCAGTTAGTCTGTTCTTGAGAGAATACTATGTCAGTGGTTCTCAAACCTTTTCATGTGAAGGACCCCCAAAATGATATTTATTTGGCCACGGACCCCCATCTCAAAATATTCAGTTCCAGGGACCACCCAGAAGCAATATTTGAGTTACAAATGTTCGCTTTGAAAATACATACAGTATATTCAAAGATTTGCAAACATTTTCACGACTTTTTCATCTACAAGCTCTGTGAGCTTGTATATCTGCTATTTTTTTTAAAGCATTCAATAATTCTAGGCCTAAATGGGTTAAAAGATTTCAGGCTCTGTCCCCACATGGGATATTCATGACAGATTTTTGACATGGTTCACTTTGCAGTCATCGGCAACCGCTGCGGTCCGGTCCCCAAGCCACAGCCCCTATATTTCACTTAGAGTTCAGCCTTTTTTTTTTTTGTAATTCCCGGCGACATTAATAGTTTAACACTCCTACCGGTATTCACGTGTCACCGTTTCAAATGATTCTTAGGTTTTACGTAACAATCGTTCAGGTTCTGAGGAAGACATTTCCAAATCTTAAACTGACATTTTAATGCGAACCCTCCAAACCTTTAAAAATAATCCCCTTCACTCCCAAATGTCACAACTCATCGATATCGAGGCTCGGCCAGCGAGCCACACTTCACAGGCATTCAGTAAGACTTCCACATCCAACCTGGTAATTGGCTGAGTTGTTTGGGTTTGTGCCGGACGGACATCAAGGGTCTGCAACTCCGGGTTTGTGAGGATTTTGGAACAAAGAGGAGTGTTGCTGCGTGTCAGACAGAGGCTGCTTAGAAAACAGGTGGACACATGAGGAGGGGTGGGGTGGGAGGGGGTAGAATATAATAATATATTATAAGGCAGTAAGCCACAACATACAGGCAAACCTTCGGAAAAGTGATGAGAAAGTATATTTGAAAAAACTATACAAAACTTGACCAACGCATCACATTGTGACACATTTTGAGATCTGTTATTTAACTACTATTTAGCGAATGTCTGACCGTCTGTCTGTCATGCTGACATCACTGATACTACACAGTGTCGCCACCATGGTAACAATGCCCAACTGACATCACCAAAGCCCAACTGACATCACTACAGTGCCCAAATTTCACAGACTGGCCTGGACACAGAACACCATAGGGCATAAAAGAGTGCCAGCCAGAGAGACGGATACAAGGGGTATTGCACAACAGGACATCGATGGTGACTATTCTGCCCAACGGGCACCGGTCTGGTTTCTCCAACATTACTTCTGAGACTCCTACATTCAATCCCTCATCACACAGGACTAGTTTAAGTAACAAATTAAATTCAAAGATTTCCAAAAGCTGTTAAACCACTATTTTTCAGCAACAGTATTGTCTTCTTACAACGGTCCTACACAGAAACATGACTTCCAGTCCTGTGGTGTTTCATGCAGCCCTGGGTTCTACCAGGAGCGTCACAAGGGGGGGGGGGGGGGGGGGGGGGGGAGTGGGACTGAGTTACTAGGGCCCAAGGTGGAGGGGCCTTATAGTTATTTTATACGCGTTAGCTATTGAAAAATAGCAGATATACAAGCTCATGTGCCGCGCTGTGAGCTTGTAGATCTGCTATTTTTGAAAAGTTGAGAAAATGTGTGGAAATCTTTGAATATATGTATTTTTAAGCGAACATTTGTAACTCAAATTTTGCTTCTGGAGGGTCCCTGGAACTAAATATTTTGAGATGGGGGTCCGTGGCCAAATACATATCATTTTGGGGGTCCTTCACATGAAAAAGTTTGAGCACCACTGACATAGAAACATAGTAGGATTTAATGTGTAATAATGTGTTCCCAGTCTAAATGGGTTAAATCCCATTACAAGGTAATTCGTTACTGTAACGTCGTTATTTTTTAACGAATATTTTTTTAAATTTTACTTATGTAATCTTGGCTCCTGAGAAGAACTGAGTCAATCTTTTATGCAGATTAATTGGCGAGCTGCAGCTGTGTACTCCTGAACATCACATGCGGAGACGCGCTGTGGGCGTGTTTGTGTTTACTAACAAGACAGTCATGGCTGCAGAGCCCAAGTCGAGTTACTCCACATGAAGATATTACTGTATATATTTCACTTTTGTCGAGCACAAAGAAAACTAGAAGCAGTGCTCTTCCGAGCACAGGTCTCCACCAGGCCACACAAATCGGCCTGTTATAGCGCCACCATGAGGCTGATTTAAAAAATGTGGGGCAGAGGTTCTGAATTAGCATCCAGGGAGTGTGTGTGCTCAGTTTGGCAGCGATCGGGCCAGCGGCGCCAGAGATTAGCTGGTAACAACCAGGCCACACAAATCGGCCTGTTATAGCGCCACCATGAGGCTGATTTGAAAAATGTGGGGCAGAGGTTCTAGATTGGCATCCAGGGAGTGTGTGTGCTCAGTTTGGCAGCGATCGGGCCAACGGTGACTGAGATTAGCTGTTCACAAACTGCGAGGACGCACGGACGCACGCACGGACGCACGGACGGACGGACGGACGGACGGACGGAGGGGAAAACATACTCTCCCTCAGCCTTCGGCTGGTGGAGACAATAACCTTTTTGTCAAATGTACTGTAAGTTGTGTCTTGGGTCAAAGATCCTATCTACTGCCTAAAACAGCGGTTCAAATCTGTAGATCGTCTAAGTATGCGCGCTGCCGCGCGAGCGCACGCACGCACGCACGCACACACGCACGCACGCACACACACACACACACACACACACACACACACACACACACAAAACTCAGGTCAGGTTAGATGAGGACACAGGGAGTGTGTGACTCCAGAGAGTGTGTAGAGTGACTCTCTCTCTCTCTCTCACACACACACACACACACACACACACACACACACACACACACACGCACACGCGCACGCACACACACACACACACACACACACACACACACACACACACAATAGAGGTCATCTGTCAACGCAGAGGATTGAGCTCCGAGCCCCACTCTAATCCCTCTATCAATGACCAGGGCACTGGCCAGACAAACACACACACACACACACACACACACACACGCACGCACGCACGCACACACACGCGCGCACACACACACACACACACACACACACACCTCCTATCTAAACCTCCTATCTAAAGTCTGGAACTACAGCTCCCCAACGGCGAGTATCGGAAGCTGATATTTCCGTCATAAAATTACATTTTAAAATATCATTTCTGATAAGCAGCAAGCAGCAGCAGATTTTTATTTATATTAGGATAAATGTGCACGACTGTAAAAATGAAACGGAAGTGGGGAGGAGGCTTCACATGCACTTTATAGCTTCTCATGCCGATACTCATCATAAGACTTCCGTCGCCCCAGACCACGCAAGACCACAGTGAACCCAACGTAATTCCTCTTTGGAATGGAATAACTGCAACATTAAAGCCAATATGAAGAAACGTTTGTGCGTGCGTGTGCGTGTGTGTGCACGTACAGTATGTAGTGAGCCAGGTTTATCACCCATCCTTCTGATGTTCAAACAGTTTCAAACAAATCAAATTTGTTCCACAACAGCTGCAGTAAAATCGTGTTTTCAGCCACAGTTAATTCCAGAACTGCTTCTCGTTTCTTTTTTATTTGATTTTTGAATTCTCTTAAATTGTACATTTTTTTCTTTGTTCCCCGTAAAAAAAAAATCACACCCGTGTGAACTGAGCGGTGGTCGTGGAGGCTGCGCAACAGCAAGAGTGTGTGTGTGTGTGTGTGTGTGTGTGTGTGTGTGTGTGTGTGTGTGTGTGGGGCCTGAACAACAGCGCCCCTCCCTTAACATGTGTGGTCAAAAAAGGTACTGTAGGCTACAGACACGGACAGACGCAGACAGACAGACAGACATACCCACACACACGGCCACGTATAGGAGCGTTGTGACCACCTCTCAAAAAACAGGTCTACTGGAACCTGTGACTCAGCTTCAGACAATGCAACACGAGCACACGCACACACTAATCCTTCTATTCTCTTGCAATAACACTCACCTCCCTGTGGCCCTCACAGGCCTCACACACACACACACACACACACACACACACACACACACACACACACACACACACACACACACACACACACACACACACACACACACACACACACACACAAACACACACGCCGAACAAAGCGAATGGATCAGACTGCTTCATATTAGTCCTTAATTAAGTTAGAACACCCCCCCTCCCCTCCCCTCCCACAGACCAACAACTCAGTTGAAGTCGTCTATTCTTTCATCCCAGGATGCATTCCCATGGCCGGGGGGAGCGCCACGGCATCGCCACGGCAACCCCACCAACAGCATCCCCAGCACTGGTCCGTGAAGCAGCAGCGCTCCCAGAGCTCTCAGTCATGTGAATCACATCGCTAAAAACCCCAGGACAAAAATACACTCGTCCTAGACAATTTGCCCTCCTGGTCCTGTCGCACTTATAACAGCAGACTCACTCCCTGGCTTCCGCCGTAGCCTGAAGACTCACCACTAGATAGCATGTTTAGGTTTTATATAAAGTTTTTTACTGATTAAGTGCTTGGTCTTTTTTTCTAGATTGATATTTCTATGCATTTGATGTATTGATGTTGATGTATTGATGTTTACCTTGCTTATTGTATTACTTATTGTAAGTCGCTCTGGATTAAGAGTGTCTGCTAAAAGCCTAATTGTAATCATCCCTGACTCCCTGTCGGGCAGAAACCTCTTATCTCCATATTTGTGTGTTTTTTTCGTAAATTAATGTCTTGCTTGATCATACTACAGTATCACACAAAAGCATCAAAAGTAGCAGATCCACTACCTTTGCATTTGAATCCTATTCTCAAAGCTTGTAGCTTCTTCTAGCATCCCGGGGCCCTCTCTCTCTGTCTCTCTTCATCTCATCTCCTGCTCTTTCTTCAGTTTCCTCTCTCTCTCACTAGTTAGGAAATGTTAGCTGAATCTTTGACCCATCTGGAAAATAAATGCTTACCAATAGCTTTCTTCACAAATGTGTTCATAAATGTGTCTACTATCACCTCTGCTCTGAATTTGTTCCAACCCAACTAACTCCCTTGGGAAACTTTGTGGGAGCCAATCTAAGTTGGGGTCCCATTGACTTCACTATACAGAAAACAGAAATACGTCTGCTTTAAGTAGCATGTGAGGGGTCAAAGTACGTTTTTTTCATGATTCTGAATCCATAGAATATCAATAGTGAAAAGCGATGACTCATCACCAAACCATAGTTTTGTGGGAGCTGTTTTTAGCCTGAGGAAGGTTTTTTGTGCAAAACAAATGCTTGCTTGATTCAGAATCATGTGAAGTTTGACCCCTCACATGCAGAATTATTTTTTGTATTTTGTTCCTGTATAGTAAAGTCAACTTTGATTGGCTCCCACAAAGTGTCCCAAGGGAGTTGGGATGGAATAGATAGGTAAAAAACTTTCCCTAACTACACACATTGGACCGGCCCTCCTCTCTCCCTCTTTCAGCACATCTTTTATCGGTCTTTCTCTCCCGCCCTATCTTTCATGAGGCTACCAGCATCATGAAAGATGTCACCCTCCCTGCTCACGATCTGTTTGCCCTTTCTCCCTTCGGACAGGAGGCTGTGTAGTTTTAAGGCCAGTGCCACCAGGCTAAAGAATATTTTTTTCCCTGTAGCTGTGAGAATAATGAACTCTGGACTTTGAAACTGTGATCTTGCACTGGGAGATTACTCATGAACTCTGCACCATGAACTATGCTGTTTCTAATGCTGCTGCTTTAGTACTGACTTTTTTAGCGGGAAAGTGTTTTAGGTATTATGTCGTTTTTTTTATAGGGTATATTTTATTATATTTATCTCGCCATGTCCAGGACCTGGGTAACAAATTTTGTTTTGTACTTGTACTGAATGACAAAATAAACTCCTTGACCTCCTTGACCTTGACCTCATCTCCTCTTCCTCCCAGCTGTTTGTCGATTCACAAATCGTCACTGTCGGACATAAACCTCGTATCTCCAAGTCGTATCTCCAAGTTTCAAATTTGTAAGTAAAGCCCTGCTTCATCATACAAGGCCGTCACACAAAAGTAGTGAAAACAGCCGATCTACAAGCACACAACAATTGTAGATCGGCTGTTTTCACTAGTTTAAATCATTTTAAAAAATGACAATTACAAAACAAATGGTTTTGGACATGCAAGGTTTCCACCCGACACCGACGAAATGCATTGCTTCCATTTCCACCCCTGCTTTTTGCTCCTTCTTCCCTCCATCCTTCCCTCGAACCCTCTCCTCTCCACCCCCCTCCCTCCATTCCATCACAGTTCTCGCAGCGCCTCCAGGCAGGATGGATTTCACTGACAGATCTCTGCTTAGCACCTTGCTATATTACCGATAACCTCTTTTAGCGCCGACTAAACAGGGGCTGCTCTCCCCTCCCCTCCCCTCCCTCCCCCGGGGGACCGCCTGTCGCCACAGTTCCAGTCGGGTGTCGGGGAGGAAAAGAGAAGGAAAACAGATGAAATCTCTTTGAACAAACCTCTCCTCTCCTCCGCTGCTGGGCTATCAGTCAGTCACCAGAGAGGGGGAAAACCCGGAGTCTTTACAGTTGATCCAACTGATGAGATAAGAACACGTGCCAGAAGATCAGTGGACAGGAAGACCCTGGATTTATTTAACTAGTCTCTCTCTCTCTCTCTCTCTCTGGCACGTGCACACATAGACATCAAAGGGGGCTTGAGCCCTTGCCCTTTTACCCATCTGTAAAAAGTGCCCACCCCGAAGAAATGCAAATGCCCTCTTTCCATGCCATACCTGAAGGCAGCATTCAAGAGAATGGCCTTGTCCAAACTCTCCTGAACTTCAATGCGGCATCTTATGTTGAAAGAATTGCCCTCTCTGTATAGAACTCCATGCTGTACGTCACATTGCCTTTTTTATGGTTAGTTTAGTGTGGTATCAAGTACTGAAAATAGCCGACCTCCAAGCTCACAACGTGTCGTGCTGCGACACGTTGTGAGCTTGGAGGTCTGCTATTTTCAATATTTTCACCAAAAGGCCCTTTTAGATATTTCAGCCCCTGCCTCTCTAAAATTCTCTGCATGTCCCTGCTCTCTGCTATCCATCTATCTCCATCTCTCACCACCTCATTTTGAGTTCCTTCTCTCTCTCTCTCTCTCTCTCTCTCTCTCTCTCTCTCTCTCTCTCCCTCTCTATCTGTATGTCTATCTCCATCTCTCACCACCTCGTTTCGATTTCTCTGTATGTCTTTTTCATTCTCTCACTCTCCCTTCACTCTTGCTCTCCTGTGCAGCAGGGTTTTGACATTTTCTCAAGTAACATTTTTACATTTTTATCTAGCCAGGGGAGGGTTGCTGCTGTACGGGTGATAAATCTACCCAGCATGCACGGCGGCTCTCACACGCTTCGATTACAACGCCTTGGCGGAGCGTTTTATTTCGTATACTCGAATTACGAAGGGAAAACACCCCCTTCCGCAGCCCCCCCCCCCAAAAAAAGGCCAAATATAAATCCCTCATTCATCGCTCAACAGTTAAAGCTCATTGAACGTCCATGTTGATTCAAGCCGCCGGTATTTCATCTCAGGGAAATGAGCAGAAGAATTACCGGGGGGCTTTAAACGGCCCCTGTCGGGGGGTTATGTTGAACCCCCCCCCCCCCCTCCACCCGATAAATCAGTGGGAGGAAATGAAGTGATCAGAGATGAGGCCGATCCTGGCTGAGAGGGTTAAGGACACTATATAGGCATTAACGAAAAATGTCGACAAGTCGACTGAGTTGACTCCCACCAGAGAAAGTCGAAGTTGAAAATAGTTTTTATTTTTTTCTATTATTATTTGTGCTCCATGTATGCGTCTGTACAGCATTCAAACAGTATAGGATTGCTTATTGTCAAGGACAGAATGATCCAATATTATAGTGCTACATTACATTTGGTATAACATGGTCCTATTGTGAAAATAGTAGATCTACATGCTCACAACGCCTCGCGATGCGAGGTGTTGGGAGCATGTAGATCGGCTATTTTCACAATTTCTGCCTCTATATATTTGACAATTTGGACAATGTTTAATTTGTCATTTTAGAGGTATTAAAAAGTCCTTAAATTGGCACTTTAGAAATGTGAAGATACCCTCTATAATATAGAGGGTATCTTCACATTTCTAAAGTGCCAATTTAAGGACTTTTTAATATACTTAAACTTTATCTTTCGTTTACAGTTGAGTGAGAAAACAATGTTGCACATTAAGTTAATCAACTGGGGACCCCCCAAAATAATAATTGGGGGTTGTGTGTGATGTGATGACATCATCAAACGATAAAGTCGACTTCAACTAAACTTTTTACTGGGTCGAGTCGTTAATGCCCTACTATATAAGCCACTGGTTCTCAATGTGGGGCCTGGGGACCCCCAGGGTGTCCTTTGAGAGGGTTTCAGGGGGTCCTCGGCTATATGATAGAAATGACAGATAGGAACCAAATGGACCCTTGAAGGTCTGTGACTGTGACGAATACACTGTCAGTCACATCATGCACTGAGGATTTTTACAATATAGAACAGTTGTTCTCAACCTGTGGGTCGGGACCCCCAGGGGGGTCCCCAAATTATTTTGTGAGGTCCCCAGATGATTAACTTAACCCATTTAGGCCTAACCTATAGTTAGGCCTAAATCAGAAATTATGTTGCTATATACTGTACTGTAAGCCCCTCCCATACACTAAAACGTGTACCTGGCCTGAATGGGTTAATGTGCAACATTGTTTTCTCTCTCAACAGTAAACAAACCAACATAAAGTTTAAGTGTATATGAGGGTATCTGCACACTTTTAAAGTGACAATTTAAGGACTTTTTAATATCTCTAAAATCACAAATTAATCATTGGTCAAATTGTCAAATATTAGAGGCAGAAATTGTGAAAATAGCCGATCTACATGCTCACAACGCCTCTCATGTCCCCAGTTAAAATATGATTATTTTGCGGGTTGCGGCCTGGAAAGGTTGAGAACCACTGATATAGACTATCTATCTCTATCTATAGCATCACCTTCAAGCACTCTGTCCTCAAATACCCTTACAGTATCTGAGGCAGACATGTCTCGAAAAAAAAATGACTTTTGAGCGAGAAACATACACAGATTAACACATCGGACGCCCACGTGGTTTTGAAGTCTTAATTTGCTGGTGCCCATGGCAACGCGTCAAACGCGTCATTTTACCTACCGGCGAGAGTACTGGCGAGAAAAGTAATCCGAGTAAATGCAATCCGAGTATGTCCTGTTTATTTCGCGAAAATCTTTTCTTTCAGTCAGGACCGTTTTATATCATTTCTAAGCCACAGTGTTTGTGTTACGGCATGTAGAAGAGGCTGCCGTTTTGAGAAAAAAATGAAAAAAGGAAGAGAATCCAGAGAAAACAGCATTTTTGTGCAGCCGCTAAACAGGAAGTCAACGAGACACACAGCACGTCCGGGTGACGTAATTGCGCGCTGCATGTTGGGAAATGGAGTTTGTTTCATCACCGCTGTAGCCAAGTGCAGTAGCTACAGTACAGTATAGTTTACTGTACAACGCGTCAAACGCGTTGTGGGCCTCCAGCGACATCAAAGAAATTGACTTGTAGACACCACGTGGGCATCCGATGTGTTAACAATTTACCCAATGGCTCCTGTCTGAAGCCCTGGTCGGGTAGGACAAATCAAGCCAAAAATGGATTGTATTGCATCTTTTGAAAAACTAACACTTCGACCAATGTTTGGTGGAGGAAATACGTACTTTTAAAGGTAAGAAAGACTTCTGGGCCAAAACTCTCCTTTAAGAAATTCAAAAATATTTAAAAAATGTGTGCCGCGCTGCTGTGCTCTTGTACATCTGCTATTTTTAAAATATAGATAGATAATGAATGTGATGCTTAACTCATTTAGCTGCAGACCCCTCAAGGACCTCTGCTGTATAGATCCCATGACTGGCCACCCCCCTCTCTCACCAAATCTCTCTCTTTCTCTTCCTTCTCTCTCACTCTCGCTCGGGCAGTCCACCATCGTCCACTGGGGGGCCTCGGGCCTCGTAGCGAAGGTGCTTGGAGGAATACAATCTAGATGACCCCTCAGGGGAGATTAGGCGTCCATATCGCATGTGAGCGTCGTGTGTCGCAAACCGTAAAAATAAAGTTCCGCGTGATGACCAAAACGACGCTGCCACTCCCCACCGTCTTCGTCCAAGCTGAACATTTGCGGCGCATTTTTGGGAGGCTGAGTAAGAGAATATCGTGTTCACGACCCCTTGGGAGCGGGCCAGCAACAGATACACAGCTCACAGTTACACCAGAACGGGACGGGAAGGAAGGAAGGAAGGGGGGTTGAAAAGAGAGATAGAGATATAGAAAGAGAAGACTGACTGCATGTCCAATCAGTCATGTAAGCAACTAGAAAAGCATGGAGGGAAAGGAAGGATAGATAGATTGAGATGAGGAAAGAATGAGTCTACAGACTGACAGACAGACAGACAGACAGACAGACAGACAGAGAAAGAGAGGGAGAGGGCAGGATGTCCAAACGCAACGAGGGGCCATAACTCACGCGGGAGCTGAGGGGTCTTGAGTTATGACCCTGTTAGCCACGATGGGGGGTTGAACATTTTCACTTCCCAAAACAACCCACGCTCCACCTAAGGAGTGCGCGGACAGCTTGATGCGTCCACGCCGGGATTTATGGCCGCGATCGTTGCCTTTGTTATTTTTGCCCTCGCTGAAAAAGTCCTCCCTGACCCACGCACGCTGCTGCCTGCCGCCACTCTCTCTCTCTCTCTCTGTCTCTCTCTCTTTCTCTCCATGGGCGCTCCACGCACAGTACCTCTGGCCTGGCATGGGGCTGTGTTATCGATAGTCCCAGATCCTCTTCCCCACCCATGCAAA
Source organism: Nannobrachium achirus (assembly GCF_963921795.1). NCBI lineage: Eukaryota > Metazoa > Chordata > Actinopteri > Myctophiformes > Myctophidae > Nannobrachium > Nannobrachium achirus. Next base: position 19,527,303 of record NC_137829.1, read on the forward strand.
CCCTGTTACAACAGCCCTCTAAATGTGATCGGGCCGGTATTGATTGGCAGGACATGATGTGTGTGTGCGTGCGTGTGTAGGTTCGAGGGGTGCATGGGGGGATGACACATGACGTGACCCCCTCCCCAGGGTCTTGGCTGACATTTGGGGCTTTTAATTAGCACAGGATCTGACCCTTCAGCACGCGGCGGATCTCTTCGGTCGCCAGGTGTGGGTTTCGCTCAGACGTGTCTGAGGAGGGAGGGGTCTGTCTGATAACGTCCCATGATGATGCGTTGCACTGCAAGGCCAACATCTAATACAGTGATTGTAACACATTGCGTTACAATCAGTTGTGAGCTTGTAGATTGGCTATTTTCAGCAAAGATATTTAGTGTAGAATGAAAACAGTCATAAAGTCCTTTGGTACAAGCAGGCTTGGCAATATGGTTTACGTTGTTAAAATAGGTCCCAGATTATACTGTAGCTTTACAGGAACACCCATTTTCAAGCTTATCTTCATTATAAGATGGCACAATTTCTGGCAGAAGACACCATTGGTGGGGATTTCAAGCTAATGGAAACTACGGCATTTCTCTTCCTGGGAAGTTAACATGCTGAAATAGAAACCATTGTTTACTGTCAATATTCCAGGATGACCTCCCACTTGGGTAATGACGCCCCCTGGCGATCATTCAGAGAAACTACTTCAGCTCCCGTACTAACGTAGGTAGGAAGGGCCTGTCACTCAAACCGGAGTGACCCGCCTCCAGGCTATATAAGCCCCCGGAGGCGGAAGTAACATCCTCTTTTCACTCTCTGCGATATCACATTCAGATAAGTTGAAACTCAGCCTTGTATTATTATTCTTCGCGCATTAGCCTAAAGCGGTGGCATTGGAGTCGCCCACTGGCGAGTGTTGAATTAACCCGTACTTAAGAATACTTATTCTTGTTCCGTCCTAAATCGACGGTTATTTCCTTTTATAACAAAGGATTATTACTGCTTGTTCAGGCCTCCGCCGAAGCAAGCGTGGCATAGCATTAGCCGTTAGCTTGTTAGCTCGTCTGCTATTGTTAACGTTAGCTACACTGCTTACCGCTTGTTCAGGCCCTGCCCGAATCAAGCGTGGCCTAGCCTTAGCCGTTAGCTTGTTAGCTCGTCTGCTTCTGGTTAACTCTATCTACAGTGCTTCGCCATGGATCCTCTGGCCTTCCTGCCGAGGCAATGTCCAGGCTGTCCAGGACTCATCGACGGACAGGATCTTCACCATCTCTGTGTCGGCTGCATGGGCGTTGCACACGCCTTCTCTGCACTGAGTCCTCAGGGGAGAGCAGGACCTTTCTGTGACTGCTGCGTGGCCTACGACCGCGATGTACTGATACACCGGTTCTACCTAGCCAGGGCAGGCCTCGGGGCCTGCGCTCCACCAGGTGGGTCCACTGCTCTCAACCCCACAGCCCAGTCTTTCCTTCCCCAGGCGGACCGCACCGTTGGTCAAGGTGCGGCGCTGCCTTCCGGAGATCCGCTTGGCAACCAGCGCGCCATTCCAAGTCAAGATGGCGCCGTGCTACATGAGACACCGCCTGCCGCGCAACCGACCGCAGCTAGCTCCACTGTCACTGGAGCTGGCGGGTCTGGTGAAGTCGCCGCTAAGAAGGCGACCAAGAAGGCTAACATCCAGACGAAATCTCCGGTAGCCTTTTCCCCTTCGGGCGCGGTGCCCAAAAAGAAACGCTTGGATGTGACCGTCGGGGACGTCCCCCTCGACGTGAGCATCACCAAAACAGTCCAGACCTTCAGGCGAGAGTCGGACCTGAGCTCCTGTCAGAGCGAGGGTTCTGGTTCTGAATACTCTGGATACACGGCCGTGGAGGAGGAGGACTCCGTCGATGACGAGGGTTCTCGACTCACGGTCACTGTGAAAGGTAATGCCCCTGCGGCTCCAGCACGTCAACTGGACGCCGCAGGGAGCTCCCAGGCCTCCTCAGGCACCACTGCCCCTCCACCCGCCAGTCAAGCGAGTGAAGCGGGAGCAGAGGACGTCGATTCTGCAGCAGAAATGCTGGATCATCTCACAGTCTACATGAGAGCTCTGGCCAGAGTTGGAGAGGAGTTGCCACCTCCTCTCCCCTCTGAAGAGGCCGAGGATGATGATGAAATGCCCGGGCAGGAGCCTTCGGTTCCCGCCCCGTATGTCCTCTCCAGGCTGCCGCTGGTGAAAGGTTTCACCAAGGCCCTCCATTCCTCATGGAAGACACATAAAGACCCCAGGAAGCTGCCTTTTTCTGTGTTGGATTTGGTGGGCGGTGCGGAGGCAGGCATGTCCACCTGCCCTAACCTGGACCACCTGTTGGCACAATCTTTCCTGAGTTCTGTCAGACCCCAGTACAAAGATGTAGGCACGGCTAAAAACGGGCCGTTTGTTGGCCCCGTCGGCACCAACCCGCCGGGGTTCACTGTCCTGGAGGACAAGCTACAGTCGGACAGGGCTCGTAACGCCTACCGGTCCGCTGCTCTGGCCGCTAAGGACCTAAATCTGATCCAGCTCTTGCTCGCTTCCACCAAGGACCTGGTCAAAGGTCTGCCCACGGGGGAGCACACAGCTGAACTGAACACTCTATTTGACATCATGCTGAAGGTCAATTGGCATGCGGTTAAGTGGATGGGCAGGTCCATGGACTACAACCTCCAGTCTGAGAGAGCCCGCTGGCTCGACTATGTCGACCTCGAGCCTAAGAGGGACGTGGGCGAGAAGCCTCTAGGTCCTCGCGGGGAGATGTACAAGTCTCTCATAAACATGGAGAACAGTCCCACCACCCTCATGGGTGGGGGCTTGGAGCTGCTGCAGGGTAGAGTTACCTTCTTCAAGGCGGCTAAGGACATCGTCGAGTCCACCACAGTGCCACAGGATGAACCGCAGCAAGCTAGGAGGACGTCCCGCTCCTCCCGCGCCAAGGAAAGGGGCCGCTCTGCTTCTTTTAAGAAGCACTCGTCTTCCTCCAGGGGAGCCTCTGCAGCCAGGGCGCCTGACAGGCCCCGCAGCAAGGCTGTGGTTCCCGAGCGCGCTCAGCCGCGCCGCCCGTCCAAGGATGGCAGGCAGCAGTCTTCATACCGCGGTGGCCGCGGTAGGGGACAGCGCAAATGACACTCTGAAGAGGGGAATTGTGCTGGGGCGGGGGTCCGAGGTGTCTCTCGGTCCCCCTCCCCCCAAACGAGGGCGTTTTTCGGTACCCCGTGTCGGGGAAATGAAAATGTTAATTTTGATGCCTCCTGTGTCGACAATAAACATGTTGAAAGAACAAAGTCTGTCTCTGTCCAACTCTCTCGCACTAGCACAGACGACCCCATCGTGCATGCCTCCTGTAGTAATGATGAAGTCCTGTCAGGACTCGATAATCAATCACAGGTTTTATCAGAAACCAGTAATGTTAATGTCAAACAATTATGTGGTTCCTCAAGCGCGCGAGTGGGATATCCCTCGCGTCGACAATATGAATCCTTTATGCATGCCTCTTGTAAGAATGATGGAGTCCCGTCAGGACTCTTTAATCAGTCAGAGGTTTTATCAGCAACCAGTAATGTTAACGTCAAACAATTATATGGTTCCTCATGCGCGCGAGTGGATTTTCCCTCGCGTGAGCGATGCTATGAATTTAACCTTGAGTCAGAAATTCTGTCGGCCTACTATGAGCCCGGGTCAAGGGACAAGCATAAAGGCCTTAGAGCAGGTATTAAACGTAAAAGTTCCTCTCCTGTCAGGGGAGAATGCTTTAGTTGTGGGCGAGTCTGTTTATCAGTCGAATCGCTTTGCTCTTCCTGTCGCTCTATCGAGCCAAAACCGAACGCTTCCGGTTTCACCGGATACGGATTCGCTAGCTCCCCGCTTCCGGTCCGGCCGCAAAAGAGCTCCGCTAGTCAAGCGGTACAATCGGAAGGTGTTCCCACCTTGCGGCCTATTGAACCCCTGCGCTCCGCATCCGGGTGTCCCGGATACGGATACGCAGGTTCCCCACTTCCGGTCCCGCCGCAAAATAGCTCCGCTAGTCAAGCGGTACAACCAGAAGGTGTTTCCGCCATGCGGCCTATTGAACCCTTGCGCTCCGCATCCGGTCGTTCCGGATACGGATACGCAGGTTCCCCACTTCCGGTCCGGCCGCCAAAAAGCTCCGCCGTCACGGAAGCACAGTGGTGGGGTTTCTCTCGCTCAAAACACGCTAGCACGCTGTGCGCGCCAGTGGAAGTTATGCAACCCGAGCCATTGGGTATTTCGAACGATAACCAGGGGTTACAGGTTACAGTTCGCAGATATACCCCCGCTTTCGAGCAGGGTTATTCATACCAGAGCACGTGGTTTAAAAGCAAGTCTTTTGAGAGAAGAGATCAGCTCATTGCTAAGCAAGGGTGCTATAGTGGAGCTGGACAGGACCCAATCCCGCATGGGATTTTGGAGCCGTTATTTCCTGGTGCCCAAAAAGGGGGGGGGGCTACGTCCCATCCTGGACCTAAAGGCACTAAACGTGTACCTGAAGAAATACGTTTTCAGGATGCTAACAGTACCCACCATGTTACGGTCGGTCAGGCAAGGGGATTTCCACTGTTCAGTGGATCTGAAGGATGCTTATCAGCACGTCCAGATTTATCCCCCACACAGGAAATTTCTTCGGTTCGCCTTCGAGGGTCGCCTGTACGAGTATACAGTACTCCCTTTCGGTCTGTCACTGAGCCCGAGGGTTTTCGTGAAAGTGACCGAAGCAGCCATCGCCCCGCTGAGACAGCAGGGCGTCAGGTTGGCGACGTACATCGACGATTGGATGATTTCAGCGAGCTCCGCCCACGAAGTGGCGCGTCACACACAAGTGGTTTTGGCTCACCTGAAGGCCTTAGGTTTCATAGTCAACCACGGCAAGAGCATGCTGACTCCAGCAAGTCGTCTTACATTCATTGGGGTCCTTCTGGACTCATCCGACATGTCGGCCCGTCTCTCAGAGGAGAGGGTGGACAGGTTTCGGGAATGTCTCGACTCCTTTCAAGTGGGCCAGGAGGTCACTTACAGGAGTTGCATGGTACTGACGGGAATGATGGCTTCCGCAGTACATCTGTTGCGTTTGGGCAGGTTTCATATGAGACCTTTTCAAAGATGGATGTTATCCCTCGGGATCCCGCCCTCCTTGAAGTACAAGAAGGTTACGGTTTCCCCTTCCTGCGCGATCGCCCTGTCTCCGTGGCTGGTGGAGGGGTTCCTCACCAGCGGAGTCTCGATTGGCGAGGTGGTTTCCCACAAGTCGATCACGACAGACGCCAGTCTCAGTGGATGGGGAGCCACTTTCGAGGGGCGCACAGCGCAGGGGCTTTGGCCTCTGGAGATGAGGGGTCGTCACATCAACTATTTGGAGTTGATGGCTATACTCCTGGCGCTCAAGCATTTCGAGCCTTGGATTTTGCATTGTCACGTCCTGGTCAGGACAGACAATACGACGGCCATGTTTTATGTCAACAAACAGGGGGGCCTGTCGTCGTTGCCACTGGACCGTCTGGCTCGAGAATTGACGGTTTGGTGCTTGTCGCGCCTCAAGTCGATCAGGGCCTCACACGTCCCAGGTCTCCTCAACAGCGGAGCAGATCTCCTGTCCAGGGGAGGTCCTCGCTACGAGGATTGGTCTCTCCACCCCAGGGTGGTGAGCCAGATTTTTCGCAAGTTTGGTCAGCCAGTGGCGGACCTGTTTGCGTCAGCGGAGAATACGAAGTGTCCGTTGTTCTTCGCGGTGAAGGGCAGTCCCCCCTTGGGGTTGGACGCCTTAGCGCACACGTGGCCGAGAGGTCTACTGTACGCGTTTCCCCCCTTCGACTTAATCCGACCCACTCTGGAGAGAGTCAGGAGGTTCGGTCTGGAGATGCTCCTGGTGGCTCCCTACAAGGGCACGTGGAGATCGGCGATCGCCCCTCTCCTTTGCGAACCGGGTTGGCAGCTGCCTCAGTGCAGGGACCTGTTGAGTCAGGCCAGGGGGGAGATCTTCCACCAAGACCTGCAGGTCCTAGACCTGTGGGTTTGGCACGTGAAAGGTTAAACCTGCTGGCAGCCGGTTTTTCTTCTGAAGTGGTTGCTACCATTCAGAGTGCTAAGGCGCCCTCTACGAGGGCGTCTTATGATGGAAGGTGGAATGCCTTTGAGGACTGGTGTGAGTCGCGTGTTCCACCTGTGGTGGCTCATGTGGCGTCAGCCCAGGAAATTCTGGAATTTATGCAGAACCGCTTGAGAAGTGGTCTAGCATTTTCTACCCTTAGGGGGTATTTGGCGGCTATTAATGCCTGTCACCTGGGGGTGGCGGGCAAGGCACCTTCTAAAGTCCCGGAGGTCATCAAGTTCATGCAAGGAGTTGAACGTTTGAGGCCGGTGACTAGGTCTTTGTTCCCAGTTTGGGATCTGCAGGTGGTTCTAGGGGGCCTATGTCGGGCTCCCTTTGAGCCGCTTGTAGGGATGCCTTTGAAACTTTTGAGTTTCAAGACGGCTCTTTTGCTGGCTTTGGCCACGGCTAAAAGAGTTGGTGACCTGCAAGCTCTCTCGGTGTCTGCGGAGTGCATGCAGTTTATGAACAATGATCTCAAGGTGTTGCTCAAGCCTCATCTTAAGTTTGTTCCTAAGAACATGGTGGTTCCTAAGGAGCCTGTTGTTCTTCTGGCTTTTCATCCTCCTCCGTTTGTCTCGGTGGAGGATGAACGGCTGAATTGCCTTTGTCCTGTCAGGGCATTGAAGGCCTACTGTGACAGGACTGCTGGTTCTAGAGCTTCTTCTCAGCTCTTTGTAGAAATGGGCAATGTTCTTGTCAGAAAGCCGGTGTCTAGACCCACTCTTTCGAGGTGGATTGTGGATGCTATTAGGCTGGCTTACTCTAGTGCGGGTGTGGAAGTGCCGGCGGCACTTAAAGCCCATAGCACTAGAGGTGTGGCTACTTCGTGGGCACTGGCAAAGGGAGTCTCCGTTCAGGAGATTTGTGTTTCGGCGAATTGGTCTTCGCCTTCTACCTTTGCAGCCTACTATCACCTGGATATCGAATCCTCTTCGCTAGTGCATTCGGTTCTGGGTGCAGTTGCCTCCTCTACGTCATAGAGGAGTCGGATCTTCCCCTCCCACAGGTGGGCATGTAGCCACCTGGGGTATTTTGGGGGGACCCTGTGTTTTCCTTATATAGTGTGTCTTACTTATAAGGCGGACTTGTCCTTTTCATTTAGTTGAATGAGGCGGACTTCGGTCTGTCAGGGTCTCTCTTTATTTTCTCATGCCTTCACACCCAGGTCCGGTGGGCCTGGGACCTTCTGGGTGATGGGTCACGCCCGTTTGGGCTGTGCTCACCCGTATGAGGGGTGTGTGGGGGTATGAGAGTAGGTTGTGGCTTAGAGGGGAGTTTAAGAATCCCAAGTGGGAGGTCATCCTGGAATATTGACAGTAAACGGTAGGTTCCGTACGGAACCATTGTTTACTTAGATATGGAAGGATGACCTCCCACGTAATGCCCCTCTGTTTCACTGAATGTGGCAGAGAGTGGTATTAAGAGGATGTTACTTCCGCCTCCGGGGGCTTATATAGCCTGGAGGCGGGTCACTCCGGTTTGAGTGACAGGCCCTTCCTACCTACGTTAGTACGGGAGCTGAAGTAGTTTCTCTGAATGATCGCCAGGGGGCGTCATTACCCAAGTGGGAGGTCATCCTTCCATATCTAAGTAAACAATGGTTCCGTACGGAACCTACCGTTCTTGTAAGAAATCTAAAATAAAATGTTGTTTAAAGGCCTAGAATTATTGAATGCTTTAACCAGTGAAAAATAGCAGATATACAAGCTCACAGCGCGGCACCGAGTGCCGTGCTGCAAGCTTGTAGATCTGCTATTTTTGGAAAAAGTCGTGAAAATGCGTGCAAATCTTTGAATATACCGGTATGTATTTTCAAAGCGAATGTTTGTAACTCAAATTTGCTTCTGGGGGTGGTCCCTGTAACTAAATATTTTGAGATCGGGGTCCGTGGCCAAATACATATCATTTTGGGTGTCCTTCACATGAAAAGGTTTGAGAACCACTGACATAGTGGTCTCTCAAGAACAGACAACTGAGCTCCAGTTAAGTGAAAAGGACCTTTTCTTTGACGATGGCTGGCCAGATTGCAGACATAGAAACATAGGGTTTTCAAAAAATCTGAGAAGGATTCAAAAGACACTTAGAGAATCGGGTCAAAATTCAAATTTTCACGATTTTTCAAAAATAGCAGATCTACAAGCTTGCAGCGCGGCACTCGGTGCCGCGCTGTGAGCTTGTATATCTGCTATTTTTCACTGGTTAAAGCATTCAATAATTCTAGGCCTAAATGGGTTAAAAAGACCAAACATGCCAAGAGGTTAAAGGTCAGGGTAAGGTAGGGGTGGGCGATATGGTGATAAATATCGTTGAGACGATACAACGTCTCCACAATATGCCTTTTCAGAGATATCCTATACTGTATATCGTGATACAATGAGGGAGCCTTGTAAGAAATCCTGTTGAATTGTTAAAACAGAGATTCATTGCAGAATTCATTTAAACCTGCATTTTGGTCTCAATCAGTGGTTCTCAAACTTTAAAATGTCAAGGTCACCCCTTAACTCTGACAACGCTACAAATGAAACCAAATGGACCCGTAACGGTCCATTTGGTTTCATTTGTATACTGTCAGAGTTACATGTACTTGAAATGGTCAATTTAGACCTCCCAAAAGGAACCCAGAGAGTCCCTGCCCCACATTGAGGACCACTGGTCTAAATGGTCTTTACTCCTTTTTCTTTGAATTTTTGTTACCTTGTAGTGGTTGTACTGTTAAGTAACTTGGAAAGATAACCATAAAAACCAACATATCGTGATACAGCTTGGAAAAATATTGTGATATTTATTGTATTTTTCCATATCGCCCACCCCTAGGGTAAGGGTCCCTGGTCCAGAGTTTGTAGAAATGGGGTATAGCGTGGTTCAGGACCACAGCCTAAAAGGACCATGTCAACCACCAGCCCAATGAGCCCATCACATCAGCCTGAACTTTGTCCGTTTGCCATGAGTGACACTTTTTCCGTGGAGCTGTCGTTGTGGCTTAGGGCTCGGTCACACGCAGCGCTTCCAACTTTTCCACAAGGCTCCCAAACCAAATATTGATCTCATCGCAGGGTAAATAAACTTGATGATGGATGGCACATGTAATCCCTTCTGTTGTTGGGACCTTGTTCTTTGTGTGAAGTCATCCCCCTTTAAAGGGTTTCTGCGGTGCCCACGTGGCAGACTCGGGCAAACACGGCACTTTGTCGTACTTTAAATATTTAGACGAACGCAACGTTCGCGTGATTTGCATTTATTTAATCGGTGAGTTTCCGTTTGATGTTAGATTGAATGACTGAGTAGCCATTTCATCAATCCAACCTTCAGAGATTCGAGACGTTTTTCCTAATGTGTTTCTGCCTGTTGGCCTGTTGTGCGTGTGCTGGCGGACAACCCACAATCCTTAGCTCTCACGGCGTGGGTTGGGAACCTCAGATTTCAAAAACTCCACATCTAAAGCTTAGTGGGTTCCTAAGACAAGTGTGTTCTCACGCAACATGTACAAAAATACATATTGAGCACCTGATCATTCAAGCATGAGAAATGGAAACATACATCAGTCATAAACATTATAGTCCTGTTGTGAATTAAACAAAGGTCTCTAATTCTATTTCCACACTTAGTGGTCGTTAACTGTGTCAGATCAAGTCAGATCAGATGTCTTTCAATCTCCGCATCCTTTTATTTCTATCAATCAATCAATCAATCAATCAACTCATCAATTTGCTCACAATTTATCGATATCCTTTCTATTTCACCATCCACTATTTCTCTCCTCTCCTTTCTTTTTGTTCTGCTTCAGTTCTCAGCATCGTTCTTTAACCACATGAACCCTGTAGCGTCCCGATTCTGGGCATGTCATAGTAGATGAACATGTGGCAAAAATGTATCACATCACAACGCAACCTGTTGTGAGCTTGGTCTATTCTCACCATTTGACTCACAACAAAGTGCATATCGTCATATGACCAAAACTGTTCAAATTCCACAATAGCAAAAGATGCAGATCCACAAGCTCAAAACCTCTTTCCGAGCTTGCAGATCTGCTACTTTTGATGCTTTTGTGTGACGCTGTCAGTGTAGTATGATCGTGTAGGGCCTTAATTCACGAAAAAACACAAAAAGATAGAATATGGATATAAGAGGTTTCTGCCCGACAGCATCATAAATGTTAAATGCTAAATGGTGTATTTATATAGCGCCTTTATCCAAGGCGCTTTACAGAGATTCACCCATACATTCACCGATGGCAGAGGAAATCATGCAAGGCACCAACCTACTCACCGGGAGCAACTGGGGTTCAGAGTCTTGCTCAAGGACTCATCAACACTAACTCTGGGGGAGCACAGGATCGAACTGGGAACCCTTCGGGAACCCTCCGTGTTCTAATGACGGCCACTCTACCCCTGAGCCACTGCCGCCCCCATTTATATATCTGTGTTTAAGTGGTTGAAGTGAATTCATTCATCCATTTCTCTATGCCTCTTTCCCCTCTCTCTCTCTCTCTCCCTCTCTTTCCCAGCGGGGGGACTGGAGACCCCCAGTGGGATGCCCAGTGCTCGGCTCATAAATCCTGGGCCGCCGTGAAACAGAAGATGGCTGCCCAGCAGGACTGGGAGGTTTTTCATCACTGGAGCCCTTTAAGTGCCCTGGCTGGTCCTCTCCACCACCACATGTCACCAGGCACGTGCACACATAGAAACCAGTCTGTAAAAGGTGCCCTCTCCAGACCATGAATGAAGTTTTTACTATGGTGAAAGAAATGCAAATGCCCCCCTTTCCATGCCATACCTGAAGGCAGCATTCAAGAGAATGGCCTTGTCCAAACTCTCCTGAACTTCAATGCAACATCTTATGTTGAAAGAATTGTCCTCTCTGTGTAGAAATCCATGCTATATGCCACATCTCCAGTATTGACTTGATTATGCTTAGTTCAGTGTGGTATTAAGTACCGAAAATAGCCAACCTCCAAGCTCACAACGCGTCGCAGTGCGACGCGTTGTAAGCTTGGAGATTGGTTATTTTCAATATTTTCACCAAAAGGCCCTTTAAGAAATTTCAGCCCGTGCCTCTCTAACATTCTTTGCACGTCCCTGCCAAACCCAGACGGGGCAGCATGTTTATTTGTGTGCACGTGGGATGTGTGGAGGTCTGAATGCGTGTGTGTGTGCGTGCGTGCGTACGTGCGTGTGTGTGTGTAATTGAGGATGTCAACTCATGAGTCACAAGAGCAGGAGCACGTAGCTGAAGACGCAGAGAAGGTCCGAGAGGAGAATGCAGGGCAGTGGCGAGAGGAGCGCAGATGTGACGATAGCTTCATAAATTCCTCTGCAGCGGAGGAGGAAGGAGAACAACTTTGGAAGAATCCAAGCGGGCGAAGATTAACATGCAGTTGAAGGGAAGGTTTTCGCAACAGGGTGCCAACGAATAAACACACATTCAAGGATGCCACACGCGCCCCCTTGCGGCGTGGGCCCTCGGTAGACGGACCGCGTCCATTCCTCAAATTCCAGCGGGGGTGATCCAGTGTCAGATGGTCCCAGCCGTTTTCGCCCGCCCTGCCTTGGCCCTCCGGGGACAGAAAGGTTATCCCGTACTCCCCGAGAAACTGGAACGGGGGAGGAACAGGGGAGGCACGATAAGGTTCTGGGACAGCTGTGGCCCTAATCTTGCGTCTGCGCCAGCCAGCCGTAACATGGTAACATGGTCCGGGCAGATCACAGCCTGGTCATCCGATAGCAGTGCGAAAATGAGACAATTCATTTAAGGATACGTACAAATCAATTTGATGCGGCAACCGGTGTCCTGCCTTAAACCACCACCAGCCATGACTATCATAACCAAAGGACATCATAAAGCAGAATGTGAAAACAATCATAAAACTCTTGCAGGATAATTCTAGGATCCCAGGAAGTTAGCTTGACTTCTGGCTTTTTTTTTTTTTTGGCCCAGACTATTATAGACTTTACTATGCTTTTAATATACAGATTGTATTAATTTGAAACGGCAAGCACTGGATCTTCGCTGGATCAGTGAGATCCAGGCTCTAAACGATTTGATTAAGATTAAAGACTAAACGGCATGAAAGATGCTTCGCTGAAAGTTGTACATTGTTGTCACTCCTACCAACGACAAACCATGGGAATTTCCAAGACATGGTTTTGGCTTAGATAGATTATAATAATTTTTGTTCAATATCAACCGTTTTTAAGGTAATCCACTCATGCCAATCAGAGAGTGAAAGGCGGAGGGTCACCAGAGAAAATTAACCATTTAAACACCAGCATCCGTATTGTGGGGAAGGAAGGCTGGCGATCGGCTATCTTCAGGGGTTCCAGTCAACCGTATGGGGTTTAAGTGGTTCAGACTCAGAATAAGGGATTCGAACCTCAACCATCAGGGCTCAGCATCTCAGCCCTTAATAATAATAATAATAATAATAATAATCATTATTTGTAACGCTCTTTATATTTGAAACAAATCTGTGCCACTTTCAAAGGTCAAAGAAACAAAGCCAAAACAAAACACAGCTCAGAAAGGGTGTAAAAGCACATAGTGATCACCAGTTATTACAGCTCAGAAGGGCTAAAAACATGTAAGGCATTAAAAAGTGCTTCTAGGAAAATGCCTTGTTAAAAAGAAAGGTCTTTAGTCCCCCTTTAAAAGCTTCGACTGACTGTGGTGCTCTCAGGTACCACAGTCAGTGGTCTCAGGCCCTTATATCATGAAATATCATGAAATAATCCGTTCATGTCACACAGTTCGTCACTAGCAGTCCCTCTCAGTCTCCCCCTCTGCTCACAAAAGGCAAATGAGATATCCAAGGGGGAGTGTATGTGTGTGTGTGTGTGTGTGTGTGTGTGTGTGTGTGTGTGTGTGTGTGTGGGGGGGGGGGGGGGGGGGGGGGGGGGGGGGGTTCCAAAGCAACTGGAGGCTCTAATTTGAGAAAGGAGCGGAAGGAGAACTTGACCCAGGCAAAGCTATGACCCCTCTCAGGGGACCTGGACCGTCCTACACCATCAGCCTGTCTTGTCCCCCCCCCCCCCCCCCCACCCCCACCGCCCCACCACCGTCACCACACACACACACACACACACACACACACACACACACACACACACACACACACACACACACACACACACACACACACACACACACACACACACACACACACACTCTCTCCTCTATTAGTGTCTTGGCATGCACTCCACTTACTCGGGAGTTTGCGAAATAACGCGCAACAGCAGATGGCTGAAAACACATGCCTAAGAAGCGCATAGCAAATGGTTAACCATCTTCAACAAATGTTTAAATCTCTCCCATGCAGGCTTTGTCCAACCTACTGTACTGTACGTAAGTGGTGAATGGATTCTGGATGTGCTGGGGGGGGGGGGGCATGGTGGGAGTCCTCGAGAGAAGCGCTCAACACTCTGCTTAACGCACAAAGCCTCTCCAACGCCCACTTAGCGTTTTGTATACATGTCAGTAAGAGTGTGAGAGAAAGTGTGAAAGACACAGACAGTCTGAGAGAAAGCAGAGACAGAGAGAGGAAAGAAAGAAAGAAAGAAAGAAAGAAAGAAAGAATGAAGTTGGACCGTATGCCTACTGTATGCCAGCCAGACACCCTGATGTGTGCATGTGTGTGCATGTGTATGCGCGTGTTGACAGGGAATTACTACTTTGTGGGGACCTCATGTCCCCACAAAGATAGTACAATCGGAGAAAAAAAACCTTGTGGGGACAAATTTTAGTGTCCCACAAGGTGTTTAGGGGTTAGGTTAAGGGTTAGGGTTAGGGTTAGGGTTAGGGTTAAAAATGAATGGAATGTCCCCACAAATATAGTAGACTATGTGTAATGTCCCCACAAAGTAGTAATTGCAAACCTGTGTGTGTGTGTGTGTGTGTGTGTGTGTGTGTGTGTGTGTGTGTGTGTGTGTGTGTGTGTGTGTGTGTGTGCGCGTGTGTGTGTGTGTGTGTGTGTGTGTGTGTGTGTGTGTGTGTGTGTGTGTGTGTGTGTGTGTGCGCGTGTGTGTGTGTGTGTGTGTGTGTGTGTGTGTGTGTGTGTGTGTGTGTGTGTATTCTCTGTGAATATGGGTCTCTAGCACAGTGGTTCTCAAAGTGGGGTCTGGGGACCCCCATGGGTCCTTGGAGGGTTCCCCAGCAAAGTGTGTAACCACACATTAAAATAGCAGATATACAAGCTCGCAGCCCGTCACTTTGTACCGCGCTGCGAGCTTGTACATTTGCTATTTTTGAACTACATGAAAGATTTTGAATGTTTTAACACAAATCTTCTCGGCTGGGGGTCCCTGGCACAAAATATTTTCAGATGGGGTACGTATCAATTTGGGGGTCCTCCGTCCTTGACATGGAAAAGCTTGAGAACCACTGAGTTGTACAGTAGAGGGGGTATGGCAGGCGTGAATGAAAACACTGTTCCGGTTCCGCAGGCGCGCTTGTTTTCGTTGGAGATGACGGAGCCACTTGAGACACCGCTGAGCGAGCGGAAGCAAGCAAGTCGCTGTGTCGAGCGTTGCAAAGGTCGCATGAGCCGACTCAGTGCCGTTCAAGTTGTAAACCAGGGGGCCAGAATAGTAAATCTTCGTCGCCCCCTCCCGACTTTCGGCACCTCCGTGCGGTCCAAGTGAACACATCGGAGCTTATACACGCGTATGGCGGGCAGAGTGCTCCATGAGGGAGGGTTGAGGGGCCATGAGGTGGGCTGATGGGACCATGGGGAGACTGAAGCCCCTATCAGAGTCGGTACCGCGGTGAAGAGCTATCCACCACGGTGTAGTCTTTTTGAGTCATAAAACTACAACGTTACGTCATTCCTCACGGTGAAGAGCTTTCCACCGCCAGTCCCGACACATCTCTCTGTTTTTACTTTCAGACAGATAGGCTCTTCACCCCGTTCACTGATTGGTCGATCTAGACCAGTCAGTCACAGTAAATGGTAAATGGTGCATTTATATAGCGCTTTTATCCAAAGCGCTTTACAGAGATTGTGCATTACATTCACCCATTCACGCACACATTCATACAGCGGTGGCAGAGGAAACCATGCAAGGCACCAACCTGCTCACAGGGAGCAATGTGGGGTTCAGAGTCTTGCCCAAGGACCCTTCGACATTACTCAGGGGGAGCCCGGATTCAAACTGGGAACCCTTCGGGAACCCTTCGTGCTCTAATAACGGTTTCTCTACCCCTGAGCTATGCCGCCCCACAATGAATAGGACTTCACCGTGACTGACTATGACGGCCTTCACTTATTTTCTAACTTAAGGTGGAAAGCTTTCCACCTAAAATTTGCGGTGGATAGCTCTTCACCTTGGACTCTGATAGGGGCTTAAGATACCACGGCCATTTGTGAGCTTTTTTTGTGAGCTATCCTTGACCAATTTTGCAATGCAAATGCATACCCTCAGACAAACTCTTTCTCCCATATACTGTAGACTCACAAACAGACAAAGAGACCCCTATATGCACACGTTAAAGACCGCAGGAACGACGATAGGGGTGAGACGTCTGTCTCTTAAAAGCACACCCAAGTCCTGGGGAAGGGGTTTAAAATTAGCCGAGGACTAGAAGACTGAAGGGGCCTGAAAGTGTCAGAGTTGTCACCATATGTATCCTCCTGGCCCTGTCTTCTCTGCTAACCTCACGCCTTCCACTCATCCAAACCTTTCATCCACCTCTCCGTCTCTGCTTTCCACCTCGTCTATACCTCTGACACACACATGGACACACAGGGACATGCAGAGAATGTTAGAGAGGCAGGGGCCGAAACTTCTAAAAGGGCCTTTGGTGAAAATATAGAAAATAGCAGACCTCCAAGCTCACAACCTGTCGCATTGCGTCGCGCTGCGCTGCATTGTGAGCTTGGAGGTCGGCTAAATTTGATATCACACTAAACTAAGCATAATCAAGTGAATACTGGAGATGGTGTGTAACGGCATGAATTTCTACACAGTGCGTCAGGGAGGGCAATTCAAGTTTCAACATAAGATGCTGGATTCAAGTTCAGGAGAGTTTGGACAAGGCAATTCTCTTGAATGCTGCCTTTAGGTATGGCATGGAAAGAGGACATTTGCATTTCTTTCACAATAGTAAAAACTAAATTCATGGTCTGGAGAGGGCACTTTTTTACAGACGGATAAAAAAGCCCCCTTTGATGTCTATGTGTGCACGTGCCTGACACCATACACAGAGCCACCTCCCCGACAATATCGCGGAGGCCGTTTGTTTATTTTTGGACCACAATGCTTATATGAGACGATATTAAGATGACTAAATGTTATTCTCCATAGAGAAATTACTTCCGCGAACCGGGGATGAGCGAGTGACTTCATGACTTTGTTAGTTTATAGGCCTACTTATTGGTCATCCTTATATTTTGAGCTTTCTTTCCTAAACGAGGAATGGAATATGCACTGGCTGGGAGGCCTGTTGAGGTGTTGTCTTATGTCTTATTCTACACCTCTCCTCTCCTGCCTTGTTCTCCTGATATACAGTCCTCCTGTCTCCACCATACTATTCTAAGAGTTGTTTTGCAGCTCTTTTCTTCCTGCTAGAAGGTGCTGACACATGCGCGCGCGCGCGCGCACACACACACACACACACACACACACACACACACACACACACACACACACACACACACACACACACACACACACACACACACACACACACACACACACACACACACACACACACACACACACTCCATCTTCATGTCATGAGCACGGTGACGTTGACAGTGATCGGTGGCTCAGACTGTCCACTCCTGACCTTTCTCAACTATAGCCACATACTGTTGTTCACAAACTCACCCACGTGTGTGTGTGTGTGTGTGTGTGTGTGTGTGTGTGTGTGTGTGTGTGTGTGTGTGTACACACATGAGTTTGTAAGGAGGTTATTATATGGATACATTCACTTACATATGTTAACATAAACACGTGCGTGCGCGCACGCACGCACACACACACAGAAACCCACAATGCTGCTCTTGAGCAGCGCACGTGTCTGCTCCACGGAGAGGAAGTGTTCTGGCATGGTCTAACACACACACACACACACACACACACACACACACACACACACACACACACACACACACCTGCTGCTGTGGGCGGCTAACCGCTAACAACAGCCAAAGATCACAGAGTCCTTTTGTCAAACAGGGAAATTAGCACTGGCAGTCACTCGTTAGAGCGCCATTGTAGCATTAGCACTTGTGCTGAGCGCTCGCTCGCTCGCACGCAAACGCACACGCACACACACACACACACACACACACACACACACACACACACACACACACACACACACACAGACGGACTGTTCAATTTAACACAGTGCCACTGTTAGAGAGCCATTGTAGCATTAGCACGTTGCGCTGATCACACACACACATGCACACACTCACACACTGACACTCACACAGCCAAGGCCTGTTCACTTTAACACGGTGCCACTGTCAGCCTCTTCATACCCTGTAGTATAAACCCTCCAGAAAAACGCTGGCAAAAATCATTGATTATGCGGACTAAAATCATTGATTATGCGGTCAAAAAGTAATTATTTTGCGTAGACATATGCAGGTTTTTGTGTGATTTTATGTGGTGGAATTGCAGAAAGTTGCGGAACATGCGATATGCGGGGGTTTATGTGATTTTATACAGTGTAATATGGGGGTAGTTCCAAAATATGTGGGTGGAAATATGCGATTATGTAGCCTTTTGGAAAACATGTGACCCATGCATAATCTGCGCCATTTGGCTGATTATGCAGAAAATTATGCGGTCGCATAATCACATTTTTCTGGAGGGTCTAGGAGTAGTGCGATCGTGTCACTCGCCAAACAGAGCTCATCTACTATCTAACAACCTGTCATGGTGTCAGACCCTGTGACGCAACACTTTGTTAGCTTGTAGATCAATTATTTTTGGTAAGCATCACCTTCACGCCACTTTAGGCTCGTAACTTCACTTTTTTTCCAACTGGACATGCATTTGCAGCTGTTTTTTTTTTTTTTTTTTGCTCACTATATATTGTGTGATTATCTCACAAAGGAAACATCCAATATAGGCCAACAATATTAGGGCATTATTTAAAACAATTAAAAGTAATTTTAATTATTACTTTTTAACTTAAAAATACATACAATAATTTGTTTTATATATTTTAATACTTTATAGCACCATTTAAAGTTCTCGCTATCTTAGCTTAAATATTATTTTTGTATTTTTTAAACGTCTTAATTGAACTTCTTTGTGTGCAACAATGGAACACTGGAAGTGTAGTATGTGATGGGCTGAACATAAACACGTTTTG
>NC_137829.1:19548233-19550733 GCF_963921795.1 Nannobrachium achirus
CTGTGAAAAATCGCGTATCGGGTCGGGTCGAGGCCGGGCACTGCACTACCTGCTGCGGCGGGGAACACACGTGCTGAATTTGAAGCTGGTGGGACAAACGGTTCTCGAGATACGCGGATTACATACATATACACATACATACACACTCACAGAGATTTTTGTTGACTAATGTGGCGTACGTGATGTCAGAGCCTTTTATGAAGTGATGTCACAATGAGTCAGCGCTTGCGCCAGTCCCTCCGGAACGGCCCGAAGTCAGACATCATCTCCGCATACGGAGATTCCGAACATTTCACGCTGGTTGCGGAAAACCGCATATCGGGTCGGGTCCAGGCCTAGCTAAGAACGTAGGCAACGATCTGAGCTATCTGCGTGTGACATTTTGAGTCTGTAGAACCAACCATGTGCTGTCAGGGCTCTTTCATGCGATTCGGGCCAATTCGCCTCGGCTTCAATTGGCTTCAATAGTAGCCAGGACTCCGCATATGGAGATTCCGAACCTTTTGCACCGGTTCCGGAAAACCGCATATTGGGTCGGGTCGAGGCCTAGCTATGAACGTAGGCAAAGATCTGAGCTATCTGCATGTGAAATTTGGAGTCTGTAGAACCAACCATGTGCTGTCAGGGCTCTTTCGTGTGATTGGCCCAATTCGGCCTCGGTTTCAATTAGTTAAAATGTGATTATTTTGGGGGTCGCGGCCTGAAAAGGTTGAGAACCACTGGCCTAAATGTACACCAAAATGGGGGTCGTTGCAGATTAAAACGTTGGGAGAATCATTGCTTTATGGCAGCAATAATATACGTCTCAACAAACTACTCCTGTTACAGAGAGCCAGACTGAACGGTTCATTCAGTGCCACGCTGTGGGTTCTCCCGGCCGGGGAAGCAGGGGTTCTGAGCCCATGGCAGCTGGAGCAACACGGGTCACATGGGATAAGGCCTTCCCCTCCAACAGCTGGCCAAACACCACCCGCTCCACCCGGCCGGGACCAGACACCTAAGACACACACACGCACGCACGCGCACACCGCACACACACAGTCACACACACACACACACGCACGCACGCACGCACACGCGCGCGCACACACACACACACACACACACACACACACACACCCACACACCCACACGGACACAAACACACACAAATAAACACAGATACACACATTCTGCAGACAGGCACATGCGCTTGTGCATGCAATGGCATAAACATACTTATAATTGCTGTAGTCACTCATGCAAGTACACTTTTGCACCCAAGCCACCCATACTCACACATATACACGCACGCACGCACACGCACACACACACACACACACACACACACACACACACACACACACGCACAGCCGCACGCACGCACACACGTGCACACACACGTGCGCACACGCGTACGCGTACGCGCACACACACACACACACACACACACACACACACACACACACACACACACACACACACACACACACACACACACACACACACACACAATCACATCTCCACTAATTAACCTACAGACCACACTGCATTGGACCACAGCAATATAAAATGTCGACACAAACACAATAACGTTTCCAAATGGCTCGGCTACAAGCTATACACGCGAACCTCATTTATCAACTGAAGTGCGATCACATTTCTGCAGAAAGCCTTTTTATAAACTCGATAGGCGAAAAAAGCTGCAATTTCAGCCGGATTTCTTATTTTCTTTATCCCGCAGGATAAATTTAAAGTGAGTTGGAAAGTGGAGAACACTAAGGCCACAGTGCCGCAGTATTTACAGCAGTGGTGAGGGAACGCGCCTGCAGGGCCACGGGCTGGAGTGCACACTCTGACACACTCACACCTGGCCCATGAGACCATAGCTAACTGTTGGCTATACCCAGGAACCATTCACCCTCATCCATCCCTGGCCTAACCCAAGACCATGCCAGGGTCCCAATACCTGTAGCTCTTTCCCCAGTCCCCACAATTTACAATTTACAACTTAGGCATTTAGCAGACGCTCTTAATCCAGAGCGATTTACAATGAGAAGGGTATTACATCAATACAGTAAGCAAGGTAATACATCAATACATCAACATCAATATCAATCTAGACAAAATAACGTAGATAGACCGAGCACCTAATCAGTAAAAAGCTTTATATAAAACCTAAGAATGCTATCTAGCTTTCATGTTTCATTGAGGGTAGGTGAGTGCTACAGTAAGTGCTATGGGCTTAGGTGGAGTCTGGAGAGGTGAGTCTTCAGGCCACGGCGGAAGCTAGGGAGTGAGTCTGTTGTTCTAAGTGCAATAGGGATTTTATTCCACAGTTTGGGGGCCAAGAGTGCAAATTGGCTAAGACAAGTGGATTTTTGTACTGGGGTTTTTAGCGAGGGTTCTGTCAGCATCCCTGTGTTAGCTGATCTGAGAGAATGGTTGGGGTTGTAGGGGTTGATCAGGCTTTGGAGTTATGGAGGTGCCATAGATACCAATACCAAGTCCCCACACATAC
>NC_137829.1:19553233-19583233 GCF_963921795.1 Nannobrachium achirus
TTATATCGTTTATTTTAATCACCTCGAGTGCTCGGATATCAGCTTCCTTTTTCTACTTAAAAAAGCATACCAACATGATTCAGCCCATGCTCAAATAGCCTTCGTCAGGGCAAACAATAAGCATGTTTTTTCTTTTCTTTCTTTTTTAACTGTTCAAGTCTAGTGTTGAAGCTTTTTAACTTTATTTTGATTGCCATCATGTAACACGTAGATAAAAATGTAATATATACTGTACGCATAAGTTTCATGTAATATATACCAGTAAGACTCCCTAATCGGGAGATAAGCGACCGTTGGTCGCTTATCTCCACAAATAGGCCAAAAGTTTGTTTTACCAATTATCAAGACATACGGGCAGTTGACAGTTTGCCATGGTTACTCATTGAAGTTGAATCTCCATATATGGAGATAACCTACGCATCACACTAAGTCTGACCTCACCAGCCCATATTTGGGCATGAGCAACTTATGTCTCCATATATGGAGATATGATGACATCACACAGTCCTCAGCCGATGATGTGGCGTGATGTCATACAATACACAAACGAGCCCTACAGTATAAAGGGGCAATTCTTGCCAGGAAAGAAGCATTTCTTCGACTCAGACCTTATAGCCAGGGTTGGCTTATAGCAGCTGTCGGTAGGACCATATGGATTCTGTTAGTGTGGATCTCCTAACAGGGCATCATCTGGGATACAATCCCTGTTATGCCCATATATGGAGATCCCTAACAGAATCCCTTTCATGCCCATATATGGAGATCCCTAACAGAATCCCTTTTATGCCCATATATGGAGATCCCTAACAGCATCCCTTTTATGCCCATATATGGAGATCCCTAACAGAATCCCTTTTATGCCCATATATGGAGATCCCTAACAGAATCCCTTTTATGCCCATATATGGAGATCCCTAACAGAATCCCCTTTATGCCCATATATGGAGATCCCTAACAGAATCCCTTTTATGCCCATATATGGAGATCCCTAACAGAATCCCTTGTATGCCCATATATGGAGATCCCTAACAGAATCCCTTTTATGCCCATATATGGAGATCCCTAACAGAATCCCTTTTATGCCCATATATTATGGAGAAATCCCTGCTCTGAGTATCTGACATCAGTGTGATGTCACCTGTTTATGCCCATATATGGAGATCCCTGCTCTGCGTATCTGGTTGCTATGGTAAACAGTTGGTTGCTAGGGTAAAAAAAACATGGTTGCTATGGTTAACAGTTGGTTGCTAGGGTAAACAGTTGGTTGCTAGGGTAAAACCATGGTTGCTAAGGTGGTTGCTAACGTACACTAACAGACCAGCAACAACAGACTGTTGCCACAGCAACGTACACAAAGGTTTGTGTACACATGTGGTGTGATGTCATACTGATGCGGAGTTATGAGCAGGGCAAAGGTGTGACGTGTGACGGACGGCCGGTGGAGGTTTTCATAGTAAACTGCTCCCTGACGGTCGCAATAAATATAGGCACACGTATGATGTATTGTCTATCCCCAGAAATGAAGTCCTATAAAATAGATGACTTAGGAGTCTGGCCTGGCCGTCTGCACATGGAGTGCACGGGTTAGCATATAATGTATAAACCATTAATAGACATAAATATAGGAATACGTAGAGTATCATGTACAATCTATCACTTCTTTGGAGAGGCATCAAGTGAATTGCAGAGGGATGGCTTGGTAGGACTTGTATTCATATTGAAATGGTTAGGCTAAGCGATAAGTCAGGAGAGGGAGTGTGCTGTGGTGTAAAGTATTTCCAATTTTAAGTACACTACATCTCAGAGTCAAATATTGTACTTTTACTCCACTACATTATTTGGAAAATTCAGTAATACTAGTTACTTTGTAGATTTTGATTATTATTACAAAACATACTTTAACCACGTCAGGCTTCAATAAGCTCACAATGTGTTGTGATGCGATGCATTGTGAGCTTATAGATCTGCTATTTTTAAAAGATTTGAAAACTTGTGAAATGGGACATTACTGCAAAATGAGTACTTTCTACTTTCTATGTACTTTAAGTACATTTTGATAGCGATACTTCTGTACTTTCACTCGAGGTATAGGCATCCAAAAAAAAGAGAGAAAAAAAGAAAGTATAAAATAGGGCTCAAGTGATTGATGCATGATTCATATTAATAATCTAAATCCACAAAGTAACTAGTGAACTAAAGTTACTACTACCGTAATCCCGGTGTGATCTTTGACTCAGACCTCTTCTTAACAATAGTTGTCCAATCCTGTTATACTTTCAGCTGAGGAACATTGCAAAAATCAAGTCATTCCTGTCAACTGCCAACATCAAAAAAGGTCATCCACGCCCTTATTATCATCACGCCTTGTTTACTGCAACTCCCTCAACTCCCTCTACTCCGGCCTTAGCAAGAAAGTCATATCCTGCCTGCAGTTGATACAGAACGCGCCAATTGCTCACCAATACGAAGAAGCGGGACCATATCACTCCCATACTGGCTGCCCTGCACTGGCTGCCTGTGAGCTCCAGGTGTCAGGGCCGGAGTGGGACCCAAAATCTGAGAGGGAATCATATACACCCACCCAGGCCACATTTGCTCACCAGGCCACATTTGCTCGAGGGCGTGACGGTGTGCGCGAGCTATATTCCATATAGACTGACAGTCACACGACGGCACTCTTAAACTGAGTCACACAATAACACTATTAAAATGACAGTCACACAACAACACTATTAAAATGACAGTCACACAACAACACTATTAAAATGACAGTCACACAACAACACTCTATTAAACAACCACCATGCCCCACACAGTCCTACATGCAGTACTTTTCTGTTCTCTAATCTTTCTCTATCCTCACCATAGTTTGTCCTTCTGTCCTATATTCTGTCCTAACAATGTCCATGAATGAATTGAATACCAATACCTCCGACGTAAACACGACTGTAAAAGGACTTATTTGGGGTGTTTTTAGAATGATAACATCCAGACTATCATACCTGAGCTAGCACTGGGCTGTCCTGCTGAAGCCCCAGCACTGGTATATCCACCTTTAGGAAACATGGCCAAAAACTTATTCCATAGTACAATGTCTACAGGCTGGCTGGCTGGCTGGCTGGCAGAGTAGGCCTAGCCTAGCAGCATCTAGCCTATTAACCATCATGTAACAATTGTCATTAAAGTAGCAGCAGCACATGACATGATATATTTTATCTAGGCCTATTAACTAGCTGTTATGATTGTTTGGACTGAGTGGTAGGGCCGGAGTGGGACCCAAAATCTGAGAGGGAATCATATACACCCAACCAGGCCACATTTGCTCACCAGGCCAGGGGGATTCGTCCCCCCGTTCCCTACTGTCAATCCGGGCCTGCCAGGTGTGATTTAATGTTGCTCATCACTTATAAAGTAGAGTTCTCAAATTCTGCCCGAACCCGCCCATACCCGAACCTGACCGACATTTAGGGTAGGGTAGGGCCTAAAATGTATGCTAATTAGTCGGGCCGGGTAGGGCCTCAGGCTCAATGAAAAAAGAAAATATATTATTTCATTACTATTACTCTGTGATAGAGTAATGAGAACCCGACCATACCCAAACCCGACCCAACATTTTAGGTTAGGCCTAAAATGTATGCTAACTAGTTGGGCTGGGTAGGGCCTCGGGCCGACCCAGTTAGGGCCCAGTTAGGGCCGGGCCTTAATTTTCAGGCCTGTTGAGAACTCTATTATAAAGCCCTGCAAGGACTGGCCCCTATTGGATATGCTGACCCCTCTGGACGCATCCTTAGGTCGGTCCTCAGATAAGACCCTCTTGAAGGGCCTAAATACTATTGCCCGGGTAACCAGGTTAGTATTTCGGACCAGATGTCAGCCTTTGGGACAGCCCCACATTTCCATGACTTTTCAGGCGTCCCACGAATTGAGACACACATTGTGACTGGCAGGCTCTAGTAATCAATCAATGTGCAGGTGTTAATATATTATGCGCTGATTGTTGCTGAAGCTCTTAACGTGAGCTCACGGCAAACTAGACTGGACCACATCGCACTGGGCACAGCACTGCTCAAGCAGCATGTGAATAAATTGTAGGATATGCTATGCTTTTATTGAACGAATTTCAATTTTATTATGTTTTTCATAATTGTTTTATATGTGATAGTACACACTTTTATTTAATTTCTTAATCAAACTGTTTTTGATTTTGCTGTAACTTTTAACCTTGCTCTGTGCAGCACTTTGGAATTGTTTTGTTTTGAAAGGTGCTATACAAATAAAATTCATTTCATTCATTAAAAATATTTGCAGTGGAGTAGCCTACAATATTTGCCTCTGAGATGGATAAAAAAAACTAATACTTAACTAAAGTAAATGTACCTCGAGAGTGTACTTAAGTACAGTACTTATAGGTAAATTACTTTCCACCACTGGGCTTTATTGCATTTATACAATACCACTGTCATAAAGAATCTTTTTTAGAAAAATATGGGTTGGCTACAGTAATGTAGCCAACCCATTAGGGTTGCTTTCAGGCCTCCACAATCCGAAATAGCTCCCCATCGTTTACTGTTGCTATTGGCAATCAGCTAGAGCATGGTCCACAGAGGGATATTTTTACCAGTGATTGTGTGCCGTGTTGCTGTTGTATTATAATACATAAATAACAAATAGGCCTACTTATATAATGTATATTACTCAATCATGTACAGCAACTAACCACTCACAGTAATTTCTGTCGGGTGAAAACCTCATATCCAAAACTTTCCAGGATTCACATAAAAAAATTGGCAAACAACAAGAAGTTAAACTATTGAGATAAGAGCTAGTTTTCTGCCCGACAGCAACGATTTTAAGTATTCTTACTTCAAATCGGGTAATAGCCTATTTAAGCCAAATAAAAGTACTTGTACTTGAGCAGGCTATTCTAGTACTCTTTCCAGACCTAAGATTAATAGCGTTCCTTCCACTGCCTCCCCCCTTGTGCAGGATTCACAGTGAAACTTTATCTGTTCAATTAAAGACCACCCCTCCCCCGAATCCCCACCACCACCACCACCATATGTACTTCTATTCTTGTGAGGACATCAACATTTTAGGACACTGCCACACAAGTAAGTATACACTTGCATAAGTCCAGCCCGATCATGGCCTGAAAGTCTTCCTATTTGGAAGCCCAACTCTAAACCAGCTTAAAGGAGTAGTTCATCCCCAAAATGACTTGCAATGCATTTGAGTTCAATGGGGGTAATTTAATAAAATCAAAACGTTGTCTTAGGAATGCAAAAAATACAAAAAAATATTATTGAAATCAAGTCTCCATGACATGAGTAATCAATAGAAAAAAAGTCATTTTGGGGTGAAAATAAAACAAATCTAAATCTAAAACAACAATTTCTCTTGTGAGGACCAGGACAACTGTCCTGCACAATGTCTATTTCTTTCTTGTTTGTTTGTTTGTTTGATTGATTGATTGATTGATTGATTGAAGACCTTATTAGAAGGTTGCATAGGAAAAAGTACAGTTTCATGACAGTACAGTTCACTGGTAGGCCTACAATGTCAACTATAAGGAGATCCCAGTAAGCTTTATGGCTTATTTACACAGGAACCCTTTATGCATCTCATATAACATTGAAAGACGGACGGATAGAATACAGTACTAGTATGCATATAGGATATCATCAATAACAAAAAAAAAAGAAAAGAAAAAAGAAGCGGTTATAAAAAAAAATATATAGATAAAAAAGAAAATACAAAAATATTTACAGTGGAAACAGGGATTTAAGTATGGGCTTAGTCTATAACAGGTTTCGAGTAGCAGCCATCTGTAGGTGACTTTTTGGACCAATTTTGAAGGAAGGATTTACACTCCTTTAAGGCTTGCGGAAGGGCGTTCCACATGTTGGTGGTATAGAGTAGCAGGAGAACGAATTTGAACCTTTTTTTAGAGTCAAATCTGGGTTGAACGTGATTTTTGGAGAACTGGCACTCAGAAGTATAGTAGTACACACACACACACACACACACACACACACACACACACACACACACACACACACACACACACACACACACACACACACACACACACACACACACACACACACATACATTCACCTGCTCACACACTTCCTCCCTGAAGGGTTCTCTGGCCATAACCTTTCACATTCAAACTGACTCCAACCAGCTCTGTCAGCCTGTTACTGGCAGCCACAGGTTGTGTGTGTGTGTGTGTATGTATGCGTGCCTGCCTGCGTGCATGCATGTGTGCAAGTGTGCGTGCATGTGTGCACATGAGTTGTTTGATACTCGAGTGGAGATCTGGTATTGTGTATGTGTGAATGTCCATGTGTGTGTGTCTGTGTGTGTGTGTGTGTGTGTGTGTGTGTGTGTGTGTGTGTGTGTGTGTGTGTGTGTGTTTGTGCACCCTATTTTACATTTTGTAATACTTTAAAATCTATCAATCAATCTATAAGCTCAGCTTGTACAACTATTTTTGTCTAGTTTTTGCCCGTCCGTTCATGTGTGTCTGTCTTTCTGTCTGTGCGTCCGTCTGTAATCAGCTAGTCTCCATGCCGATGGGTCCAATCGGCATGGAGACTAGCTGATTACAGACGGACGGATTATAGCGCCACCAGGAGACCGATATTTGCAAAACACATTTCTTTATATTATTCCGAGATTTTGTCTAAACATCACGCAAATCAGTACACATCATCTCTATGGTCATGTGATCAAGAGAAGACATATATGTCAGATCGTTCATATTCCATTCTGATTGGCTAAGTTCCAAAGTTTGCAGGAGTGTCCCGTTCTTGCCTCAAATCATGAACACGACATCAGATTGCCGTGCACATTCCCTCTAGGGCAGGCCAAGGAAGAACCTTTTTTCAAATCGCCTCATGGTGGCACTAAAACAGCCCGCTTTACTTTTTTTTTCATCCATTAACCATGGGGCGGAACATTTCAGCTATTTTTTTGCAAAGAAATTTGGTAGAGTGAAAAAAAGACTGTATCAAGCACGTATATTATAAGTATGTCTTACCAATAGAGGGTTTAAATGGTACCGGATATGCAGCTTAGCAAATAAAAGGTGAATTGATCCCTGTGCATGACGAAGGACGATTTCACAATAAATTAAATCTCCATTATACGATTATTGTGAGTGTTTTTTATCCCGATAAACGATAATATCGCTTATCGTCCCATCCGTAATCACACTATTTCAGTGGTATAGCTCTCTTTCTGTCTATATCCTTTCTTTTGCATCACCCTTCCCCCCACCCTCCCCTCCATTTCCCCCCCTCCCGTGGGCAAGGCAAGCTTTCGTCAGGTTTAATTGACGTTTTCTTCAACACAGACGATTGTTATGTGTGCGTCTGCACGTTTAAACATACGGCACATGCTCCGCGGAGCAG
The DNA here is from genome assembly GCF_963921795.1 of Nannobrachium achirus. Classification (NCBI taxonomy): domain Eukaryota; kingdom Metazoa; phylum Chordata; class Actinopteri; order Myctophiformes; family Myctophidae; genus Nannobrachium; species Nannobrachium achirus. The sequence continues at coordinate 19,560,652 of NC_137829.1, forward strand.
AGGTCAAAGAGTTTGACGCCCATTATAAGCAAAATGTTCCGGTCTCGCGTTTTCACTCAGCGTATAGAGACGGAATGTGTTGATGTACAACTGTGCATTTCTCATTCTCAGTTGTGAAATGTTCTGGGAACGCTGAAAGGTTTGCCAGTAACTACAAAAAGGAATTATTCCAAAAAAAATTATGATAATAAATACAACATGCAATGGAAGTACTGTATAGGCGATTAGTAGCACTGCAGTATTGTGAAGAATTTAAAGTTCACATAATCCGTTGCACTTACATTTAATTGATTTTCCAACCTCAACTAAAACAGAGCATTTATTTTCAGGGATGACGTTATTCCCACTTGTGTGTAGACTAGATGTTTTAATGATTAACAAAAACATACTTGAATGATGAAATGAAAATGACACACGATGACTGATGTCACGTCAACTAGGGATGGGACGATATGAAAATGTCATATCACGATTATTGTGACAAAAGAAATCACGATTTACGATATTATCGCGATAATCAAAATCCATCATCCTGGCGTGGAACATTTGCCAAAAAAATAGCAGATCTACAAGCTCACAACGCGTTGCGACGATCAAATACATTTGATAGAGAGTGAAAAAAAGACTGTATCAAGTACTTATATTATAAGTAGTAAGTAAGTAATAAGTACCTTTTACCAATTATAGAGGGTTTAAGTGGTACCGGATATGCAGCTCGGCAAATAAAAGGTGAATTGATTCCTGTGCATAATGGAGGATCACGATAAATTAAATCTCCACGATACGATTATTGTGAGTGTTCTTTATCACGATAAACGATAATATCGCTTATCGTCCCATCCCTAGTGACAACAGTCATCTATGGTGTCAGTATTAATATGACTGATGTCATAGACTAGAGGTTTCAGCCCGATCAGATCCCCATTGACATTCATTATAACATTTAAGTCAAATATTTCAGTATATGTCCAGTAGAATGATGATACATATGTGAAATACATTTGTGGATGTACTGTAATAAGGCCCTTGGCAGTGTGCACGAGAAATGTGGTGCTGATCGATCCAGCGGTTTGTGAGATTAGCTCTGGACACTCAGACAGACAGACAGACAGACAGACATGGCCACGCCATAAAAATTGCACACGGCCCAAATAAATTATATACATTTTCACTGGTTCATGACCAGCAGTTCATTCTGCTGACGATTAAAACAACCTCAGAAAAAAGTCGGGGGACATGACTGATATCGCTCCTAAATAAGACCAGAAAGGTGCCTATTATTACTATTAGGCAGGTGGGATTTTCACCTCCAGACGTGCACATGTTCCCCAAGCAGACCTGGGATCACGTGGTACCTAGTGCATCCACAGCAATGTCACCCTCTCTGCGCTCCACAAACAATCTAAAAAATGTAAACACAACATGAGGCACAGACATACTCTCCTGTTTAACTGGAGGGGAGGATAGGCGTTGAGCTTGAGGTGCACTGCTGTGTGTATCTGTGTGAGATAGAAGGGGAGAGAGAGATTGAGGTGGTCTGTCTGTCTGTGGAGGGAGTGTGCACGCCTGCACGGCTGGACTCCAGATGTGCTGATGAGGGATGGTTTCACGGCTCAGGCCCTGGACTGACGCGTGGCTCGTCCATCTGAGGACTGACACAGACCCTGACAGGAACCTGGCTGACACGCACGCACGCACGCACACACACACACACACACACACACACACACACACACACACACACACACACACACACACACACACACACACACACACACACACACACACCCCTACACACACACACACACACACACACACACACACACACACACACACACACACACACACACACACACACACACACTCTGCACAGCAGGCACGTGCAAACACACAAAACAGACTCTGATCTAAATCAGAGTGCATATACTGTAGCCTGTTTATATGTGACCAAGGATGCTCCGATGTACTCATAGTTGAACATGCAACTAACTATCATCTCTCTCCTGCCCACTCACGCACTCAATGTACTGAAATGAGTTACACTACTTCGCCATTAGGGCTGTCACGATTTTGACATTTTACATGACGATTAATTGTCACTCAAATAATTGCGATTAACGATTTAATTGTGTTTTTGTCGTTGACATTTCTGTTTGGCTTGTAGGCTTTGATATGACACATAACCTAAATATACAAAAAAATTACTGACATATTTGACAACTTTATACTTAAAAAAGAACATTGATACGCGTTGCATCGCGATACGTTGTGAGCTTGTAGATCTGCTATTTCCACTATTTTTGAAAATGTTTGAAAATATGAAATTTTTTCAAAATGGAAGCAATTATGACAATTATGACAAAATAATTGCGATTAGACGATTAAGTAATAATTGTGCCCACTCCCCATGCTAATTCATTTTTCACTTCTCTCTTAGTTCTTAGCTACTGTAACTTGCGTAACACTTAGGAAGCATTTTGTTCAATGAACAGTGTCACTCTCTCTCCGCCGGAATACAAACAAAAGTTCCAGCGAATCTCCGTCATTGATTTTATGACGCATTTTGTTGATGGAACAGCTGTCAGTTCATAGAACTAACGTCTCTTAACGTAATAAGAAGAGACGTGGTACAAGAGGAAAAGTGATGCTTTTCATTTACACTCACGTCCCTGATAACAATGCAGGCGTTCTGACAAGGTAGAGTGAAGTGATATTGATGGTAACTATGAAATATACCATATAATTCATGAAGTTGCCTATTTGCACTCAGGACGGAAAAATCTAATCCTGCTAGGCCAGTCACAATAATTACATAATCGTCTAATCGCAATAATTTGACTTGATCACAATTATTTTGTCATAATCGTCATAATCGTTCTACAAGCTCACGCATCAACGATGTTGATCTGTTGAAGCTGATCGGCTTAGATCGGCTATTTCCACTATCAATGTTGTCGAAATATGTCAGTAATTTCTTTGTATATTTAGCTTATGTGTCATATCTGCCATGTGCAACTTCAAAGCCTAAAAGCCAAACAGAAATGTAATTGTCAACGACAAAAACACAATTAAATCGTTAATCTCAATTATTTGAGTGACACTTAAATGGTCATGTAAAATGTCATAATCGTGACAGCCCTAGTCCCTGCTTTCCTGTTCTTTCCAATAATTAAACAGTCTCATCTGACAGGCCTGACATGGAGTCTGCAGTCTCCTGCCTCATCCAGGCCGTCTCCGGGGTGACCCCTCCCTGTCCCACATACATGACAGCCAGGCCCCAGATCCAGGTGAGCCCCGCGACCTCTGACCCAGGAAGCTGCCGTTACACACTGCTTACGGAGAGGTCTCCCCCCCCCCCCCCCCTCGCCGCTCCAGGGATGCTCAGGGGCGCGACGTTCCTCCAACTTAAATAAATCACACTGACAGCACAGGATACACAGGCAGTGAGTGAGAGAGGCGGGGGAGGGGGGGGGGCACAGGGGGCCGACGACAGGTAGAAAGAAAGAAAGAAAGAAAGAAAGAAAGTAAGAAAGTAAGAAAGAAAGAAAGATTCCTACATAGAAAATATATATATCGTCGTTGTCGGGGGAAAACCTTGTATGTCCAAAACCGTTTGTTTTGTATTTATCAGTTTAAAAATGATTTAATCTAGTGAAAACAGCCGATCTACAAGCACACAACGCCTCACGGTGGGAGGCGTTGTGTGCTTGTAGATCTGCTGTTTTCACTACTTTTGTGCGACAGCCTTGTATGATGAAGCAGGGTTTTAATTTGCGAAAGAACGTACAAATTTGAAACTTGGAGATACAAGGTTTCCACCCGACAACGACGATATATATTTTGAGGACTAAGTAATTGCTGAATATTGATGATATTTGATGCTTTAAGGCCCTTTCCCACTGGGCACGATAACGATAAAATAACGATAAAAATATCGTTTTCAATTGAAGTGGATGGTAGCGCCCACACCACAACGATAAAGCCATCATAATTGACGTGAACACCGACATATCGTTGTTATCTTTATCGCGTCTGGTGGGAATGGCGCTTTACTGGTGTTCTGTTGGTGAGCTGCTGCAGTTGTACAAATCCCAGTCTAAAGGGCCATGCACACTGAGTGATAACTGTAACTATTGTTCACCATTGTACTTTACAGTTGTGTTGTGGTGTGGACTCTGCTATCCACTTGATTTAGAATTTTAAGACTAATCTTTATATCTGTTATAGTTACGGCCCTTTGGGGTGTGCTCACAGTCACTGACCGCCATTGCCTAGAGCGCTGCCTTCAGGGACGTGCAGAGAATGTTAGAGAGGCAGGGGCCGAAATTTCTAAAAGGTCCTGTGTGTGGTGAAAATATTGACGACGCGCTGTGAGCTTGGAGGTCGGCTATTTTCGGTACTTGATACCACATTGAACTAAGCATAATCAAGTGAATACTGGGGATGTGGCCTAACGGTGAGGATTTCAAGAGGGCAATTCTTTCAACATAAGATGCTGCATTCAAGTTCAGGAGAGTTTGGACGAGGCATTTGCATTTCTTTCACCATAGAGTGAAAACTGTATTCATGGTCTGGAGAGGGCACTTTTTACAGACGGATAAAAGGGCAGGAGCTCAAGCCCCCTCTGATGTATTTGACAGCACTCTGCCTAAATCAACTGATCAGCGCCGTTTAAAGGTGACCATTTCTCATAGATTTTTATCTGGACGTGATCTTAGTCAGAAATGATCTAAGGATGAGTAAGGATGAGTTTCTGTGTGAACATACCCTAAGAAGTTGAACACAAACAAACATCTAACGAAAGGGAAGCACATATTCTCACTCACTCTCGTTCCTGCCCTACTTTTCTCTCCTTGTTCTGTCTGTCTCCCTGTCTCTGATTATGTCTCTTCATATCTTTCTCTCTCCATTGTGTGTGTGTGTGTGTGTGTGTGTGTGTGTGTGTGTGTGTGTGTGTGTGTGTGTGTGTGTGTGTGTGTGTGTGTGTGTGCGTGCGCGTGTGTGTGTGTGTGTGTGTGTGTGTGTGTGTGTGTGTGTGTGTCAGTTCCCCCCCTCCCCATGACAAAAGGTGGGTGTACCGTACCGCAGGTCCAGCGGGGGTTATATTTACAGCATGTAGACACGTGAAGGTCAGATGCGTAAAGCCCCTCATGATTGCTTTCCCAAATGGCGGCTCCCTCCCTCCCTCGCCCGCCCATCCCCTGTAAAGAGAGCGAGGGCATGTCATTTTGCTCTGCAACTCTCCTCCCACCCGTCCCTCCACTCACTCTCAAAAAGGAGGAAGAAAAGGGGAGCGTCTCGATATTTCGACATAACATTTGTCCGACGTTACGTTTGTTCAGTGCTAACCTGAATGCTAACCCGGTGAATGTTAACCACCACTATGCCTGAACCTAACCCAAACCTCAGTAAAACTATACTGAACCCTAACCCTTAGTCCAGTGTTTCTCAAACTTTCAAATTTCAAGGTATCCCCATAACTCTGGCAGGGTACAAATGGAACCAAATGAAGCCGTTAGGGTTCATTTGGTTCCATTTTTACACTGTCAGAGTTACAGATTTGTATGGGTCAATTTAGCCCCCCATAAAGGAACCCACAGAGTCCCTGGAATCTACTTTGAGAACCACTGCCTTAGTCGAACTAATGAAACATAGAAATAGTGAGAATTGCCTGAAGAAAAGAACTATAAGAGTAACTTTGGGAGGTGACAAAGAGTGGGACTTTGCTTACAACTCAGAGAAATAGTGCGACGATTCGTAAGGATCAAAGCTAGTTCAGGGGCGGTCCCAAGGGAGCGCGCGCGCGGAGGGGGGTGGGTCACTAGGTCCTGCCCCCCCCCCTTACCCATAGTTCATAGGGAAGTCAGATGGTGGGACTCAGTCTTGTTGCATAGCACTGCTGCTGCTACCACGCTGCAGTACACTCACAAGTGCCACACTTGTTGCTTGCAGGTAGCTGTGCTGTTGCCCACCGCTTGGAGAGGGTGCCTAACTTGGCTGAGTATTTCTGGCTGTTTCTGCTATTTTACTATCGCTCAATTCATGTTCTTAGCTGCCAAACTAAGAAGCTGTGTTCTTGGCCAGGTTGTATGGGAAGTTTGAGATTGTTATTCTGGTAATCGCTGAATTCTAAACTGCTGTTTCAAGGTTCAGATTTCTTGCTATCGTTGCTGGTGCCTAGCTGATTTCTGTACTTTCAGTTGTTTGTTGCTAAAGCTTTTTCAAAGGTGCTACAGGCTTGCTAAAGTTGCTAAAGGTAAACTTAGTATCATAGAAGTTGGCTGTGGCTACGGGCTAAATGCTAACTTATTTCGTGCCCTGGTGGGCCTTTACTGGGCTACCATGAGTTAAAGTAATCTCAGTTGTTGGGTTGTCGATAACAATATCAGTACTTTGCAACGGCGCGGGCCGTATCGGCTAGCGCGGAACAACAGGTTTAATGTACAGTCAGCTAGGAGCTAGGTGGCTATTGCTAGCCGGTTATTTCGGTAAGGATGCTGTTAGCTGGTAAATCAATGTGCTAGCCATGTCAAGGCATAGAGCGGCGGCCCGCGTGAAAACATGGCCCCGTAGCAAGTAATGAATCACGCTAGGAGGATTCAGTTTGTAGGTTGCAGGTGTCTGTAAACGGCAGCGTTCACCTAGCTCTGAGCTAGCCGAGTCACGTCAAGCGGTGATTTACGGCATGACGTTCGGCAGCGAATACTAAGCGCTGCGTGTGGGAAATGTAGTTCTCTATCATGCCAAGCCTCGGTGTCGTGCTAGTAGCAAGAGTCGTATGAATTACTAGTCACGTCAGGCCAGGAGGAAGCTTTCGATTCAAGCTTCGCTCGCAGCATGCTTAATCTAGTTAGTATGGGGCCTATATTGCTTCTGCCTCGCCTCGGGTTATGTGTATGTTTTCCTCTTTTTGCACTGTCTGGCCGTCTTAACAGCTGCTGCTTATGAGGTGCTAGGTGCTATACCATAGCAGCTAAATGGTTTCTGTCGCTTCTTGGACCACAGTAGGGCTGCTGCCAGTTACCGTGGCGTAGAAGCCCTCGCGGGATGAATTATTAAATACAGTAATCGCCTCTCTTTGAGAAGCCTATAAAGGATGTCTGTCTGCGTGGGCTCCTGAGAGGAGGAAACCCGCAAGCTCATAGGTGCCACAGTTATAGTTCTGGGTCACTGCGTATCGCACTATATGTCCTCGTGGTGTTTCCGTAGCTGCGGCACTCGAGCTAATAATTACAGCTAAGGCTACTGCTAGTGAAAAATGACGAGTTGTTTATCTTTACAATCACATTAAAGCGGCCACAGGACTGTTGCATCATGTTCACCATTGCAGCTCCAGGATAAAGGCTGCTAACGCCATGCTTCTTTTCAGCTCAGGCTAAAGTGCTACATGTCTGTTGCTGCAGCTCACGCAAAGCGAATACTTGTTGGTTGCTAACATTCTGTTTATTATTTCAGCTCCAAGCCGGAGTGGCTGCAGGCCCACTGCTACGTCATCAGGTTATCATGGCAGCTTTATGCTAAAGCGGCTACATGTTCCACTAATCGTGTTTTACTTTTTAGCTTCTTGCTGCGGCTGCTACATGTCTAAATGCTAATATAATTTCTATCCTTTCAGCTCATGCTGGAGCTGCTGCATAGCTGCTACTACAGCAGGTCGCCATAGCAGCATGGCGCTGCAGCTGCTGAGGTTTTCTGCTAACAGATTTATCATTACAGCTCCAGGCCGGAGCTGCGGCATGCCCCCGCCACGGCATCAGGTTAGCATGGCAGCTTTATGCTAAAGCTGCTACATGTTCCACCAAATCGCGTTTTTCTTTATAGCTTCGGGCCACGGCTGCTACATGTTGCTGCTAACATCATGTTTGTCCTTTCAGCTTCTTGCCGGAGCCGCTGCATAGCGGCTGCTACAGCATGCCATCATTGCAGCGTCGCGCTGCAGCGGCTGAGTGTTTTCTGCTAACATGTTTATCTTTATAGTTTCGTCCACTACTGCATAATTCCATGAGACCAGTCAGGAGTCGGTTAGCACTGGAGAGGGCATTGCTACTACAGCTTCCGCTACTTCTGCCGCTACCATGAGCTGCCAGCCTGCCAGCCCGCCCGCCCGCCCGCATGCCTGCCCGCCTGCCCGCCTGCACGCGCCATATTCAGCAGACGGAAGTGGCCTACCGCCAGCCCGCCGCCGCCTGCCTTCCCGCCCGCCTGCCTTCCCACCTGCCTGTCGGCCCTCCCGTCCGGTTGCCTGCCCGCCCGCTACAGCATCAGTTAATGCTATTACTGCTGCTACCATGAGCATGATCCAGCGGTGCGTCGTGCTGGAAGCCTGTGGTGCCGGCCCATCTTCCGGAGGCGCTGTCAGGCTGCGACCGTCGTCGCCAGGTCGCAAGGGAACATGGGAAGCTGCAGTTCCAGCACCAGCGGTGGGAACTCCATTCCTCTCGCCAGCTGCAGCTTTCCCAGATGCCCTGAGGAGCCACACTCTAGCAGGTAAATAGCAACGCATTTGCTTGTTCGATTCTGTGAGCGTTCAGCCGCTCTCTAAGCTTGCTAATAATAGGCAACCATAGTTGGATAGCAGCGACTTACTTGTACTGAATGTTGGGCTTTAGCCGCTCTCTAGGCTTGCATAGCTTGCCTTTAAAGGTCAAGACGGGTATCTCGTGGAGATTCTCATATGTGCAGCAGCAGACTCTGCAGCAGAGCGCTCCGTGGGCTGCGAAAAATTTCTCTGTGATCCTAAAAGTCAGCGACCTTAGGCGTGGTTTCATTGTTATGGTCAGCTAAAGCTAAGATGGTAATTTTTGCGGCAAGCACATGCGGTCACCAAGGCCAGGCTTAAGATGCGACTAGCACATGGCCTCTGAAGATTGCAGCTCGCAGTTTAAGCAGGGAAGGTACACCAGTGTCAGTCGCAGAACTAACTCTCCCTTCTGTCCTTTCATGTCCATGCTGAACACCGGGCTGTCTGCCCGACGTCCTCGTCTCACGACCCCCGGAGAGAGCTGCCAGATTTGCGGCCCGCCCCTCTTCACTCTGCATTCTCTCCGGATCGGAGCAGCCACACCACCAGCACTTCTGGTGCCCTCAGCTAACTCAAGATCCTGCACGCCAAGCTATCAAGCACACACAACACAGGACTGACCGAAGCGCAATGGTTCCAAGCTGGAGTTGGACGCGTTTCAGTTAACGCTTCTGCTGCCGATGTTAATAGTGCTGCAGGCACTATTAGCAGGGTTGTTCCATAGGGTTCATTTTGCTGCTTCTGCTGCGTTACTCGGGGCACGCGCCCCTGATAGGTTGCATGTTTTATTTGCTGCTTCTGTTGCGTTACTCGGGGCACGCGCCCCTGATAGGTTGCGGGCCACGATAAATATTACGCTTTAATATTTCAATCTTGCAAAAGCTAGGTGGTTGCTGGGGTGTTAGTTAGGTAGGATGTGAAGCTGTATGGCGCTGTAGTTATATGAATTAAAGGTTTCATTGCTGCTTCTGGTTCTGCTGTCTATGGGTGGGTGACGTGACGTAACGTTTTCGCTGTCCTTGGTGTCAAACATGTATAAATAAAAAATATATTTGTCAAAAACCTTCTGAATATTGTGCAGGACATTAAGCTTTATGTGAACTTACTCAAGATTAAAACATTTCATTCCTCATTTCTTCAGAATCTTCAACCAAACATGGCAAAACTCATATGGTGTGACTGTCCTGACCTTGTTTCTCAAAGTGGGAACTTGAATAAAACTAAGAAAAATAATTGCTAAAAATCATTTGAAAATGAATTTAGGCTAAAAAGAATGTCTATTTTGAGCCTATATCTTTTCAAAGTCAAAGCATAATGTTTTCAGTCATTTCTGATCAAAAACATTTTGTCCCCCAACCCAAAATCATTTGGTGTGACACTAGTTTGGAAAAATTAAACAGGCAATTATTTGGACACCTATTGGCTAGAGAGGTCCTTCTTCTGTAAGGCTATTCAGCACTCCCAGCACAACTGCAAGACAGGTGTCTGAGGTGAGTTATGATTTTAACATTTTCATGAAATGCCATCTTGTTGAAACGTTGACAAACTCACCATTCTGGATGTCTTTTGGTGTGACACCTTTTCTTTAAAAAAAGCTTAAGTTATTTGACGTTTTGGTCATATTTCCATGTAGATCTAGGCTGCTTTGTTATAGCTAGCATGCTGTTAGCATGCTAATGTGTACATAGTAGCCTCAAGGTAAACCTAAATGGAGAAAACAGTAATATGGTGTGACACTTAATCATATGGTGTGACAGGTCTGCTTGTCACACCATATGACTTGACTGTCACACCATATGATTTATACTGTATTTAACTACAGATATAACAACAAATAACAAAGTTCCATGTTTCTTTTGTACATTTAAACATTTGTTTTAAACATTTTTACATAAAATGAAATTTAGCTTCATTCAGTGATACTTCAAATTCATCAGACAGAGCAGAAACCCCTTCACAGAAACCTTAACATATTGTTTCAATCTAAACAATATTTTCTCTTTGTCTTAAACTATACATTCCATTTTCTTTTGTCAGCTGGAAAATGACAAGTGCTGAGAGAACGAGAAAGTACAGGGAGAAACTAAACAATGACCCAGCAAGGAGAGAGGAGCCAAAGGGGCGAGACTGCATTTTCTACGAAGAGCAGGAGGTTGTCTGTGGCATAGCAGAACCGCAACAAGGCAGCCGGTTTGCTACCCTCACCAAATACGACTGGCTGATGTACAATACAGTCTAAATGTATAATCTAATCTGATCTAATACTTTTGTACTTTCACTCACTGGACTGGACAGTGGACAGTGTTAAGGTAGGACCCGAGACAAAACTAGCGAAAATAGCTGATCTACAAGCTCTCAACACGTTGTGCTGCGAGAGCTTGTAGATCAGCTATTTTAAGAGTTGCGCAACCCAGCCCTCTTTAGCTAGTGGAGATGTGGTGTAATGTCATGATTCCTAATTACATTTGTTCAACACAAAATGCTGTGTTCAAGTTCAGGAGACTTCGGAAAAAAGCAATTTACCTGAATGCTGAGTTCTGTTTCCACTAATTGGTGTTAATAAAATGTTGCCTTCAATGCCTTGGCTCCAAGTGTGGCTATGCGCCTTATTGTCCCTTTAGGATCCTTCTGCCGTGGGCCGGCAGAAGACTTAGGTGTGCGTAGCATTCCTGTGCACATCCTCATCATCCATCTACTACTACAATTCTTTCTTATCCCATGTTAAAGCCCTACAATAATATCCTGTTCAGAAATATTAAGGCCATGTTATCCTGGGTAATTGTTTAATCAATCAGTAAAGTTCAGTACTCACTAATAGGTAGGTTAAAACACAGTTTGCTTTGACACATGAAGATATGATCATACGGTGTGACACTAAATCATTTGGTGTGACATTCCAAATAGTGAGAAATCATACCTTTATTAATGATTAAACCAAAAAAATGTTTATGGATTACATAGAGAATATTATCAGGAAGAGTCACAAATATTTGTGTAATTTTAGAGAAAGTTTTGACAGAATACATTTAAAATATGTTGTAAGATCATGAACATGGGCCTCACACAGAGTGTCGATTATGAAAAAAATATACAGATATAATTAATTTTCAAAAAACTATAGTGGATCACTGGTTAGTTATGATAAAGGACTTTGATAAAGTGAGTAACTTAAGAAAGATGTACTCCATTTTCATTTTATGAACAATTATTTTCATGTCACACCATATGACGATTTTAGGCACAAGTACAACAAACTGCTGAATAAAGTCTGATTCCAATAACATATCTAAAAACAAAATGTATTTCCATAAGGTTGAGAGTGAGTAGAACAAAAGTAAATAACTTTTATGCCTGCAATTTAAAGTTTTTTTAAAAACACATTTTTTGGGGCGTCACGTCACTGACCCCTATATATATATACGTCCATGTTGCTGCTCCCGCTTTTCTCTAGGGTGTTTTAGTATGGCTTCAGTCAGATTGCAGTATATCGTTATAGTCAGCAGTACCACCTTCCTCACCGTTGGTTCGGTCTGCCAGCTGCTAACATTCTTAATTATTAAATTGCTTTAGCACTACTTATAGCGTTTTTGGCAAGCTGCCAATATCATTGCTTAGTATTTTGCCTTAGTAATATTCGCTCTGCCAGATGCTAATATGCTTAATTATTTTTTTTGCGTTAGCAGGAAAGGCAGTTCATAGTTTGCCCCGCAGTAATGATAAATTAATCGCTAGAGTCACAGCAGAGCTGCCTTCCTCGCAGTTGTATCTTGCTTTAGTAATATTTGGTCCGCCAGCTGCTAATATTCTTACTTATTATTTGCTTAGCAGTTAATAGCGTCTTTTGGCAAGCCGTCAATATCATTGCTAGTATTTTGCCTTAGTATATTCGGTCTGCCAGCTGCTAATATTCTTAATTATTATTTTTTTGCCTTAGCAGTTAATAGCGTCTTTTGGCAAGCCGTCAATATCATTGCTTAGTATTTTGCCTTAGTAATATTCGGTCTGCCAGCTGTTAAATAATTCTTAATTATTCCTGTTGCTTTAATAGTATTTTAATAGTATTTATAGCAATCCAAGCAGGCGGTGCTATTCTTACTTAATTGCTTTAGCAGTTTAATAGCCATCTATAGCACAGGAAAGGCAGTTCATAGTTTGCCCCGCAGTAATGATAAATTAATCGCTAGAGTCACAGCAGAGCTGCCTTCCTCGCAGTTGGCTAGCACTGGCATGGGATTCTGAGCTTTTGGCGTGCTTTGGGGGTTTGTAGTTTTGGGGGGTATCGGGCCAGGGCTCGCTGTAATAAAATTATGCCCTCGATGCTCATGGTAACATGAGGATCGTGGGTTCAGCGAGCCATGGCCCGAGGCAGAACCCCATGCCAAACCATGCTAACTTAGGCTATAGATTCTATGCTGTCTTATAGTAGAGCTAAGGTAGGCTGCCAATACTATGAGCTTAGATATAGGCTTAGATTCTATGCTGTCTCTATAGTAGGGTGCTCAATATGCCATGCTGTGTGATGCTTGCTTTCTGCCTTCATTCTGGTCAATAAAGTATATCTTAACCCAAGTGATCGTCTCCTGAAATAGTGCGACGATTCGTAAGGATCAAAGCTAGTTCAGGGGGCGGTCCCAAGGGAGCGCGCGCGCGGAGGGGGGTGGGTCACTAGGTCCTGCCCCCCCCCCTTACCCATAGTTCATAGGGAAGTCAGATGGTGGGACTCAGTCTTGTTGCATAGCACTGCCCCGCCACCACCCCAGCGCCACCTTCAGGTTCTGCCTTAGATCCCCCTCGGGGGGTATCGGGCCAGGGCTCGCTGTAATAAAATTATGCCCTCGATGCTCATGGTAACATGAGGATCGTGGGTTCAGCGAGCCATGGCCCGAGGCAGAACCCCATGCCAAACCATGCTAACTTAGGCTATAGATTCTATGCTGTCTTATAGTAGAGCTAAGGTAGGCTGCCAATACTATGCGCTTAGATATAGGCTTAGATTCTATGCTGTCTCTATAGTAGGGTGCTCAATATGCCATGCTGTGTGATGCTTGCTTTCTGCCTTCATTCTGGTCAATAAAGTATATCTTAACCCAAGTGATCGTCTCCTGAAATGAATTTACATTCCATCATGTCAGGGTGTCAAGCCAACACCACGGCACAATATTGTAGATCTGATCTTTTTTGGCAAGCAGCACTTGCTTGCATTATTACAGGTTATGACTAACGAAACAACTGAGCCAATGGGAATGGTGAGGCGCAGACTGTTGAGACATCTGGGGGAGGGGCTGGTGCTGGGGGTGGGATTTGGATTGAGTCATTCCCAAGTCCAAGAGACTGGGCCATAAAGGGATGTCATCCCGTCATCCGCGTCCCGAGGATAATTCATGTTGAAGAGTTTCTTTTCCTCCTTCATTTTCAGTTTGCCACCCCCGCCCACCCCCGCCCGGCCCTGCCCTGCCCCCCCTCTCCTCCTCCCCTCCCACTAATTTAGAGGTTGTTCCCTAGGAGCGGGGGGGGGGGGGGGCCCGGTGGGGGCCCGCCGTCGGGGCATGAATCACGGCGGCGCTCGGCGCTCGAGGACGTACACAGCGTGTAAGTACCGCTGACCTCTCTCAGTCTGTGTGTAAATAGCACCTCCATAACCGCCGTGTTCACATGGAAATACTGTTAACTCCATACCCCCACCACCCCCGGGACTCTGCCCCCCTCCCCCCCTCTCAATCCTTCCAAATTCATTTCCATATGGCCTCGGAACGGACAGAAACATTCCAGCTAAATTGAACATGTTGCGTTGTTATCGAGCGTGAGCGTGAGTGTGCGTGCATGCGTGCGTACAAAACATTTCTGAGACACCCTCGACACATCTGCAGACCTGTTGCTAAAATGGTTGTTGTTGAAGAACAGGTGCTGAGAGTTAATGGTGTGTGTGTGTGTCTGTCTACTGGTCCTGACGGTGACAGTGTATATAGGACAGCAGTGAAGACACTCGTCACTCTCTTCAGAGTCACCTGCCTCTGTCTGGCCTTGTTAAAAGCCACAACATTCTATTGTTCATACTCACCTGGTGCAGGCAGTGGGTGGTCCCGTCTGACCTCAGCCCCCCCAGGGTTCAAAGGTCGAAGACGTAAAGCCCGGACGGCAGTCGGGGTCATGTTGTTTGACCTTGACCCTGGAGGGGACGTGAGCGGCTTGAGCGCCATGACGTTCCTCTCTCTCTCTCACTCTTTTAACTCTCAAGGACAGTGTGGAGTTATGTACTTGTTCCACTCCGTCAGCTCAAGGACCATTGGAAGTAACATTCTCTCTCTCTCGCTTTCAACTGTTGTCGCTTTCAAGGACAATTTGAAGTAACACCGTCTCCCGCCCCCCCCCCCACCCCCCCCACCTCCTTCCCTCCCTCCCTTCCTCCCACCCTCTCCTCTCTCTCTGATGGCAGAGAACCTTCGTTTAGAACGAATGAATGTCTCAAAAACCCTCGAAACACATCCGCTGAATTAGATGCTCAGCCATTGCCTTTTCAGTGTTCTTAAGCCTATATAATTTATGCTCCGTCATATCAGAAAAAGGACTAAATTAGTAAATTTTTTGATATTTTGTTGGAAATGTTGGGTGGAAATCTTGACATCTTGAGTCATTTTCAAAAACATTTTTTCTACATATTAGTTTTATTTACACAGAGAATTGCGTGATCATGGAGGAAGGGCCGGTGGCGAGCGGAGAGACCCTCATCATCACGTCTGGAACATGTCTGTTTCCATTTCCCACAGTCCTCTCTGACATGGTCCGGCAGCCTAATCAGGCACGTGCACACATAGACATCAAAAGGGGCTTGAGCCCCTGCCCTTTTATCTGTCTGTTAAAAGTGCCCTTTCCAGACCATAAATGCAGTTTTTACTATGGTGAAAGAAATGCAAACGCCCTCTTTCCATAAACCTGAAGGCAGCATTCAAGAGAATTGCCTTGTCCAAACTCCCCTGAACTTGAATGCCTCATCTTGTGTTGAAAGAATTGCCCTTTCTGTGTAGAAATCCATGCCGTTACGCACACATCTCCAGTATTGACTTGATTATGCTTAGTTCAGTGTGGTATCAAGCACCGAAAATAGCCGACCAAAAGGCCCTTTTAGAAATGTCAGCCCCTGCCCCTCATTCTCTTCACATCCCTGAGCCTGATCACATGGCTGGAGAGAAAACATGGAACGTCACCTCGGGTACTGTACTTTGGAGGTATATTTACTTCACTGGAATATTTCCAATTTTCGAAACTCTTACTTCTACTCCACTACATCAAATATTGTACTTTTTACTCCACTATTTGAAAACGAGTTACTAGTTAATTGTAGATTTGGAGATTACAAACATACATTAACCACTTCAGCCCTATAGGCCTACATTTCGGCCATTTGAAAATAGCTGCTCTACAAGTGTAGATCTGCTATTTTCAAAATATGTTCTATACATTTATACATTTGAAATAGGCTACTTTTGTACTTTTACTCAAGTAAGTTTTAAATTCTGTACTTTTACTTAGAGTTTATCTGCATTGCAGTACTGTAAAAACAATAGTACTCTTTACACCACTGGCTACCCCCGACACTGACCGCCTGCTACGCACTTGTGTGCATGCGCAACAAAATATGTATACAATATGCAGGCATATACTGTAAATGAGCGCACACATAAATACTGTACATGGCATGCATCCAGCACCACAAACACACTGATGCATGCACACACATGCGCACAAACAAAAATGCATGTTGACCTCGCCAACATGGATACACACACACACGCATGCACACACGCACACACACGCACACAGGCACACAGGCACACACAGGCACACAGGCACACACGCACAGCTGATGGCTTTAACATCTCAAGTCCGGCTCTTAGGTTTTTACAGTCTTGGCTGCGTTGCAGGATCAGCTGTAATAGATACGGCAGAGCTCTGAAGGCGGCTGAGACCGCTGCTGTCACAGGCAATCTCTCAGAGTCTCATTTTGTGCCTCAGTGCCTGAATCACATTTCATTACCGGTGGCTACAAATGTTGGCCGGGCTTAAGGATGCTGACACATCGCTGTAAATATTTCCTTTTGTCTGCAGCCTCAGAGTGCGTGGCCTCCTCTTTAACCACGTAGGACAGGTTAAGGAGGAGTAGGGATGGGACAATATGAAAATTTCATACGATTATTCTGACCCAAAAACGCGATTTATGATATTATCGCGATAATAATAAATATCCCCAACATGCATTATCCTGGGGCGGAACATTTGCCAAAAAAAGGATTTCTGCAAATTTAGGATATATGCCATGTAATATATGGGTGTATATATGCAATATGTACACGGTATATACATATATAAATATCCACAAGTTTCCAGCGTCCCCCGTGCATTGTGCAGAAGGTGGGTGGCAGTTCTGTCTCGCAGCTGTGTCGCAGCCGAGCCGAGTGTGACGTAATCGCAATCCTGACTGTCATTGACGGTCCCAGAATACCCGGATGTGTCCCACACACATTATTCTACTGTAAATTCCTGCGGAAACAGGTGGATAAATATACTATTTTGTTGGGGAGGGGGGGAATTTTTTGAAAATCTTTGAAAATGTTTGTGGTGATGGTAAAATCTCTCAGCTGTAACCACCACCAACCATGCATGGGCCATCTCTCTCTCTCTTCAGAACTTTGACTTGTAGTTCTTCTCGTTAACCTATAAATGTATTATTGGACTTTATTTGCGGGAGGAGCGCGTGGCGCGGACGATAAACAAGCTGCACACGTGCCTCAGCTTCGTAAAGATGGACTTCTCTCATCATCGGCTCTAGGTTCTGGGAGGCATCCATCGTCCCTTCTCACTCAGCACCGTCCATCTCTAAACAATGTCACAGTGACGGTCACAGCATGGCACCTTGGACAGATTAATATAGCTGCCCCCCACTAACACAGTGGCACCTTCTTGTGCATTTTAATTTGGCGGCTCTTGTGACCGCATAATGTCCCGTCCATTCAGTGTCGGGTAACAACTTCCTGGTTTCCTCTGTGGGTCTGACAGCATCACACCCCATCATCTAAAACTGTTGTCACCAGGCTGAGCATTTCATGGGGACAAAATGAGGGGTACAGCTAGGGCTGTCACGATTATGAGATTTTACATGACGATTAATTGTCACTCAAAATAATTGCGATTAACGATTTAATTGTGTCTTTGTTGTTGACAATTACATTTCTGTTTGGCTTTTAGGCTTTGAAGTTGCACACGGTAGATGGTAGATATGACACATAACCTAAATATACAAAGAAATTACTGACATATTTGACAACTTTATACTTAAAAAAGAACATTGATAATGGAAATAGCCGATCTACAAGCTCACAACGCGCCGCGATGCAATGCATTGTGAGCTTGGAGATCTGCTATTTCCACTATTTTTACTTATATAAAAAAAATATATATGAAAATTGAAATGAAAATTTTTCAACATGGAAACAATTATGACGATTATGAAAAATAATCGCGATTATGTGCGATTAGACGATTATGTAATAATTGTGACAGCCCTATACAGCTTGGCAGGTTTCCTATGTAAACAAGCCGAAACGCTTTCTTGGATCTCCTTTTAGTTGACCTTGTACCAGTGAACTGTCATGAAACTGTATATGTTCCTATGCAAGCTTCTAATAGTTTTCAATAATCAAACACACCGTATAATCTATTCTTTTTTATTCTATTCTGTTCTAATGTTTTATCTCTCTTCTGTATCAGACAGCACTTTGTTACAAATTATCTTGTGAACCTTATTGATCTCTCTCATTGTGTTATATTTTATTGACAATATACTGCTAATACTATTGTTGATGATTATTTTTTTCCTTTTCTTTTTTACGATTAACTGCCAGTTTACCAGCATGGACATGATTTGATTGATATGTTTTGTTGTTGTTGGGGTTATTGTCTGTGTGGATATTGCCCACTCGGAACGTACTTTGCACACTTGTCTGCCCTGGAAGGGGGTCCTTTGTTAAATTCTATTCTGGTCTATTCAGTGGATAAGACTAGACAGGATGTCAATAACTACTGTACCATACACTAGGAGACTTTGCTAAGACATAACTTTTAAAAAGTAGTCACAGTTTTTGTCACACACAATGGAACCAGCTCCCAAAGTATGTCGGTGGCCTAGTCTATGAGCCAAAACTAAAGACTTCAGATAATGTAAAACATGCTTTATTTGATAAGAACTTTAAGACGAGAAAAGGTTGGACAGAGTTTTATGACCACCTTCCACCGAGCGATCGAGGTGAGCAAGCCAAAGCTCTGACAAAATGTACATTTAAACCAGTAAGACTCCCTAAATCGGGAGATAAGCGACCGTCATTTCGCATGTAAAAATGGGCCTGATGGTGGCGCTAAATGGGCCAGATCCATGTTGATGACATGACTCTAGGCATACTGTGTACCGCTTTGCATCATTTTAGGGCAAAATCAGTAGGAGCAGTGTCCAAAAATGTGTCTAAAAAAATCGTAATGAAGGTGGCGCTAAATGTGACAGATCCATTTTGATGACATGACTCTAGAGTAGACATACAGTGTACCGATTTGCGTAATTTTAGGGCCAAATTTGTAGGAGCAGTGTCCAAAATGTGTTTTGCAAGAATGGGCCTCATGGTGGCGCTAGAAGAGGGCCATGTGAGAAATGAGGATCGGGGCAACGGTGGCGGAGATATGAGAAGGGCAAAAGTGTGACGTGTGACGTGTGACAGACTGACAGACAGACTGACAGCCGGTGGAGGTTTTGACTGACGGTCGCAAAAATAATTTCATTTTTGAAGATGGAAATGTGTCTGTGACAGTGAAACGGCTTGAACATTCATTTAATGCCAGTAAATAAGTGATGTTCCAATACTGAGTATGCCTTCGTATGCATAAGTGGTGTAAAGTAGTAGATTTACTTAAGTACTGTACTTTTTTTTAGGTATTTGTACTTTACTTGAGTATTTCCAATTTACAATACTTTTACTTCTACTCCACTACATCTTGGATTCCAAATATTGTACTTTTACTCCACTACATTTATTTGAAAACTTTAGTTATTAGTTACTTTGCAGGTGTAAATTATAATATTATAAAACACACATTAACCCACTTTAGCCCTATTTTATACCTTGGCTATTTGAACACAGCCGATCTACAAGATCACAACGGGTCGCATCGCGGCGCGTTGTGAGCTTGTAGATCTGCTATTTTCAAACATTTAGTTTTACTTTTGGTACTTTAAGTACATTTTGATGCCAACACTTCCATACTTTTACTCAAGTACATTTTGAATTCTGGACATTTACTTGTAACGGAGTACATCTAGTGCAGTATTGATACTTTGCAAAATGTGAGTACTTTTTCCACCTCTGGTATGCATTGTGTTATTTACACTACAGGCCACATGGGTATTACACTACAGGCTACTGTAAACAGAGGTGTGTGTGTGTGCAGTGTGTCAGAAGGGCCCATGGGCCTTCTCTTTCTCTTCCTTATCACACTTTCTCTTTATCCAGCGTCAGATGGAGTTTACATGGGGTCACAATGGCTCTCAGAGCATTATCTGCCCGTCTATACAGCACAGTGAGTGCACTCACCACCAACTCACATGGGATGGCTATCTATCACACAGAGTAATCTCATACCCATCCACACGTCTGTTTAGTCTACAAACACACAAACCAGCTGCATTAAACACATCCATAAATCTTGCAGAGCTGCAGGCAACACTCACTGGCATACAGGTACAATATATAGACACATTTCACACTTTCTCTTTCTTTATCATGCACACGGACGCACGCACACACACACACACACACACACACACACACACACACACACACACACACACACACACACACACACACACACACACACACACACATACGCACACACACACACACACACACACACGCACGCACGCACGCACGCACGCACGCACGCACGCACGCACGCACGCACGCACACACTAGGGCATTAACGACTTGTGATTTTTGCAAGTCGACTCGACTCAGTAAAAAGTTGAGTTGAAGTCGACTTTATCAATTGATGACGACCCCTCAATAATTTTGGGGGGTCTCCAGATGATTAACTTAATGGGCAACATTGTTTTCTCACTCAACAGTAAACAAACCAACATAAAGTTTAAGCATATAGAGGGTATCTTCACATTTCTAAAGTGCCAATTTAAGGACTTTTTAATACCTCTAAAATGACAAATTAAGCATTGTCCAAATTGTCAAATATATACAGGAGAGGCAGAAATTGTGAAAATGCCGATCTACATGCTCACGACGTGAGCATGTAGATCGGCTATTTTCACAATAGAACCATGTTATATCAAATGTAATGTAGAACTGTAATATTGGATCATTCCGTCCTTGACAATAAGCAATCCTACTGCTTGAATGCTCTACAGATGCACACATGGAGCAAAAATAATGATAGAAAAAAATACAAAGAATTGTTTTTTTCAACTTCGACTTTCTCTGGTGGGAGGGAGTCGACTTGTGTAATGAAGTCGAGTAGTCGACTCAGTCTACTTGTCGACTTTTTCGTTAATGCCCTAGCGCACACAACACACACACACACACACACACACACACACACACACACACACACACACACACACACACACACACACACACACACACACACACACACACACACACACACACACACACACACACACACGTGCAGATGCTACCATACCTCATTCCTCTCTCCCAGGCCATTTCACAGCTGCACCATTTAGCACAAACCAAACACTTATTTCACCACCAGGGCAGAAACATGTAAAGTATTGAATGCATTAACGGCTAGGTGTGAAGGCAAATACAGTGAAGAATGTAATGCTGCACCTTCACACAGCAGACATGGGGCTACAGTCTACCATTCATACGCGAAGATAAAAAGATACATGCGCGTATTTAAGCAAGGGTATGTGCATATACGCAGTGCACATTGTAATCCCGCTACTCACACACACACACATACAACCGGAAACCTGAATAGACAACAAGCTTGTTGATCTTCTATTTTCAGCAATGATATTTAAATGTTGAGCAAAAAAGCATTTAAAGATGGGGTTCCATGATCCCCCCCCAAAACATGATGATCAAGTATTATGATTATAGTAGGAGAAATACTTTTTCAAAAAAAAGTGTACAGAAAGTGTTAAAATTTGTTTTTAATGAGGCCACACCCACCGGTTCATTAAGTATGCCTGGTTGTCAGGTGGGTGGTAGTCTAACCTAACGCGGACATTATTTGTTGGCCCTCCAACGTCTCGAAATGACACGGAGGAGGACATTACTTCTGCTGCTGTCCGCTTTGAGTAAATGAGGAAGTGATCCGCGGTGGAAAACGAGTGATAAATCATAGCGATTCTTATCATTATAATGGATAAGCCTAAACAAACCAGTTCACATGAACAATACTGATGTAAAATAAGATATCTGAACGGCTACATTTATTTATACAATTAAAATGTCATGAACCAGCACAGTTATAGGGGGGGCTTGCCCAGGCTTATAAATAAGCCTGGGTTTCCGAGGCTAGGTGGGTGGTGACCCAGCTGAAGTTAGCCACACCCACAGTGTTGGGTGTACGGTAAAAGGGGAGGGGCTGAGACTATGATGTCATTAACTCAGTGTTTTTCAGTTGGGCCTCAGTGGCTTTCAGCTTTCAGGAAGAAACCAAAAATACATAGGGAAGGCAAATTTGCACATTATAACCACACCTAGGGGTCTATTAGAGTAATGTTAACTCCATAGACCAGGGGTTCCCAAACTTTTTTGTCTCTGGGCACCCCATAAATATTTGTTTTAATCCGAGGCACCCCTACATTATAATTTTCACTCCCAGCACCTTATATTTACAGCATATCGTCGTTGTCGGGTGGAAACCTTGTATGTCCAAAACCATTCGTTTTGTATTTATCATCTATAAAATGTACTAAACTAGTGAAAACAGCAGATCTACAAACACAAAACACCTCGCATCGCGAGGCGTTGTGTGCTTGTA
>NC_137829.1:19588233-19688233 GCF_963921795.1 Nannobrachium achirus
GACGATATGAAAATTTCATATCACGATTATTGTGAAAAAAGAAATCGCGATTTACGATATTATCGCGATAATCAAAATTAATTATCCTGTGGCGGAACATGATTTGCCAAAAAATAGCAGATCTACAAGCTCACAACAAGCGTTGTGAGCTTGTAGATCGGCAATTTTTTGGCTAAGACATTTGATAGAGAGTGAGAAAAAGACTGTCTCAAGTAGGTATTTTATAAATACCTTTTACCAATAGAGGGTTTAAATGGTACCGGATATGCAGCTCGGTAAATAAAAGGTGAACTGATCCGAGTGCATGACGGAGGACGATATCACGATAAATTAAATCTCCACGATACGATTATCATGAGTGTTTTTCATCACGATAAACGATAATATCGCTTATCGTCCCATCCCTAGGCCTAGTGTGAAACCTTGGCTCTGAACTAATGTCACTTTGCACCCCCCCGCCAACTCCTCATCGCAGGATTGTTGTCAAATCCTGCAACTCGCCGTCATCGAGGGAACAACACTTCCTGACATTCGTCCAATGAACTCAGCGAGCAACAATACAGAGCACGATGTGAAAATAATGCGCACATTTATTATAAGTGCTTTGCCCCGGACTTATCCAGACCGCTTTTTATTCCGTCCGTGTTCGGCTATTAAACATGTCGCATGTCGTACCTGGGCGCGTTAACACATTTCATATGTGACATTTAATTTCCTAAGCAAAACAAAGGGGCAGGGGGGGCTGACTAGCGCTGCGGCTCTCGCTTTACATGCTGATATATTATCTGGTGTGAACTAGGTCAGCAGCGGAGCTGGACGGCTGCGAGTGAAAGGTGGAAATGACGGAAAGAGAGAGAGAGAGAGACAAACAGGGCTTTTAATTAGTGCACAACACATCATGCACAACACCAGAGGGGGTTAGGAGGCGTGGCTTTAACTCAGAGAGACTACAAATGGAACCGAATGGACCATTCTGTTCCATTTGAGTTATGAGTCCATTCCGTTCCATTTGCTCTCTGAATTAAATTAAGATGTATTTGACTGTAAAGGGTAAATGGACTGCATTTATATAGCGTTTTTCTCAAAACTTTACACTACTTCACAGTCACCCATTCACATGCACACACGGAGGACATCATGCAAGGCATCAACCTGCACATCGGGAGCAGTTACGGGTTCAGTGTCTTCCTACCCTCCCCCTGACCCTTCTATTGTAAATATCTATATATTTCTTTTGCACTGTTTTAAGTTTTTTTTTCTCTGACGATATCTACTGCATAGTACTGTGTTCTATCCGTCTGTCATTCAATGTTATATGAGATACATAAATGTTTCCAGTGTAAATGAGCCGAAAAGCTTACTAGGATCTCCTTTTAGTTGACCTTGTAACAGTGAACTGTACTGTCATGAAACTGTACCGTTTCCTATGCAAACTTCTAATAAAGTCTTCAATCAATCAATCAATCAATCAATCAATCAATCAATCAATCAATCAAAAGGACACCTTGATGGGAGGCGGGAATCAAACCTTGAACCTTCAGATTCCATGACGGCCGCTCTACCTCCTGAGCCACTGCCACCTCACGTGTTGTGTGTGTTTGTTTTGTGTACAGTGGTGTGCGTGCGTGCGTGCATGCATGTGACCGTGCGTGTCTTCAGAGTGTGCCCCTAATCCTACAACAACCTAATATGCCACCAATATGAAAAGCATACTGTACAGTAGGGGCACTTTATTGTTGTGCGCTTACAATAACATTCTGTAAGGTAACACACAGGTCAGTGCACCGGCATATAAAAACCATTGTCATGCACGGCAGGGTGACAAAATATGATCTGTCACACATCTGCTCACTGTGTCACAGACACAGATATTAATGAATATAGGACCTATTGCATTAAAGATGCAGTCCGGAATTGATTTTAATCAATAAAATGATGTTTAAACCAGTGGTTCCCTAACTTTTTAGCCTGTGACCAAAAGAGAAATTAGACGTTTGCCCGGTACCCAAACTAGTGAAAACAGCAGATCTACATAAATATATCTGCTATTTTTGAGAAATCAAGAAAATGTGTGCAAGTCTTTGAATATCTTTGACCCGATCTTTGACCCAACTTCTAAATCCTTCCTCTAAATCAGTGGTTCGCAAACTTTTTCACGTCATGCCCAAAATTACATTTATATTTGGCCGCAGACCCCCATCTCAAAATATGTCATTCCAGGGACCCCCCAGAAGCAGAGATTTTGAGTTACAAAAGTTTGCTTTTCAATAGTTAAAGCATTAAATAATCGCAGGCCTAAATGGGTTGGAGGAGGCCTCCTTACTCCTCCGTCGAGAAATTTAGAACCTGGTGTCGGGTATACAGGACACCTGCTGATTGACATCGACAAGTACTGCCAAAAGTTCATAAGCACAACAACATCATAAAATGATCTCCTGCATGTGGCATACAGGCTAAAAGGGGATTCCGTCTTCCGGAAAATACAATAGAAGTTTGCTGTCCCAAGCACGACCGGAGTTCAAATCTTGGGGATGACATGAAACTTACACATTGGTGCTTTTTTTTTTACAAACCATTTTCTTACCCAGTGCCAACTACCTAACCTGTAGTCCTGGTTTCCGCTCTCCCTGCCGCACCAGGGGAATTGGGGAGCACCTGGCTGGCTAGGGGGAGGAAACCAGGACAACAGCATGTTTTTGTGAGGGCATCTACCCTAGGAGACACGGGGAGAACATGCAAACTCCACACAGAAAGGCCCTATCGCCAACCCCACCTAGGGTGGGGACAGCGTCCCCCGGCGGGAATCGAACCCAGGACCTTCTAGCTGTGAGGCGAAGCGCTAACCACTGTGCCACCGTGCCCCCTACACATTGGTGCTTTAACCCATCAGAACCAGGGAAGCATCCGTGTCATTTTAGATTTTTGTGTAGGGTATTCAAAAATAGCAGATATACAAGCTCACAGCACGTCACTTTGTGCCACGCTGCGAGCTTGTACATCAGCTATTTTTGGGTTCGATACTTCCATATTATTTCTACCAATTTATTCTATTAATAATGAATGTTCTTTATCTGTGTCACAACTTGTTGACCCACCTACAGCTGTGGAACCAGAGGTTGAGCAACCCCAATAGCCTACTGAGGTCACATCCAGTCAGGACACTGGAGTCCTGTCTGGAGACTGGCCGCCTGTCATCACCTCTCTACAGACAAAACAAGCCCCAAAGAGCCAATCACAACACAAAGCCATCGGGTCACCACCTCTGCCCCCAAACAGAGCCATGGGCTTAGATTTTCCTCTCACACAAAGGGGGTCCGAGACAGAACGCCTCCCACCTCCCTTTGACTGCACGTTTCTGTCCAGTTCCATTTAAGCCATTTTAAGACCGTTGAAGTTGAAGACCAATAATTACACTGCTGAAATGAACAGCAAGGGACAGAACGCTGAAGGGCTTTGCACACAGGAGCGTTGCGTTATTTCTGTTTGCCAAAGAGTTTTTACTGCATGCGACGGACAAATCGGTTCGATCTGAGAAAAAAAAAAAAACGCACTGCCGCAGCCACTTGTCGCACGTCAAATTCGGAGCCGGTGTGCATGAGGTCATAGAGAATCATTGTATTCTTAAAAAAATTAAATCGTCAGTTTTTTCCGTGCAAATAATCACGCTTGTCTGCAAAGCCCCCTCGCCTGGCGTGTTTGTCACAGGTAGCCTCTATCCAAAGCGCTTTACAATGTGCAGTACTGTACATTCATCCATTCACACTCCTTCATACAACAGACGGTGGAGGAAACCATGCAAGGCACCAACCTGCTCATCAGATTACCACTGAAACCCTCTATTCTTATTGAAATGGACTTGAGTTGCAACTGTATAATCGATATGCTCTTTCATTACTCTACACCAAATCCAAAAATAATAGACGATCGAATGGCAGAATGTTTTTCTTTGCAGAATGTCCCCCTCAGAGTCAGGGGACGTTGCGGTTCAAGTGGTTGAGGGTCTTTTGGGGACCGTTGGGGACCCTCTAAAGACCCTCTTGATGACTTCAAGGTCCGACCCATCTATTAAGGATGCTGGGATCTCTTCTTTAATCCCCTGAACGACAGAACAGGTGACACCCCCCCCCACACACACACACACACACACACCCCACTATAAATTCACCCCACAACTTATTTTGGAAAGAGAAACAGGGTGTGTGTGTGTGTGGGATGGAGGATGGTGGTTAAGGGGGAGAGGTGGGGGGTGGACCAATGGGACCTTGAGGAGGTCTTGTATTTGTAGGCCGTGATCCCTCACTTCCTCTGTGATGTCATCACCATGGGCCAGAGGTGATCCCTCACTTCCTCTGTGATGTCATCACCATGGGCCAGAGGTGTAATTAATAAGCCGGCGATGAAGAGGTCTGTAGGGAAGGGCCGGAGTGTGTGTGTGTGTGTGTGTGTGTGTGTGTGTGTGTGTGTGTGTGTGTGTGTGTGTGTGTGTGTGTGTGTGTGTGTGTGTGTGTGTGTGTGTGCGCGTGCGTGTGTGTATGTGTCAGAGAAAGAAGGTGGATAAAAGCTCTCCCAAGATGTAAAGCAGCTCTTCAATTAGGCCGTGATCCCAAGTTATCATAGGATGCTTGTGAGCAACGAGTCATGACAAAGTGTTCTCCTCGTCTTAGGCAAGTTGTCTAGCCCAGTGGTTCTCAACCTTTTCAGGCAGCGACCCCCAAAATAATCATATTTTAATTGGGGACCCCCCACCCTGACGAGCACTAAGAGTTGAGGCATTACATTTTGTATAACACAGTTCTATGTGAAAATAGTAGATCTACATAATGCGAGGCGTTGTGAGCATGTAGATCGTCTATTTTCACAATTTCTGCCTCTAATATTTGAGAATTTGGCCAATGTTTAACTTGTCATTTCAGAGGTATTAAAAAGTCCTTAAATTGTCACTTTAGAAATGTGCTTATAGTTATACCCTCCATCGACTTAAACTTTATGTTGGTTTGTTTACTTTTGTGTGAGGAAACAGTGTTTCACATCATCTGGGGACCCCCAAAAATAATTTGGGGGTCCCGACCCACAGGTTGAGAACCACTGGTCTAGTCAAGCTGACAACAGTTTGGGCAGTGAATGAGACATCATGCTCTGGGAGAAAAGGGGTGACCATAATGGTTAGAGCAGGGGTCTTCTACGTTTTCAGGCCAGGGACCCCCAAACTGATGGAGAGATGGAGCAGGGACCTCCTACCTCGTAGGATGGGGTGGGGCTACAACATATATTGTATATTTATGTATAAAAGTGATTCGATTATATATTCATGCTTTTATTTTAAACAGTGGCTGGACCCTGCCATTTATAAACATACCTTATTAACTGAGAACCAATGTCAATACTATCAATCTATCACTAACAATCTGTCAATAATCATGTATAAAAGCTATTCAAAAGAGACAGAATCTTTTTTTTTTTTTTTTTTAACAATTTCGGGGACCCCCTGCAGTATCCCTGCGGACCCCCTGTTGAAGACCTCTGGGTTAGAAAGCCTGCCTCAGAAGCCAGCGGTCCCGCAGGTTCAATTCCAGACCTCAGTAATGTCGAAGTGTCCCTGAGCAACCCACTTAACCCCTAACTGCTCCCCCATCCGCGCTCCTCTGTGGGCATGCAGTACTCAACTGGGTGAAACTGAACATGGCAGAGCTTATGGAGCTTGTCATGGAAGCGTGTACTATGACTGTTGCCTTTCTCGGATCATTAGCATGACACTATAAAAGAAACGTCTTGGCATTGCACCCATGCTTAACCCTAAACATAAAACATAACCTCACAAAAAAACTATGCCTAAATCTAACCTCACACTAACTTGACATGCTTTGAAGTCAACAGCAACGCCAAAATTCCACAGGGGGATTTGAACATAGCCTAACGCTGAGCCTGAATTTTCATTTCACTACATTATTCAGTCTGAAGGCTCTCTCAGTGCAGAGTGCAGCCGCTTTCTGAAATGGGGGCATGGCCGAAATGGGACTCTTTGTCGATTGGTTCATACTGAAACATCCCAATCCCCATTGAGCCAGTTAGAGTTTTAGCTGAGGAAACCCTGCCTTCAACAGAGTCACCAGAATATTCTTTTCTTAATGGCCGTGGCCGATTCAGGGGCTGAAGCCATGCTAATTTGAACCCGTAATCTTGGGAACACCGACCTAGCATTGAAACATGATGAGGCCACCTGCTCGCTGTCCCTTTCTGGATGTCATTTGAAGCTCCAACCAATGATAATGCTCAACTTTGCCACACACCCTCTAATAGGTGGGGCTCGTAACAAACACCAAGCACTCCTCTCTCTCTGTCTTCCCTGCCGTCTAATTGTTTAGTCATGTTCTCCTGCTTAATCTGTTTACATTAGTTATGTTAGTTATGCATTGTTACCGTCTAGTATCGACAGCTCTGTGTTCAGTGTATGTTCACTGTATAGGTTTCGTAGTTCTTTGTTAAGTCTGTGTTGTCTCTTGTTGTAATCCACCATACAGGTAGGTGTCTTGGGAATCCTTCATCCCATGTGTATTTATGCTGTTTGTACACATTGTCCAGTCCTCCGGGTGTCATTGTCAAGAGTAAGTGTATGTAAGTCTTGTCTCTGGTGTTATCTCTAAATCCTAGCCATTCTCTATGGCCTCCACCTGTTTTTCCAGTCATAGTATACGTTTCCAGAGTTGTTAAGGTTGTCAGCACGGCTGTCACCTAGCTGCTGTCCTGTATTGTCACCCACCTGCTCCCTGCATTTGGGTCCCTACCCTACACATCTTCTAATTTCACATTCTATATTATTTTCACTCGATCTCAGAAATGGTAATTTTCACTCCTCTCCGACGAAATCCTTCATATCGACTCCTTCAGTCTTCTATCATCTCTACCATGTATACATCTGTCATGCATTCAGTTCTCTATAGTTAAGTGGTTCTCAAATGGTGTCGAGAGGAATGCCGCTGTGTCCAGGTGTCCCTTAGGGATTTTGAGACAGCCATTGTTATTGCAATATGTATACAACTATATGTTATGAATTATTTGCTCTATTTACATCATTACTTTGTGTTGTCGCATTTCCAAATTCAAAGGCAAATTATATATACTGTACCACCCCCCTCCCCCCACACATACACACTTTTTATGTGGTGTTTTAATAGTGATTAATACGTGTTACGCAGAGGCTATTTTGCACAGATATGAATACAGGTGTGCCTTGAGAGTTTGACTTACCCTTCGGTGTGCCTTGGGCAACCCACTAGTCTAATGATGATTGTAAACCCAAACAAACATTCATTCACTGATATTGTTCTTAACTTGACAACAGGAGAAGACAGGACCTTCAGGGCAGAAGGCCAGCAGAGTAGACGTTCTGTCATTTTAGTCAACAATGCCGCTGCACTGTAATCATTTTATATCGCTCTTTACCTCCTATTGTGGCTGTATGAATTATGTGTATACTCTTGGCATGAGTCAGACAGCAAGTACAGTAGGAAAGCTGAAATGGAGCTACAGCAGGGAGCACCCAGGGGACCTGATCCCATGCCAGCATGGGGCACGTTTGGCTCCACAGGCTATGATCCAAACCACTATACCGTTGAAGGGCACCGGCTATTGTGTGTTGTGGCATGGAACCTTTGTGTCTCCGACATTGTAGGCACATCTTGAGTTTCTAGTCGACACAGTGGCCTAATAAAACACTTCATCCTCACACTCACACACCCTTCGCTGCCCTTAAGACATACTGGTGTAAATATACTGTATAACGCTAATACTAATAATAACCTTTATTACTATAGCACGTTATTCAGCTCAAATTGCTCAACAAGCAGCACAGGGATAGAAGATGATGCAAACACTACAAAGGAACCATGATTGTTTACAAAGTTTTAAGAATATACAAATGACAAATGTTTAATTTGTAAATATGAAATATATGAAATATGCACTGAAGAAATAAAATAATTGTGGTCATATATAATGAAGCCGTCTGCAAAATGGAATTAAATATGATCAAACAGAAGATAGTCAGAGCTGCATTCAATGCCTTGTAAAATACTCACATACGTAAATACACACACCTGTGACCGCAATTACATCAGCATTGCTGCACCAAACTAATTGTTTCAAAATGTCACATTTTGTTGTGAATTTTGATTTACTGGGTGGATGTGGGGTGTTCCAAAAAAGAGTATCACAGTATATATTTTTAGGGAGCAACTCGTTTTTACAAGATCCAAGTGAATTTTCAAAGGCATTTTCAAAATAGTTTTGCTCCTACTATCTTCAAGGCCTGCATCTGTCAAATCCATTTCAGACAACGTGCCCCCCACACCTCAGGCAAGGCTATTAAAGGCCCTCTTTAATTGTGTTTGCATAGAACCCCATAAATAGTAACAGTAAGTTATTGTGTTAGAATGCTCAGGTCTTGGTGGATGATTCAGATCAAATATATAAGAAAATTCATATTTTTAACTATTTTCTTTTACCATAACTGGTTTTCTGTTCTGGGTAAAATGTCAGATACTATACTATGCAAGCTGTATGCCACCAATGTGCCAGCCAAATGCACCAAATCTAGTCCAATCCCTACAAAGTCTTACAAATTCCAGCAAAACATATACAGTATAAGTGTACTGTACCACCTTTTTACCAAACATACAGCATCTGAAATTACCAGTGATAAAAGTAAACAGAGATTCCTTAACTTACATTGCATCAGAGGTCTTGGTGTGATCAAAAATATGTAATAAGAATCTATATCAAACAAGTCACAGAAATGTTTGCTATTGATGGAATATGTACTGTAGTATGTCATCGACTCACTGAAATACCAGTATGCATGCACACCTAGGTAGGTGTGCGAACTGTGCATGCATGTCACATTTTTAGTGCCACTAAAACCAGGGTTGACATAATTATTGTCATGTGACACTGTTGCATGGATCACCTTCCTACTAATAGTCTTAAGTGAACTCTAGCGCACAAAGGCGCATGATGGCCTACTTGTAGAAATGGGCCAAGATGAAGTGAAATATTTTAAGCAGAGAGAGATGGTCATATTACTCAGAGGTTGGAACTTGACCTTTTTTAACATAACAACATATACAACAAACAATGAACGTAAACAGTAGCAGAAGTACAAAGGTTTTCAGTACTGTATAGGTGGGAATGGAACAGACAACCCTGCCCGTGCTCTCTGACCATTGTGCCTCACATGGGAATAGAACCCCTGGCACCATATTTTACTAAATGGACCGTAATGGTGAGCCGCTTAGGAGAGGTTATGTCCCCTCTTTGTTATGTTGCCCTCACATCTACAACGTTATGCTTTTCCGATTATTAAAAGGATCCCTGGCTAATAAGCCTTATATGCCTTAATACATTATAATTGCCCTCTATAACTAAGATTAGAAAATAAACACACCTTAATATATTTATGGCCCAGCCCTATGCAATGTATGTAATGAATGTGCAAATAAAAAAATAAAAAAACATTAATGCTTCCTACGGTTAATATGAGCGTCAAGGAATATTTAAGTACGTCTGTCTACCTGTGTCCCTTTTATGCCCATATAAGGAGATCCCATATGTCATTAGTATATTCATACCCTCTGTATATTGGCATGCCCAAACATGGACATATCGGTCAGATCGGCGGTTCAGGACAACCGCATATCAGCGGCGGGCACTGCTCTCCCTCAAATCCATACCGATCATGTGAGAGTGAGTTTGAAGTTGCCAGTCTCATATACTGTATGTCCTGTCCTGCCCAGGCACGTGCACACACAGACATCAAAGGGGGCTTGAGCCCCTGCCCTTCAACCCGCATGTAAAAAGTGCCCTCTCCAGACCTCGTATGCAGTTTTCACTATGGTGAAAAAAATGCAAATGCCCCCTTTCCGTGCCATACCTGAAAGCATTCAAGACAATTGCCTTGTCAAAACTCTCCTGGACTTGAATGCAGAATCTTATGTTGAAAGAATTGCCCTCTCTCGTATGTCACATCTCCAGTATTCACTTGATTATGCTGAGTTTAGTGTGGTATCAAGTACAAAAATAGCCGACCTCCAAGCTCACAACGCATCGCAGCCTAAATATGTCCAACTCCCTAAAACGCTGGCCCCCAAACTATGTGGAATGAACTCCCCATTACAGTTAGAACTGCACTCACTCCCAATCTTCCGCCGTAATCTGAAGACTCACCTCTTCAGACTCCACCTTAGCCCATAGCACTTTCCCTAGCACTTACCACAGCCTTGACAATATTGCATAAAATGTCATTTAGATAACATATTATGTAGACAGAGTGTATAGTTTCAATGTACAGTTTATTTGATATTACACGGTTTAGTTTATTTGATATTACACTGTTTAGACTGGTTTACCTATGATCCTAGACCGTAATGCATTGTACAGTATGTATTACCTCGTGTCTACCTTTATTACAGTAAATCTCTCTGGATTAAGAGCGTCTGCTAAATGCTTAAATAGTAAATTGTATAAGGGCGTATAGGGTTTGTCTATGGTTATGTCTGCGTCAGAGTTAAGTCAGATATCCGCCGGCCATCCGGTTCTCTCATACTCGTCATAGTTATATCGTGGATATATAATCTATCCATGATATAATTTATCTTATCATAATACTGATGTCACAAACTGGTCACATGAAGTCGGAGATCCACAATGGATCTGCACACTGTTCCTTTTTTTCTTCTTATGTAGGTGTCAGGTGAGTAGGAGTTCGACACCTACTGTACTCCTCAAGTGTACGGAAATGTCTTAGCCTTTACAGATAGAAATCTGATCATTTAATAAGCTGCTGGTTCACTGTAATCTCATTTCTGCATTCATCCTCGTTTCACCCCCCGTTCTTTTCTCATGGTGTAGCACATAACTCTACAGTATTCCAGAAACACAATATACGGTATCCATTTTAGATAACAATCATTACTCATGCTACTTATCCATCGTACTTATTCATATCTTAGCATGACTAAGGTATCTCGTAGCTGACACAATTGACCGACATCGACTCAGCCCACTGTTTTGTTTAAAGTCCCATAGATACACTAACTAAATCTCCTGTGATTTAAGGGATTCCCAACTAATGTGAGCTGAAACCATCGCCGTGGACATGGTGTACCTGTTGTGGATGTGTCAGCAATATATTCAACTGGTAATGTGCAACTTTAATTAATGCCAATGTTGAATAATGTATTAGTTTAGCTGTTAGCTATCTTTATTATCATGTGTGCTGTGTACAGTAGTAAGGAGCAGTCTTGTGACATTGACATGAGGGTCATTCATCCTTGGGAATCAATGGTTCTAATAGGTCAGGAGCCTATCTCCTGTTTCTGTAGCGTGAGGCCGCTTTGATATGCATTGTGCAGGTACACGCCCTGGACATAATGCTGGTATGTCACAGAGACTTACCCTTAATCCAACCATTGATGCAGAGTGCCAAGCAGGGAGGCATTGGGTACCATTTTTGGCATGACTCGGCTGGGGATTGAATCCTCAACCTCTCAATCTCACAAAGACCTGGCCTGGTATTTATTGTACAGTTTGTGACTATATGACACAAGTTCATCCCTATCTATGTGTTTGGTTGGTCTGGTTTCCCCTTCTCCTTAGAACTACTTGACCATTGGCCTGTGTGTTTACTGTAACTAGCCCTTACCCGTTCAAAGATATGAGCTCCAAAATGATGTGCAGTGTGTGGGTTATGGGATGTGCACTGTGCATACAGTATATGGGGGATGGAAAGTAACTTTAACTGGTGCTTGCATGATAATATGTAGGAGCATCAATGTAAGAAATACCCGTTTCGTTTAATGGCTACCCCCCCCCCCCCCAGCCCACCCACCCACCCGCCTGCGCACACACCCGCCTGCCTGCACACACACACACACACACACACACACACACACACACACACACACACACACACACACACACACACACACACACACACACACACACACACACACAGAGAGAGCTGGTTAAACATGTTGCCTCATGTTAGATGCAGAATAGATGTGCCTCATGCTAGATGCAGAATAGATAGTAGATACACCATAAAAATGCTAATATACAGCATACGATTTGTGAAAGTGACAAACGGGCTTCACAGTTATGTCAGGTGTGTTCATATGCTTATGGTGATGCGATTTCAGATCAATAGCTCCAGCCACTGAGGAGAAACGCTGTGACACTCAGACACTCAGACATTCGCAAAATTATAGTATAGATGTATTCCTGTGAGCTAATAAAAAAAATCTTATAAATACAATAAATGCTTCTTTTTTTTGTACAGTAGTTCAGAAAGCAGAGCATTACAATAGTCCAGCCTACTAGTGATAAAAGACTGCACTAATCTCTCTGTATTGGCCTGAAATAGAAACAAACATGTGTTAATTAAAAGTTAAACAGGAATCTATGCTGACACTTAGTTTTTAGCCCGGTGTTTTGGACTGAGTGGCAGTGACTTCAATTTAGAGATCAGTTTCTTCTGCCGTCTGCCTCTTGTTTTGTTCTGGTTTAGCTGAAGGACGTTCTGAGCCATCCAAGCATTAATGTCTAAAATACACTGGAGGCCCTCAATGATGGCTCGTGTCACCAGGAAACACAGACAGCAACAAGGCATCAACATGACTGAAAATTGATGCCATGTCTCCTGATGACACTGCCAGGGGGGCAGCATACAGTATACAGAAAACCACTTGACCGGCTCAGACCCTATTTCAACCACACAATAAAACCTGAACATGCTGATCAATGCACCACAATGCGACACTTTGTCTGCCGGGCAAGCAGTTAACACTTCCCAGATTTCTGCTTGTCTGCCACGTTAAGTTCAAGCGTGCAGATATTCCCATAATATATGATCTGGACATGCCCAATGTCAGTGCAAATCTTGAGTGATCATGTACCTTATAATGATGCTGTATCCAAAAGGAACTTAAATATAAGCAACTTAACAAAAAACAATGATGATGATCTTTCCAAAACAAAACAATTGATGGATAAGTATCAGCTGATTGTGTGTGTGTGCGCGTGTGTCTGTAACTTGTGCTACCATTTTTTGTCAGTTTATTCTGATTTGAAACTATCATGTTTTGGATTCATAACACTGGCTCGTGTGTCACATGCCATGTCACCCCATGGTTCTCCATTAAGGCAAAAAGGCCACCAGACACAACAGACTGCTGCAGCTTGTAAAAAGGGTCATTTATGTGGTTGAATTAACATCCAATGATTTATCCCATGACTGGAGGATGAAGACACTATCCTGGATTTGGATGCCTGCATTGAAACGCTAACTGTGCGATCTTTTTGTCTTATTCTACCGGATTGAATATCAACAAGAGCACAACAAGCATCAGTGCATGCGTCTGTAACTTCTCCCATTTATTGAGTCTATTTTTTATTCCAAGTGATGGATACCACATGGAATTGTTGATTTGTTCTGATTTGAAACCATCATGTTTTGGATTCATAACAGTGGTTTGTGTGTCACACGCCAGGTCACGCCTACCATGGTTATCCATTAAGACATATCTGGCCTGTGTCCGTCATGATTAAGTAAGGTATAACACCTTGTCTCAGCTGTCAGGGTCTAGATTGAGTTTCCTCTCAAAATACAACATAGCAGCAGCTCCTTTTATTGCATGTTTCTCAACATAGACTCAAAACAATGGCTGACCAACATACGATGCATGACAACATGACACTACCATGCACCTCCCAAAGTGACACTAATACAGTAAGAGGACCATAACCCACCCTGACCGCCTCCCACGTACGGGGGGTTTACCTCAGATTTTGTAACCTGTGAAACGCTACATAACGTGGCATGCCAAGAACCCCGGCATACAGTATTATATACTGTAAACCAAGAACATGCTTGACGTTACGAACAAAAAATTGACCCTTGCACCTTCCGTTCGTACGTTCCCAGAGTTACATGATACGGTATGTGGGAATTGTTTTTATAACTAAACTAAAAACTATAACTAGGTGTGAAAACTATCAAAAAAAAAAAAAGAATAATATTCAAGCTATATATATATATATATATATATATATATATATATATATATATATATATATATATAAAAAAAAGAAAAACTGTAAGTAACTTATTATACTTTGTACTTTGTAGATTTGTACAAATCTAACTAGAAAGATGCAATTCTGGGAAATTGAAAGTATGGTTGCCGTAACGCGAGTCTCACTTGCAAATTAATTTGAAATGCAAGCTGATGAGTCCTGATGAAGCCAGTCGATTTGACATATGGCCCAAGTGTGTGCCACCAAAACTGTGGGAGGAGCACAATAAAGTTTATCCGCAAAGATGGAAAGATATGGAAAGAAAGAAAGTCGGACAGCCACACAAACTAACATAAAGTAAAACATATAAATACATTGCCTTGGTTGGTGCCTTGCATGGTTGCCTCCCCCATCTGTGTGAGAAAGTGGTTATGCAGTTAGAGAAAGTGGTTATGCAGTTAGTTACTAACTGCATAACCACTTTCTCACACAGATGTCCCCCTTTGCGTGGGACAGTGCCACATTTCCATGACTTTTCAGGCATCCCACAAATTGAGACAATGTCCCACATTGTGACTGGCAGGCTCCAGTAATAAATCAATGCACAGGTGTTAACACACATTAGTATTAGTTATTTAAGTTACAGTTCAAAATGAAGTTGGTTTTCTGTCTGTAAATCTCTCTCATTGTCTCTTTTCCTGTAAGATTTGTTTTTAAGCCTGTTAATAACATGAGAAATATCCTCTAGGCTACAGTAGGTCAATAACAAAATTATAGGCAGTATTAGGCCTATGGTCAAATATGACATCAAGGCATTTAATAGCAACTTAACAGCAAACCCCCCCCCCCCCCCCCCCCCCCCCCCACGCACGCAAGCGGTACTTCTGTCCCTCAAATCTTTGGATCTGGTCACCCTAAGTTAGTACTGTATGCGTGTGAAAGAATGGATCAGTGTGAAGTACTGTACACTAAAGCAATGCGTGTAAAGCAATGAGTGTCCGAAAAGACTACAAAAAAAGCACAAAATATATGGTCCAAACGCTAACTGTGTGCTCTTTTTGTCATATTCTACCGCATTGAATTTCAACAAGAGCACAACAAATATTCCTCTTCTTCTCTTGCCTTCTTTTCTCAATAGTGTAAAAATGAAAAAAGTATTTAATTAATCAATCAATTAAATAATTACTTGCCCTCTATGTACATTTAATATCGATTGAATGTTAATAGGAATGACTAACTATAACAGTTAAATATTCTAGTGGGTCAATGCTACAGATGATCCAAACTGGGTCATTTCTCTGTTAAAAAGCACTGCTAGGTCTCCGTCTGCATTGAAAACCCCTGTGTGCAGCATTGTTCTTAAGGAATTCATTAGATACAGGGTTATGTTAACTTACTTCACGAAGCTTTAGTAATACCCAGGTCATAGAAATCTATATTGTAAGGCACGGCCAAAATAACAAGGGAACATTGTTCCAGTTTCTGAAGACAATGCTTCAGATTTCAGGTTGTTGCCCTCAGGGTACGGTCCACACTACAACCCTTCTCCTTAAAATACAATGCAATTGTTAACATATAGCTGTGTGCTTTGACCTTGTTTTGAGCCAATCCCAGTAAACAGACTCACTATAAAAGCCCCTGTCACCCATCACCAGCATCAAACACCACTCGTCAGCAGAGTTGAGAAGACGCAAGAAAGAGCTAAGGTGTCCTGTCTACAGGAGCGGACTTGCCATGTCCAACATGCAGTTTCACATTCTTTTAATTGTTGCCACCATCATAGGCAGAAGTAGCCAGCTGACTTTGACTGACTGTGGTGCAATTGGAGATTGGAGGCGACCAGATGTCAGTGACATTTCGGTGACATGTGGTACTAACACCATCAGTCTGGCAATCCAAGCCTGCCCTGTAGTCTACACCGGCTACAACGAGTCACTGATGATTGTGAACCATATGTCAGACCCAGCCTGCAGGGGAACCCTGGATACATCCGTCTCTCCACCCGTGGTGCGTTTCATCTTCCCCTTGAATACTACCCATGCCTGTGGAAGTGTCTTCAGGACCACCAGCGCTGCCGGCACAGGGGTGTTCTCAGACTTCTCCAACATCCAGACCGTCAACGTCAGTGGCATTGTGCGATCCTCTGATCCCACCACAGGGACAATCACCTACAATGCAGAGCTGAAGTACTACTACTCCTGCGCCTACCCCTTAGAGTACCTGATCAACAACACCCAGATCGATGTGTCAGCCTCCTCTATTGCATTGAAGGACAACAATGGCAGCTTCATCAGCACCCTGCGTCTGGAACTGTTCAGCGATGCTGCGTACACAACGCCCCTGGTGATGCCACAGAATGGAATCGAGCTGAGGAAAAAGATCTACGTGGAGGTGAAGGCCATCAACTTGACAGGCCAGTACAACGTGCTCCTGGACCGGTGCTATGCCTCAATCTCCCCGCTCCCTAGCAACTCCAGCTTCTTCAACCTGTTCGTGCCCTGCAACCGGGATCAGCTCACCACCATGATCCAGAACGGCATCAGCCAGAGTGCCAAATTCGCCTTCCCAGCTTTCCGCTTCATGGAGCAGCAGAACGAGACCGTCTCCACCTACTACCTGCACTGCATCACCCGGCTATGCGAGGTCAGCACCTGCAGCACCTTCATGTCATGCAACAACAACAACAACCAGAACGGGAGAAGAAGAAGAGCAACGGACGACGAGGATGAGACCGACCTCTCCCACATTCACACCCTCACCTCCCCGGAGATCGTCACCCAAACTGAAAACAACCATCAATTCTCATCCCCAACGATGCAAAGCCATGATGAGAATTCGTCTACTGGGCTTGGTGTCGCTGTAGGAGTTTTAGCCTTCGTGTGCATTGTTGCCCTGTGCATCGCCGCTGTCTTTTACAAGAAGCTCAGGAACTAAAAGCAAACCTCCTTGAGCTGAAGGCGGGATAATGGGGCATCAGGCTATAGGCTAAATACTGTCTTATGAGTTGTACCATATCCGCCAGCTTGTCTAACTTTTCTGGTGGAGGACAGGGCTTGGTTCATCTCACTGTTTTTTGTTGGGGGAGATATTTGTTTGTCTGTCGTAGGCTAAACCTTGTAGGACTATTCAAATTGTAGATGAAGAAGGAATGTGATTGAGATGTTAGATGCTACAGTATAGATGTAGATGTTAGTGTTTTAATAGCAACATTTGCAAACTGATAAAAGAAAAAGCTGAAAGTGTTAATGCATGTATGCGCTTTATACGCTTTTACTTGAACAAAGA
The DNA here is from genome assembly GCF_963921795.1 of Nannobrachium achirus. Taxonomy (NCBI): domain Eukaryota; kingdom Metazoa; phylum Chordata; class Actinopteri; order Myctophiformes; family Myctophidae; genus Nannobrachium; species Nannobrachium achirus. The sequence continues at coordinate 19,605,586 of NC_137829.1, forward strand.
AATGGGAAGATGGTAATTAAATGGAAAACCGAAAAAAAAAGTGTGAAAGTTTGTGGAATGTTTTGAAAGTGAAGTCAATGTACCTTTCAAAGTATTACTGTCTCTAACTTATTGAACTTCTTGAAAAAGAAAATAAAGGCATTGAATTGAAAAAGCTAAATTCACTGAATCCAGAATCCTGTTTATTCTCCCTATGGACTCATCCTGGTTATATGTGACTTCCACCTTCCCAAACTAATCCACTACTCATGTCCACAAAGCACAGCAGGGCCCACCCACGCTGAAAGCATCTCCCCATGAGAACGTTCTTAAAACACACTGGGAAATGAGATGGAATGAAGTGTAGGTGGAGTCACACAATGTGAAGTCACAGGTTCTGTATCCCTTATTGTTTTACAACTAGTTTCCTAGTTGGGTGTATATTTTATTGTTGTTGTTGTTGTTGTTTCTGTACCTTTATGATATATTAGAAATAAACTGCTACTGTAAAAGTGTGGTCCAGATTCTTCCAATAAAATGATAAAAATTACAATATAATATAGAGCTATCTACTTGCTGCTCAATCAATCAATCAATCAATCAATCAATCAATCAATCATTATGAGGTACCGTAGAACAGTGGTTCTCAACCTGTGGGTCGGACTTCTTGAAACTTCTTGAAAAAGAAAATAATGGCATTGAATTGAAAAAGCTAAATTCACTGAATTTTGGGGGTGTCCCCATGATGATTAAATTATTGTGCAACATTGTTTTCTCACTCAACAGTAAACAAACCAACATAAAGTTTAAGTGTATAGAGGGTTTATGCACATTTCTAAAATGACAATTTAAGGACTTTTTAATACCTCTAAAATGTCAAATTAAACATTGGCCAAATTGTCAAATATAAGAGGCAGAAATTGTGAAAATAGCCAATCTACATGCTCATAACGCGAGGCGTTGTGAGCATGTAAATCTGCTATTTTCACAATAGAACCGTGTTATACAAAATGTAATTCCTAATAGTTGAGGAATTACATTTTGTATAACACGGTTCTATTGTGAAAATAGCAGATTTACATGCTCACAACGCCTCGCGTTATGAGCATGTAGATTGGCTATTTTCACAATTTCTGCCTCTTATATTTGACAATTTGGCCAATGTTTAATTTCACATTTTAGAGGTATTAAAAAGTCCTTAAATTGTGCTCGTCAGGGTGGGGGGTGGGGGGGCCAGTTCAAATTATGATTATTTTGGGGGTCGCGGCTTGAAAAGGTTTAGAACCAGAGCTGTAGAATACTAAATCATGTTTTATTTGGTAGATATAGGATCTATTTCATACCATCAGTATGGAGACCTGCTGAAATGGGTCATGATAGTAGGTCATGAAAATGGAGGGCAAATAATCTAGTACACACACACACTATATAGCACACACACTATCTTGATTACAGTACACTTCACTAGCTCCACAAAAAGTCCAACTAAGCTCACCATCATTGATTAATGTACCCCGCCGACAGGTTGCAGAATAATCTAAAATAAATAAAATAAAAAAACACCATGAAAAGTCAGGAACTCCCTCATAGAACAAACTGCTAAAGGTTTAATTCTGCTCCCCCTCATTCACTGACTCAACCTCCCTATATATGAAAGTCCCCAGGGAGCTGCTAACCGGACCCCAGGCCCTCAGGGCCAGTGTAGATGTCAGAGGAGGAAGCCGGCTGCCTACCTGCACACACATGGCAGTATATCTCAGACCCCACCGGGGCAGCAGTGCCCCGTCTCTGTGGAGCGAAGAGCAGCTTGATGGATGGAAAGAGGATACAGACCCCCACATGACGAGCGGGCTAACGTGAGAGTTTGAAAACGACTCGACCACTGTTTGTTTTCAGTCGTCCTGATTGCGTACGGCGCAATACAGACTGTGTTAGGTACTTTAATAAGTTAGACAGAAAAGGATGCTAAATAGATTTTTTTTTACCCAGGCCATTTTCAAAAGTTTTGTAAATATTTTGCAAAAATGTATACTGTATATTTTTTCATTTCACCTACAGTAGCCTATAAATGCCAGGTTGAAAGTTCCTCAGCCACTCTCTGAGGAAGAGACACTGCTCCTTATTGTTAGGGTGTGTAAGCAACGACATGGCATTCGAACTTGGTTCTCTCTTGTGTGTGAAGGGACAATAAAGCCCAAACTCCTTAATGTGACGGCCCTGCCCCTCTGCCTCACTGTTGGCTTGCTGGCAGCCTCAGTGATTGTCAGAGTGGAGCAGGCCGTCAGCCCAACTTGAGACACCTTGGTTATGGGTGTGGAGGAGGGTGTATATAAGGACCTCTCCTTGAACTCCTCAGGATCTCTGCTTCTCTCCAGTTTTGTGTTGGGGTGCCACCTGGCCTGAGTGGGCCTAGCCCTTTTCTTTACTTTTGCACTTTTACATACAACACGCATACAGCACACTCCACACATTCACACACTGCATACATGACTGACTACTGACTTATTCACATCTCACTCCATTTATTTTGATTATTGCATTAGTTCTTTATTTTTAGTAAAGTAAACCTAAAACTTTAAATGTTTGATCATGTGTGGACTCCCTTCTTTTGCCATGTAACCCTAGTACATGACATTAACCACTAGCCTAAGAGGAAATCCCCTTTGGTCGGGTCTTCAAGCACAGGCTGTGCGACACTCTGCAACACATAAACGCAGAGGACCAATTCTGTGCATGTTCAAATGTACTGTAGAAAAGCAAATACCCCCACAACACTCAATCTTCATTCGTATGTCATACTTCAAACAGAACTAAACAAATAATTATATTTTGGCAAATATAAGTTGCCTGAGGGTTATCGTTAAAATATCAAAAACCCTCCCTCACCTTTCCCCTACTTTTCAAAGGATCTTGAATGAGCTATATGTGAGCTAGTTGATATCTGCCCACTCAACTAAATAGGTCAAGAAAACAAATGGCAGACAAAAGGAAGAGGCTAAATGTGGAGTTTCAAAGGAAACTTTGGGTATTGTGGCAACGCCGCCGCTGTAAGCCTATCCACACACTTTTGGCTTTCTCACACACACACACACACACACACACACACACACACACACTCATAGATATAGGCCCACACACGCACTCTTTCACAGATGTAACACAGATATTAACCCACATCCTCACACTCACACTCACACTCACACACACACACACACACACACACACACACACACACACACACACACACACACACACACACCCACACAACCCACAGCACCACATGGAGCGTGTTATGCACGGGTTTCGATTTAAACCAAAAAACCTGATCAGATCTTGATTTGCTGGTGAAGCAGTCTGGATTTGAACCATTTCCCAGAGTCATCATAGGCAGGATTTGATGTACAGTTGTGTGGAGTCTAGTCAGGGTTAGCCAGGGAACCATAGACAGAGGAGTGTGGGGGGGGGTGTAGTAAGTAGGAAGGAAGCCTATTCTTTCCTGATGGCTCTCCAGTGTATAGGTTTTATATATCGTCTGTTGGGTGGAGACTTCATATGTCCAAAACTGTTTCAGGATTCAAATTCAGTAGCAGATCCACTAGCTCAAAACATGCTTCATGCCACATTTCCAGCTTCGCGGATCTGCTACTTTTCGCAGCAGTAGTTCACACTAAAGCAATGCGTGTAAAGCAATGAGTGTCCGAAAAGACTACAAAAAAAGCACAAAATATATGGTCCAAACGCTAACTGTGTGCTCTTTTTGTCATATTCTACCGCATTGAATTTCAACAAGAGCACAACAAATATTCCTCTTCTTCTCTTGCCTTCTTTTCTCAATAGTGTCAAAATGAAAAAAGTATTTAATTAATCAATCAATTAAATAATTACTTGCCCTCTATGTACATTTAATATCGATTGAATGTTAATAGGAATGACTAACTATAACAGTTAAATATTCTAGTGGGTCAATGCTACAGATGATCCAAACTGGGTCATTTCTCCGTTAAAAAGCACTGCTAGGTCTCCGTCTGCATTGAAAACCCCTGTGTGCAGCATTGTTCTTAAGGAATTCATTAGATACAGGGTTATGTTAACTTACTTCACAAAGCTTTAATAATACCCAGGTCAAAGAAATCTATATTGTAAGGTACGGCCAAAATAACAAGGGAACATTGTTCCAGTTTCTGAAGACAATGCTTCAGATTTCAGGTTGTTGCCATCAGGGTACGGTACACACTACAACCATTCTCCTTAAAATAAAATGCAATTGTTAACATATAGCTGTGTGCTTTGACCTTGTTTTGAGCCAATCCCAGTAAACAGACTCACTATAAAAGCCCCTGTCACCCATCACCAGCATCAAACACCACTCGTCAGCAGAGTTGAGAAGACGCAAGAAAGAGCTAAGGTGTCCTGTCTACAGGAGCGGACTTGCCATGTCCAACATGCAGTTTCACATTCTTTTAATTGTTGCCACCATCATAGGCAGAAGTAGCCAGCTGACTTTGACTGACTGTGGTGCAATTGGAGATTGGAGGCGACCAGATGTCAGTGACATTTCGGTGACATGTGGTACCAACACCATCAGTCTGGCAATCCAAGCCTGCCCTGTCGTCTACACCGGCTACAACGAGTCACTGATGATTGTGAACCATATGTCAGACCCAGCCTGCAGGGGAACCCTGGATACATCCGTCTCTCCACCCGTGGTGCGTTTCAACTTCCCCTTGAATACTACCCATGCCTGTGGAAGTGTCTTCAGGACCACCAGCGCTGCCGGCACAGGGGTGTTCTCAGACTTCTCCAACATCCAGACCGTCAACGTCAGTGGCATTGTGCGATCCTCTGATCCCACCACAGGGACAATCACCTACAATGCAGAGCTGAAGTACTACTACTCCTGCGCCTACCCCTTAGAGTACCTGATCAACAACACCCAGATCGATGTGTCAGCCTCCTCTATTGCATTGAAGGACAACAATGGCAGCTTCATCAGCACCCTGCGTCTGGAACTGTTCAGCGATGCTGCGTACACAACGCCCCTGGTGATGCCACAGAATGGAATCGAGCTGAGGAAAAAGATCTACGTGGAGGTGAAGGCCATCAACTTGACAGGCCAGTACAACGTGCTCCTGGACCGGTGCTATGCCTCAATCTCCCCGCTCCCTAGCAACTCCAGCTTCTTCAACCTGTTCGTGCCCTGCAACCAGGATCAGCTCACCACCATGATCCAGAACGGCATCAGCCAGAGTGCCAAATTCGCCTTCCCAGCTTTCCGCTTCATGGAGCAGCAGAACGAGACCGTCTCCACCTACTACCTGCACTGCATCACCCGGCTATGCGAGGTCAGCACCTGCAGCACCTTCATGTCATGCAACAACAACAACCAGAACGGGAGAAGAAGAAGAGCAACGGACGACGAGGATGAGACCGACCTCTCCCACATTCACACCCTCACCTCCCCGGAGATCGTCACCCAAACTGAAAACAACCATCCATTCTGATCCCCAATGATTTGATGTAGAGTTGTGTGGAGTCTAGTCAGGGTTAGCCAGGGAACCATAGACCAGGGGTCTTCAACAGGGGGTCCGCGACCCCTAGGGGGTCCGCGGAGGTACTGCAGGGGGTCCGCGAAATTATTGCTTAAAAAAATAAAAAAAATAAAAAAAAGATTTCAAAAAATGTTTTTTTTTCTTTTTTTTTCACATTTATGTTGAAAAATAAATCATGATTCTGTCCATTTTGAATGGCTTGAATGCATGATTACTATGCAATTGACAGATTGTTGATATTGTTGACATTGGTTCTCAGTTAATAAGTACTAGTAGGCCTATGTTTAGAAATGGTAGTGGTACGGCCCACCCTGCTCGCTGTAACTTGTACATGTTTAAAATAAGGGAGTATGTCGTAGCCCCGACCCCCCCCAACCCTACGAGGTGGTAGGGGGTCCCTGCTCCATCTCCCCATCAGTTTGGGGGTCCCCGGCCTGAAAACGTTGAAGACCCCTGACAGAGGAGGGGGGGGGGGGTGTAGTAAGTAGGAAGGAAGCCTATTCTTTCCTGATGGCTCTCCAGTGTATAGGTTTTATATATCGTCTGTTGGGTGGAAACTTCATACTGTATGTCCAAAACTGTTACTTTTCAGGATTCAAATTCAGTAGCAGATCCACAAGCTCAAAACATGTTGCTTCATGCCGCATTTCCAGCTTCGCGGATCTGCTACTTTTCGCAGCAGTAGTTCAAAGTAGGGTATTCATAATAATAATAAAGAGTGCTACCTATATTGCAAGGAAAAAACTCCATACTCAATAGTAAATAGTAGATAGTCAGAAAGTCAATAAAATTACGTTAGCAAGTTCATAATCAATAATATATTGCAGATTTTAAAAGCACAGAAACAAAAAATACAAAAGAAATACAAAATAGCTGAAAATTAGGAAGAAATAAAAGGTTATAAAAAAAGTTTTTAGGCCTGTTTAGGGTCTGTGGTGCTCTCAACTCTAAGGCTGTTCCACAGGTGTGGTGCTGCCGAGCAGAAGGCCTGGTCCCCCATGGTGCATAAAGTTGTGCCAGGGACTTCGTGTTCATTTACCAAAAAAAAACAAAAAAAACACAAAAGATAGGAGGTTTCTGCCCGACAGCAACAGTATTCTTATTCTGCTGTGCTTCTATCCATCCATCCATCCATCCATCCATCCATCCATCCATCCATCCATCCATCCATCCATCCATCCATCCACCCATCCATCCATCCTGTCAGTCTATCTGTCTGGTAGTCATCCCATGTGTTTATGCTCTGACTTCGACTTCCACTGACCCTGTGCGGCGTTTACGAATTCTCTGTGTGTGACTGGCGGCCTTAACGACCACTAGCCTTGAGGAGAGACAGCGGGCTTGGCCCCTGGGCATGCAAAAGATATTACATTAGTTTACGACTAAACAACGGGAGGCAGGCAAGTTGGAGGACAGAGAGAGATAGAGAGAGAGAGACAGAGAGGTAGGGGAGCATGAGAAAGACGGAGGAAGAAAGTTGAAAGAGAGAGAGAGAGAGAGAGAGAGAGAGAGAGAGAGAGAGAGAGAGAGACTCATCTGGAGAATAGACTGAGAAGGGAGTGTGTGGACCGGTGTGTGGGAAAACCTCAAACCTCCTCCGTTTCAATCGGATATCTGTTTCTTAAATCCCTGTGATGGTTGTTGAACTCCATGCTTCCCATCATAGAGTGTTTACTTGTGACATTTATTTTATTTCATAATCTTTAAAAGATAGCCAATTTATCGTCCAATTTAGCAACATTTTCATTTCATATTTCATATTAGGCTATATACAGTATGAATACGGTAGGTGTTGTGCTCCACCTCATCAACTCAACTCAACAAACACAGTTGATGGAAAAACAGTTTGCTAGCTGATAGCTCCCTGGTCTCATGCTAACAGTTAGCTAGCTGATTCCCTGGCCTTCTCTGCTCTTAGCAGGAGGAACAGTTAGCTAGCTGATAGTTCCCTGCTCTCATCTTAACAGTTAGCTAGCTGATACTGTAATTCCCTGGTTCCAGTGAGTGACTGCTGAGTTGACATTGAAGCGTATATACAGGTGTACGGTTTCATATCCATAAATCTGGGCTCCCCTGCAGAGGGAGATGACACTGCCTCTCCTATAGGGCTGGCATGGACTCGTATATCACATCATCGGCAGTACGCACTCTGTCTCTCCCTGAAATCTCTCTCACTCTCTCTGTTTTCCATCTTTTGCACCTCGTGTCTCCCTTCTAATGTTTTCCCTTTCTTTTCCATTCCTTTCCTCACTCTTGCTTTACCTCACTCTCTCTACTTCAGGGGTGTCCAAACCTTTTTCAAAGGGGGCCACATTAGAAAATATTAAAACACCCAAGGGCCGACTAGTTCATCATCTCCTGCATGTACCTTGGGACCATGAGAAAGTCCCATACTGTATATATATATGCATCGTATTTAAATGATTTTATTTAACTATCACCATCAATATTGGGCCTTATTTGGCCCGCGGGCCACACTTTGGACACCCCTGCTCCACCTGAAAATGTAATCTTCGATCCACAAGTTGTTTGTGTGAATAAATCCTTATTTTGACCAATATGTACATTTGAGTATGACAGTACAGCATGCCTACTGTACCTCCTCTTCTATTGAGAAATAGTGCTTACTCCACTTTTAGTTCGGTTCTGTCCAAACTACAATATGACAGTTCAAATGTTCGGGTACCGTCAGCTGTTCAGTGCTGCATGCATCGGAGATGTTGTGACTCCCCGAACCGAACCGAATTAAACTCGGCTCTAAAAGTGGAGTATGCATGGGCCCATACCCATAGCCTGTGGTTGGGTAGGACCACTACCGATTGACCACTGCAAAACAAAATTCAAAGGCTTCCCAAATAGCCTTTTTTGTATATGCTCAGCAGAACATTTCAGCAATCACGTAGGGGACCCCGGGTACGATTCCCGCGTGGGAAGTGAAAGTTACGTAGTTTGGCTTAAAACAAGCCGCGGTATGCTTTTTGGAAACTGGTTGGCAGTACGCAGTCATGTACTGTATGCAATGAGTCATAATCATCAACCAGTGGACTAAACACGCCAGACCACTGGAAACACGGCTAGTACCAACTCAACCTGCACGTGTTTGAGCGTATGCGCACACAACGTACTGCACAAACCAATGTGTGCGGACGCATACTGTATGTATGCACGTAAAAATTCCCCCAAGCAGACACACCATGATCACAAATGGCCATGAGCACACACACTGATTACACACGCACGCGCACACGCATACACACACACAGGCTGTTTGGGATCAGCTCTCTTACCATTTAGTGTTTGAGAAGATATTTTGCATTCTTTCAGAACCCCCCCCCCCCCCCCTGAAAAAAGAAATCACATCCAATAAAACGCTCCTAAATCCAAAACAACAACAGCTACTGTAGTTAACCACTTTCAACCTGGTGGCGTTTAAAATAATGAAAATAGACAATCTCCAAGCTCACGGCGCAAGATAATCGATCGGCTATTTTCCACTGCGCGATGCCGTCGCGCGACGAAGGATAAAACCAGGGTTTAAGGAAAATTGGGTCTACAGTTAAGTAAGTGTTGGCAGCCGGGTGTGGAATCTTTGCAGGCGGTTCTGGAGCAGAGCTCTGCGGTGTAGTGCAGTAATAGCATTGTTTTCTGGCAAGCCAAGTTCAGGCGAGCGGTAGGGTCTGTGTGGGCCACACAGCGGCTTCATGGCTGGGAGCTGAACCTTACGGTTCCCCTTCTTTTAGCTGCAGTAGTAGGGGTGTAACGATACATTTAATAGCAATACGATACGCATCACGATATATGGTTGACGATACGATACATGGGCGATATTCATTCATGGTGATACAATACGATTCGATTCGATTCAATGATTTAAAATTGGTATAGTAACTATTTAGCAAAGAAATTAAATCTGTGTGAAACGTGTCAAACTCAATAGTGCAGTTTTTATGTGAAAAAAAATATTATGGATGTAAATAAATAATCACTGTGATTCTCTAGCAAATACATGGACATTTATATTATAACACATGGACAAACCCACACCTTGACATGAACATTACACACATTTATCAATAGACCAAGAGTAGCTATGGAATAGAAAAGTAATTAGACCCCTCTTTTTAGTCTTTCTTCTTAAAATTGATAAGTACATAGTATCCATACAATGGTTATTTGCATTGCAAAATGATTTGATACCGATTATTTGCATTGTAAAACGAAGCCAATTTTGCTGTTTGCATATCCATATAGTAGATTGTTGCAAATTAAATTAATTTTTCGATTCAGTTACTATCGTTACACCCCTATGCAGTAGTATAGTGGACCCAGCTGGTTAAACGTGTGACCAGATATATGTGGACAGTCAGTCAGCTGAATGGTGTTCATCCTTCACTCGACCTCTGTGATATTCTGTCCTCCCTGCCCCCCCAACCCCCCTTAACACCTTCTTTCTCTCCCTCGATTTCTTCTTTTTCACCTTCATCGGGTCGTCATCATCACTGCGTCTTTGATTGGTGAGAGAAATGTGATGACCCCCACACCTAAACACACGCACACACACACACACACACACACACACACACACACACACACACACACACACACACACACACACACACACACACACACACACACACACACACACACACACGCTAAACTTTCGTCTGTCCTTCACAGCACTGTTTATGTCTTTAGCAGAGGCATGTTTTACTTCCTCCATCTCCACAGTGTGCTGTTGTCACCTTGAGCGCACGCGCACGCGCGCACACACACACACACACACACACACACACACACACACACACACACACACACACACACACACACACACACACACACACACACACACACACACACACACACACACACACACACACACACACACACAGACACACCAATGCACGTGGGTGCATGCACGGCACAAGTGAACACAGTCAAATTAAAGAGAGAAAAATACACAAGTTTGTTAGAGAGGAACAGAGAGAGAGAGAGAGAGAGAGAGAGAGAGAGAGAGAGAGAGAGAGAGAGAGAGAGAGAGAGAAAGCGAGAGAGAGAGAAAGCGAGAGAGAGAGAAAGCGAGAGATAGAGACAGTGGGAAATAAAGAGAGAAAATAAAAAATAAAAAAAGGTGGAGAGGAGGTGTTGAAAGAAGAGCATCTGGCTCCAGGGAACAACCAATTGATCCCCATCATGGACATGATGAGTTGGGGTGAGAGGTGGAATGGACCGCATTCCTTGACATTCTTCTACATCCAGTCCACTTGTCTCTGTGGTCGTCACGCTCATGTTTTTATATGAAGCCCAGAACATTTACACTCCACTCTACAGCACCATGTTGTCCTACAAGCTGAAGACTGTTTTTTTGGATTGTAGAGCAGATATCTTTGGTAAGCGACACGCAAAGTAATAAGTTATCACTGTGTGTCACTTCTCTGCTACTATAAGTACTACCGGTAAGACAAAAAGCAGAACGGAATTCGCACAGGACAGGATTCATTTGCAAGTGTGATTCGAGTTGCGGTTGGTTGTTTGGACAAAATGTGGACAAAATATTTTCCCAAATATTGATATGACTGACATCTGACATCATAGATGTCTTACGTATTATAGACCACATGAGGATCACGCAATATGTCCATATATGGGCATTCCAAGCTATGGGCTTAATATTGATGGCATCAGGGATCTCCATATATGGATAGGTCAGCTATAGACATTGAGGCGTTTGTAAACGAATTCTGTCTTGTCCATATATGGAGCGTCCATATGGGCATTGCCAAATATGGGTCAACAAAGTGATGTCACAACAGGTCAGCTATTGAGGCGAGGGAATCCCCTACGTACAAATGAGAGAAAAAGATCGACTTTGCTGAAGCTGAGCAAATTCTTCACGTCAGCGCCTCATTCTACGTTGTGCACAAAGCATCAAAATGAACTAAAAGGATGCACACTCTCTTTCAGTGAGTTGAGAGATTATAAAGCTTAATTGCGTCACTTGCCTAAAAGGACTGAACTGCAAGCTAACAATGCATGGCATTGGTGCCGCATACTCGCATAGCTTGCGTATCAATTATCTTTGGCAAGCAGTGAAGCAACACAACCCAACGTTATACTATGGAGTATAAATTATGCTTTATCGAACACAGATGTCCTCCAGAATCCCGGATCACTCAACAACCCTCTGTCGGTTCCACTGAATTCTCCACCGAACTAAGGATACTACGGGGGTCAAGGGTCTCGCACTGGGGGCGGAAGGGAGGTGAACTGTTCAGTGGGTTTGTGAGGAATGATGCTGATCGTGAGCTCGCCCTCACGCTTCCAGATGCTTTTCTCAACCTCGTGGTGAATAAGGAATATACAGGACTTTATATTATTGCATGAGCAACGGCAGGATGTCTTGTACAGTATGTGAACTAAATTAGAACCACCACAGCAGCCAAGATATGATATCCTACTTTTCAGTTCAGATAACCACGTAAGCAGTAGGCTATATCATTCCTAGTACGACGAATAGAGAAGATAGCCGCTCCACAAGTTACAACAACGCATTGCAATGCGCAATGTATTCATTTTTATTATTACTTATTTTTTTGTATAATTCTGGACACATGCCCATGCCATCTCCCTCTCATCCATCAATCAGCATCATATTACAATAAAGTACAAAACATTAATAAACAGCCCTCTAAAAACAACCATGCAATAAAACTATTATGCGGCAGCATCAAACTTTAAAAAAACACACACAGGACATGCAATGCTGGGCACAATGCACAGAAGGATACATACAATGGCATGCTTGAGGACAGGCGTGTGAAAACTCCCCGTAATACGCGTTCAACCCCAAACCTAACCTGCCGGGGTTCCTGTCAACACACACCTCTCGCAGCCACACCACGCTTCTATGTGCTTTCTGAACAGTGTTGGAGGCGTCGGGGCTTCTGGGTGAGGAGGTGTGAGGTGAGGGGGACGTGGTGAGTGAGGACCCCATGTTTATGCCCCCGTGGGGAGCTGGAGGGGGGGGGGAGGCTGTCGTGATGGAATTCCTCTAAATGAAGGATGGCCGAACCGACTCATGAGCAATGGGTATAACGCACCTGATCTGTGTGATGGAGACGCGACCGACGCGACCGACGCTTCCTCCAGCGACGGCGGTGACAATTCTTCACACCGAGGACCGGAGCGACGCAATCCTGCAATGAGTTTTAGGAAGAAGAGAGGAGAGGATGGGAGGAGAGGAGGTCTTGAGTTATTTGGATGAACAATCACAGCAGTAGCAATAGCAGAGATGATCCACCCTTGTGGGTTACTGTGACTTAGATCAGTGTTTCTCAAACTTTTACATTTCAAGGTCTCCCCTTAAAGGAGTCATCCAGACCAAAACACATATAGGGTTAAATCTGTCTTTTATCATACCCCTTTATACCTGCTTTATTCCATTTTTTTCATAGCTGCCCCTGTTGCTAGATTTCGGCTGCCCCTGTTGCTAGATTTCACAGGCCCTCTCATAACTAACAGAGTGTATAGCCTTTATACTAGTGCGGTTATTTCTTCAGCTTCAAAGTTAGTATTTTTTTATTGGATTGTGTTTACACAACGTCCTGAGACCAACCAAACCGCTGTTTTGACCTCACAGGCACCCTTACTTGTCAAACCGACCCCTCCCTCCCCTCCCTTTCTAGCCTCTCCTCTCCCTGCTCTGGTGCAGAGCAGAAGCCGTTTGACAAGTAAGGGTGCCTGTGAGGTCAAAACAGCGGTTTGGTTGGTCTCAGGACGTTGTGTAAACACAATCCAATAAAAAAATACTAACTTTGAAGCTGAAGAAATAACCGCACTAGTATAAAGGCTATACACTCTGTTAGTTATGAGAGGGCCTGCAAAATCTAGCAACAGGGGCAGCCGAAATCTAGCAAAAGGGGCAGCTATGAAAAAAATCGACTAAAGCAGGTATAAAGGGGTATGATAAAAGACAGATTTAACCCTATATGTGTTTTGGTCTGGATGACTCCTTTAACTCTGACAGTGTACAAATGGAACCAAATGGACCCATTAGGGTCCATTTGGTTCCATTTGTACACTGTCAGAGTTACAGACTTGTAAGGGTCAATTTAGACCTCCCTAAAGAAACCCGCAGATTGCCTGGAATCCATGTTGAGAAACACTGACTTAAGGTAGATGAATAAATAGGTAAACGGTAAAATATGAATGGACATATCAAAGCAACTGATGAAATACATGCATAAAAGGTATGTTTAAAAATGGCACAGGTAGCAGAGATTTTAAAGAAAAGGTCTGTGAACATAAAGTTTGAATGCTTGATGATTGACTGTTTTACTGACTGATTCGCAGATTGATTTATGGATTCATCATGAACGGTCGGTAGGCCATGTGCGATCGAACGTCTGCTTGAATCTTTTAAAACAAATGTCCGCATAATCGCTCAGTCATGAGTCGAGTCAGACAGGCCCACTAAAAGTAAACTAACACCAGCTACAGTAAATACTGTGACATAATACACCATGACTGCAGTATCATCCACATCAACCACACATACACCATACTGTATATGTGAACCAGTGTAGCAGTGTGGGGTGAGGAAGTGAAATGCTGACATGATGACAGCCTGGTGGAAACGGCGTTTCTCTTATTTACGGCCTGCCGACAGCCAAGGTCGTCGCAAAGTCACTCAGGCAAACTCAGGAGCGCTCACGCCAAACACCTTCTCCAATTTAGGCCCTGTTGTTGTTACATGGGGGTCGGCCACCTCGCTTTATGTCATCTCAGTCTGCTGAGCAGGGCGGGTAGGGAAAGGCATGGGACGATATGAACATTTCATATCACAATTATTGTGACTAAATAAATTGTGATTTACGATATTATCACGATAATCTAAATATCCCCAACATCCATTATCATCAGAGATATGGTAGAGAGTGAAAAAAGACTGAAAAAAGACTGTATCAAGTTTGTATATTATAAGTATGTTTTACCAATAGAGGGTTTAAATGGTACCGGATATGCAGCTCGGCACATAAAAGGTGAATTGATCCCAGTGCATGACAGAAGACGATTTCACGATAAATTAAATCTCCACGATACTATTATCGTGAGTGTTTTTATCACAATAAACGATAATATCGCTTATCGTCCCATCCCTAAGGGCGGGGGAAAAAAATATGTCTTTGAGCGATGGTTCTGAAATACGTGGACCTGAATTAAGGTCCACGTTGTTGAATACCTCGATATTACTCACGATATTAGTAAAACAATTGCATTATACAGTATATATTTTTAATGTTTTTCTGCTTTAGTTCCACCGCCTGCCTAACCCAGATAATGAATAGCATATCCATGCATGCACACTGCACAGTACACATAGAATAAAGAAATTAAATGCCTTATTTCCATTTTCCAATGATGGTTTTATTGAAATAACCACACCTGATTACAGATGGACTGCTTTTGTACATGTGCCACGTGCATGCATAGTGTGTCTGTTAATTTGACACATACAGTACACCAATAACTCATTTCAAGCTGTCTTCGTTGATATGTACACCTCGCATGTTGATACCTCGATATCGATACATTTTCAATATATTGCCCACAATGCCCAGTATATCATTCATAGTATGACAAATAGCGAAGATATAGCCGATCCACAAGTTATAACAACGCATTGCAATGCACAATATATGCGTTTTTATTATTACTTATATTTTCATAATCCTGGACATGCATGCATGGATCAGCCCCCATGCCATCTCCCTCTCATCTATCTATCAGCATCCCATCTCAATAAAGTACAAAATGTTAATAAACATCCCTCTAAAAACAACCATGCAATAAAACTATTATGCGGCAGCATCAAACTGGACACACACAGGACACGCAACAAGTGGCACAATGCACAGAAGGACATACAATGGCCTGCTTGAGGACAGGCGTGTGAAAACTCCCCGTAATACGTATACATTACATACCGACGAAGGCAGCTTGAAATGAGTTATTGGTGTATGTGTCAAATTAATTAACACACTATGCATGCACGTAGCACATGCAAAAAAGCAGTCCATCTGTAACCAGGTGTGGTTATTTCAATAAAACCATTGTTGGAAAATGAAAATAAGGCATTTAATTTCTTTATTATATGTGTAATGTGCAGTGTGCAATGCAGGCATGGATATGCTATTCATTATCTGGGTTAGGCAGGCAGTAGACTTAAAGCAGAAAAAGATTAAAAACTATATCATGCGATTGTTTTTACTAATATCGTGTGAGTAATATCGAATATCGAAGGTTTTCCTAATGTCGCCCAGCCTTAGCGTGAACCTCTGTTGCTGAAACGCATCACTGTCAGGTGCAAAGCAGCGGCTGGTGATTCCACGTGCAGACATGTGGTTGTCTACACTCCTCTCAGGCTAACAGTGAGGTTTGGCAGTGACAGACACTGGCCTACACACGGGGAACTAGCAACAAATAAATCGGGGAGAAAATACCTGCCAAAAAAGTAAGTACAAAAATAAATAACCGTATGAATTTAAACAACCTCGAAAAGAGAAAACCTCACAAGTTAGGAAATGAACAAAATCCAACGTTGAGGTGTTTTTCCACCTCCGTGATGTCTAAGCCATATGTTTCTACACAGGCACAGGTCCAGAGCAGTCCGGTGAAATTATGAAACAGCATTATCTATTGGTTATATAGAGTTTCATGCATGTGGCCATCGCGTCCTGTGCACTCCCCGGGAACCCCCCTGGGGCGTGGGCTCGTTCTCCCGTCCGACACTGGGATGGGACGGGAGGGGAGTTTGTTTTACAAGCAGGAAGAGAACATCCCCTCCTCAGGTTCAGATATGACATATCAGATATCTCACTCAAGTTATCTCTCGCAGAGTTTCCTGGGGTTTCCTTGGCCGGTGCCGGAGGCTGAATTCCTCCACGCTCCGGCCCCCCTCCAGAGGGCCTTCCCTGGGTCCTGAGTGGCTGCGCTTCTCCTCTCTGCACTCCCTAACTGATTATAAACCTGCTCAGGTTTTCACCTGCTGCGACCATGAAACTCAAACTGCCAGAAAAAAAATAGAACAATCCAAAAAAAAGCAGTTTTCCCTTCACTCTGCTAGCTGGGACTGTGTTATTGAGCATGACTTTCAGAGACTTTCAGAGATTACATGTGGAGACTGAATGGAAATCGTACAAACGAGAAGTTGAACCCTATACTTTGTTGTATGTCAAATAGCCGATCTACAAGAAGAATATTTGCCTATTTTTGCAGAATGTTTTCCTATTACACACTGAACAAAAAACGGTGCTAAATAGCACTAAAATTGTTTCTTTTTAATCATAGGGGAGCCTCTTTTGTTGAGCGATAGCCACCCTCAAAAGGTGCTATATCATAAATTACACCAAAGAATCAGTTTCAAAGAACGATGCAGGTTCCGTACTACGACAGCAATGCACTATGCTGAAACACCTCAGCCATCCCAAAGAACCATTCAGAACCGCTGATGAACCATAATTGACATGCCCAGAATATGGACACCAGGGTTCATATGGTTAATGATTCAAGCTCTCAACCCACCCACCACTCTCCAATTTCTCGTATACTGCACCCGGCCGCCACCGCCGCCGTGAATCTATTGGGGTACGTTGTTGTTTTTCATATTTTTCTATTTCATTTTATGAGGAGAGAGAAGGATAGAGCTGTAGGCTACTCTATAAAAGTTATTTTAAAAGGTTGTCCTGTCCTCCCCTCCCCTTCCCCTCCCTCTCCCCGGGCCGTGGCATGTAGGACCTGCACTGGAGCGTGTAATCGTAACACCATGTCCGAGACCGGAGAGAACTCACAGGCCAAATTGTCCGTGTCATCGCCCGCTCCTGGCCGTGAAATACTGGCCTCTGACATCATCACCCCTCGCCCGTATGGAGGCCTGAGGAGGGAATGGAAGGGGTTTGGGAGGGGTGGGATGGGGTGTGGTGGTGGTGTTGGTTGGGGGGGGGGGGTGTGCTGGGGGTGTTATGGGGGCATGGGTGGGGATGGAGGTTTGGGGGAGGTGAGCTGAGGGGTCCTGCCATGGTAATGGAGGGGTGGGGGGCGAGGGTGTATGTTGGGATCCTGCCGGGAATGTTGTATCTGTTCAGATCATTAGGTTCAATTCCCCAGATAGGCATCTAAAATTATTACCTGGTTCCTTTCCCCCCTTTAAATGTTGTTTCCGTCTCTCCCTCTCCCCCTCTCTCTCCCTCTCTCTCTCTCTCTCTCTCTCTCTCTCTCTCTCTCTTCTCTCTCATCCCCCACATCTTTCTTCGTTTGAGGGTTTCTTCTCGTGACCGCTTGGATTGAGTTGCTGCGTATGAAGGACTAAGGACACATCCCTGTGTCCGTCCTAGTCCAACTGGCTAGCAGTTAAAAATGTCTATCAGCTAACATTAACCACACGATGAACCCTATAGCATCCTGATCATCGGCATTCTGTGGAAATAGCAGATCAGTGAATAGATTTGGTATAGAGAGTAAAAATTATAGACCGTATGACATCGGTCAGTACTGTACACAGTAGATTTGACCCATTAAGATCTGAATGAGTCAGATTCTACTAAAATGAATTATAAATCAGTAGCCCTACTTCACAAACGTATTTATTTTTTGGGCCGTGGACCCCCATCTGAAAATGTTTTGTGCCAGGGACCCTCAGAAGAGAATATATGTGTTAAAATAATTCAGAATTATTCAAAATTATTCTAAAACCTTGACTCAAGATTAATAAAATTAATAATAAAAGGATTGAACACAGAATAGACAAGTCTACACATGATTGGAATACAACAGCATGGAGTGGGATCAAATGACACTGAATCGGGCCTCTCCACAAATCTGTGTCTTTGCACTCTCCTGGGACACAAAGTAGAGATCACTGAACATAATAACACATGAGAAGAAAAGAAAAAGAAAACATTAAAAAAAGCAGCATTCAGAAGTATATTATGTCAGGAATGCGGCCTGTTTAAAACTAGGGCTTAAACATAGACGTAGAATGAATGACTTCCTAACAGACTCTCAGAGTCTGCAGAGTTGTCCTTGGCGCTGTAATAGTTGGCCAAAGATTGTTATGTCTCCGAGAGGAGGGGTCCCTCCCTGTGCTGAAGAAGAACAACATGGCCGGGGTACTTAGGGAACGGGAGGGGGAAACGACAGGCCGCTGGACTCACATCAGATCTGTCACCCTCTGAAATTTCATGATCCTTGAAAAGGCGTTGCTAAAACCGGTGGCGGGACGAAAAGTCGACGACACGCCGCCTGACAGAGCTGATCTTTTGATGTGCGCGCTACTGTATGTCCCCGACTCACTCAGGAGTGTAGACATACCCCCGCCGGCCCCGCCCCAGCCCTAACCTCGCCCTATACTGTACCTACCCTACCGCTTTTATGGGTTCGGGGGGCGGTAGGGGAAAGCAGACGTGAGGTTGGCAGCTGCGACCCCTGGAGACCAGACGGAAGGCAGGCGGGGTCCGTGTGGCCCCTCCCTCCCTAGTTGGTCCTTTGTAAGTGTATGACAGATGAAATACGACAAGCTAATCTCCCTGTACCTCCCGCGGGACGAGGCCGGGGAGAAAAACATAAGCTGTGACCTTGGAGTTTCAGATGCAAATACATTCTAGAGGAGACATTCAGTCAACCCCTGCCTGACCCCCATAGTTTACTATACGGACTGGGACACGCACGCACGCACGCACTCACTACCTATACAGCATTTTGATGCTCAGTAGGCTTATCACACGGACATAGGCACATATGCATGCACGCACAGGCAATTTTTCACAAGCAAAAAATTACTCACTCCTGTGAGGAAGAAAAAGCACGCACACAAGCCATTATTAACACACGCACAGACTCATGTGTGTACACGCGCACACACACACTCGCCACATCACTCTCAGAAAGTAAAATATGATGTATAGTTGCCAAGCCAAGCTCATGCAGTTTCAAAAAGGAACATGTTTTTAGAGTACGCCACTTGCCACATAACACAGGTTTACAGGTATAAAAAGTGGGTGAGATTCTTTGTCATACGAGCTCCAGTCCACACTGCAGCTTCAAAAAAAGAGAAAAGGCTTTGCCTATGAATAAGCATAGAAATATGAGCTGTCGCCTCATTATACAGTAGCCAACAACACACACATCTCTGCTCTATTTATACGTCTTATATTTACATGAATGACTCACTAAGGAGCTTCTCATTTTGCAGGTTGAAATCCAGAGTTCAGAGAGAGAGAGAGGAACACCACAATCCTCCAACTGCACATGAAAACGATGTCACAGATGCAAATGTAACTGTCATAATTTCATCTGCAAGTTGGTTTGTTTTAGACAAATACAACAAAGAACAAACAATATCATTTTTCATAATTTGGTAACTGTTTAATTAATAACAGTGCAAACTGTTAAGCAACAATAATAATAATTAATTTATTAGCCATGTTAAGGGGTCGCATCAGTGGGCAGACGGGCCGGTATTCCGACACTAAAACTAACCCTAACTCTACCCCTTAACCTCAGTAACCGTGACGAGTAACTAACCTGCCGACGCTAGTCGGAACAGCGGTCCGTCGGGATAGTGAGCGGACCCCCATGTTAAGACGCTTCCTGACAAGAGTTCTGAAATATTTAGCAGTGAACATCTGGATATTGAGACAGATACCTGTAAATAGCTCCTGTCTGTCCGGTTACAAAGCCGTCACAGTTCTATATTATAAAACAATTTGACAGTATCAGAATAGGTCCTATATGCAATCCTACGGATTGCATATAGGCATAGTGATAGCCGAAAGCTTTTAGCTTGCTTGTGTCTATCCTTTTGATGCTTTCCTGTGTACATTGCCTTGTTCTGTGCATATTGTCAATAAATCAATCAATCAATGATTTATAGAGACAAAATGATGTCAACCATTTTCCAAAAAAGCAATATAGTTTTCCCACCTACAGTTAAAGTGCAATATCACTATTACTGAATCAACAGTTGTTCTTTCAAAGGCAAAGTCAGTATACTTGGATATTAAAATAAAAAATGAATACAATAATAGGCTAGCCTATCAGACATCTTCAGATTCAACTGAAATATCTCGTCTGTAATTGGTAGCTTTTTCTAAAAGTGATTGTGAGTGGCGCAAGCTCTACAAATGTTGAACGGCGTCCAGAAACAGACGCCAACTGGCTGCATTCTGTCAGAAAAGTGCAGAGCAGCGGGGCGCCGCGCCGCAGCCAGACACACAGTACAGCATATGTGCATCTGGTGCATGATTATATTGGTTAACGATTAAAGAACGCGCTGAAAATGTAGGGCTTGTACACGCCGCACAACCTTTTACTCCGATTATGCTGTCGCCGACCATTTTTGGCGCTCGCCGACAAAACCGCCGATCTGCCGCAAGATCGGGCTTTGCTCGCAGAGGTTTTGCTTGTTCTGTGTGAAAGGCACTGAGAGAAAATAATAGTGCTCGGCGATGCCTTCCCAAGCATTATTCTAGATATCTAGCAGGTTTGATATTTGGCTCTGTCACAGGCTAGCGCACCCAGAGAAGAAGTGCAGAGAGAGACGGAAAATTATTAGCACCCTGATCGCTCTTGTGCACAATTATAATAAAAACAAATGTAATGTTGGCTATGTATCGGGGATCGCATCCTGGTGAAATATCTGGCAATGTGTAATCGGCGATCAATCTTATAGTGTGAAAAACAACAATATTTGACAGCCGATTTCAAGAAAGAGAATCTTATAGTGTGAAATACTTTAACGATCAGATGAGTCGGCGACACTTCCAAATCAAATTGTGTTCGCGCCTTTACCCATTTTCAACCTGGTGTCTAATTCAATTGGCTTACCAAACTGAATGAAACTGGCTCAACATGTGTGCGTGCGCCTGTACGGTTCGCCACCCACAGTACTACAGACTTTTTGACTGGAACTGCTCACCAGATTTTTGCGATCATGTCTGCAAGCATGTCTTGTGGATGCACATAATGTGTTATTGTACAGAGGGACAGAGACATTTTCACAGGAGTGGGAAAAAAAGGAGCGACCATTCTCAGACATGCATGCATGCATTCACCCTTTAAAAACCTTCCCACAGACAGAGAGCGGGTCCTAGGGGGTCTGTAAAGTCAGGCTGCCTGCTTCACTGACAGGGACCGTGGGGCAGTCTTGTCTGGTCAGGACACAAGGTTTCTGGGGGCTTGTTAATGCAATCCCCCTCCTAAACCCACAACACTGAGGCAGGGAGGACAGGCGAGATACATGGAGCCCAAATTTACAAACCCAAAAGTCACGACTCCCTAGCTGCAGCTTGTAAGGTGATGTCACTGTAAAGTGAGAAATAACCCTGACCCTACTTCTGAAAGCAAAGCCAACAGACAGGAAAACCAGACACGTACCGTACTGTAGAGTACATTCAATCACGACATCAAAGAAGTGGGAGGAATACGATTAATCACCGTATAAACACGGCACTTTCCCACAGTTGAGTGTCTTATATCTTCAGTAGTTTAAGCTACTAAATCCAGTTTCTTCTGTTAACCTGTTTGATTTTCTTTCCCCAGAAGAAGGCAGCTAGTCTGCCAAAACTTCAGTATGAATTCATTTATGTTTTTTTTTATACCCTATTGTGCAATGGCACTGCTTATGCCTATAAGAACGGATCCACAAGGATACAATCTTTTAGGCCAGTGGTTCTCAACCTTTTCAGGCCGCGAACCCCCAAATAATCATATTTTAACTGGGGACCCCCCTACCCTGAGTTGAGTCATTACATTTTGTACAACACGGTTCTATTGTGAAAATAGCAGATCTACGGTACATGCTCACAACGCCTCGCGAGGGCTATTTTCACGATTTCTGCCTCTAATATTTGACAATTTGGCAAAATGTTTCATTCATTATTTTAGAGGTATTAAAAGGGTCTTAAAAGTCCTTAAATTGTCACTTTAGAATGCAGATACCCTCTATACACTTAAAGGTTATGTTGGTTTGTTTACTGTCGAGTGAGAAAACAATGTTACACATTAAGTTAATCATCTGGGGACCCCCCAAAATAATTTGGGGAACCCCCTGGGGGTCCCGAACCACAGGTTGAGAACCACTGTTTTAGGCAAGCGAGTAAATTAGGTCTATGTAACTGCAACGGAGGCGCCACTCACTCAGATAACCATCGCCTCACCGATGTGCGCATATCGTACTGTATAGGTGTTGCGTTTCCACTTTTCCCCGTGAACCTGTATCAATAACAGGTTAACGGCTGCCTTAACAACCCTATTCCCCCTCAGGGATCAACAAACGTTTTATCTAATCTCAGCTTATCTTTCCATCAGTCACCGGTGAGCAGAAACCCTATCCATCTTGGGACGTCCCGGGAAGAGACGGGACAAAAACATGGATCCTGTGTGTTACAGTGCAGGGTGTGTTGCCACACACACACACACACACACACACACACACACACACACACACACACACACACACACACACACACACACACACACACACACACAGGCAAGTACAGGCAAGTACATTTACTTAAGTAATGTACTTAAGTACAATTGTGAGTTCTTTTTTACTTTACTTGAGTAATTCCAATTTCCAATACCTTTTCTTCTACTCCGCTACATCTCGGATCCAAATATTGTACTTTTACTCCACTACATTAATTTGAAAACTTTAGTTCTAGTTACATTGCAGATATAAATTAACATACATTAACCACTTTAGCCCCATTTTATACCTACGGTATGCTATTGCAACGCGTTGTGAGCTTCGATCTGTTATTTTCAAAATTGTTTGTAAAAAATACTTTTACTCAAGAACATTTTGAATTCTGGACTTTAACAGAGTATTTCTACATTGCAGTATTGATACCTTTTACTTAAGTAGAAAAATGTGAGTGCTTTTTCCACCACTGCACAGAGGCCTTTTGTAGCGCTGTGCGTCTGCGAGCGGAGCGGTGGCCTGTGTTGTGATTTCAGGTGGGGCCCCCATTTCTGGAGAAACAGGTGGCGGACACGTGCTCCGGAGACCCCTCTGATACTCACATTCCTCATAACGCGTACATCTCTGTCATCGAAGGACCTTTTTATAAACCCAGGGTTTTTCTTCCAGGGGTGTTTAGGGGGGGACCGGCGCTACTACTACGAGCCAAAAGGCGTTCAGCTCTAGAGTTTCTCAACTCCCGCCCTTTTCATAAAAGAGACAATCTGTCAAGACCAATATGCATTGGCCTATTACAGCAAGTCGCTGTCTAGGCTTACAGAGAGACAGAGACAGACAGACAGAGAGAGAGAGAGAGAGAGAGAGAGAGAGAGAGAGAGAGAGAGAGAGAGAGAGAGAGAGAGAGAGAGAGAGAGAGAGAGAGAGAGAGAGAGAGAGAGAGAGAAAGACAGACAGACAGACAGACAGACAGACAAAGACAACAGACAGAGAGATATAATTGAATATTGTGATCTGTGGATCATGATTAATATATATATATATATACACACACACACACACACACACACACACACACACACACACACACACACACACACACACACACACACACACACACACAGTGTAACTAAATGTCTAAACAGTATATCACATGTACTTTATGTACACAAAAAATGATATAACACAATATAAGTAAAGAAATAACTTTGAAGGCCTACTTCTCCTAAGCCCTACAGAAACACAGATAGTTATACTGTATAAAGAGAGCGGAGAGGGAGTGGGTGAGAGAGAGAGAGAGAGAGTGTGTGTGTGTGTGTGTGTGTGTGTGTGTGTGTGTGTGTGTGTGTGTGTGTGTGTGTGTGTGTGTGTGTGTGTGTGTGTGTGTGTGTGAGTGAGTGAGTGAGTGAGTGAGTGAGAAGAGAGAGAGAGAGAGAGAGAGAGAGAATGATAGAGAGAGCACTTATAGTACTATAGAATAAAAGACATGAGGTGTGAAGGGAGAACCCTTCGTCGTGCGGACCCCCAGGGGAGCCCTTGGCCGTGGAGTGAGGTAATTCAGCCATCTGCATTGGGCTCAGGGTGGAGAGAGGCTCTTGGTTTAGGAGGCTCCTATAAAACAAGGCTAGTTCGGCAGACACACTTCGGAGGACGCTGTGATATTCACGCCTATAAGATGCATAGCGACTCACAGCAGTGCCTCGCTAGCCTCGAGGCCTTGCTGTCGGCGTGCCTGCCTTGTTTTCAAATGATGTAAAACGTCATGCATGTACTGTAAAACCAATCTACATTCAGTAGATTCAATTGAGACTCAACTAAAATGAGATCCTTGTAAGCAAATCATCATTTGATCCCTTGCTCACAAGTTCGCCCACTGAGAAAGAAATTAACATTCCGTCATTTTAATGGTGGGTTTATTTTAACAGTTAGACACAAATCCAAAACATCATTACTATATAAAGGATATACCGGTACATTAATTTGCATTTAATTGTGTGAAATAAGTATTCAAATGCACAAACCTGGTGACCAACTACAAGAAACTTCTGATCTCTGCACGCTTGCCAACAAAGGTTTCTCCACTAAGTACTAATTTGGTGCAGATACGTATTTCACACAGGTACTGTACATGCAAATCAATTCATATCTTTATTATAACGTGAATTTCTGTGTATTGACTTTTCTTTGTCAGTGGGCAAACATACAAAATTGTCAAGAGATTAAATAATTATTTCTTTCACTCTATACACACATACAATACAGACAGTACATATATACACAGTATAATAACTGTATGGTCACATATTCTCTGCATGGCTTCATCTCTATTGCTCAACTATACTGTACACATACAGATCCATCAAAAAATATTGTGTTAAAGTTCATTTTCTTGAAACTTTCATATATTCTAGATACATTGCACATTCAGTGAATTATTCCAAAGCTCATGAATATCAAAAGTCCATAGTTCAAAATATAAAATAAGACCACTCAAAACAAGGATTTATAACAGAGAAATGTCAACCTTCTGAAGTCAAGAGTTGCTTGAAGTCCAGTAGGAAGTTTCCGCAGTGAGTTATGATTTGGGGTTCTAAGGGCATCTGCAATGCTTTTTTACACAATATTCTTTTTTTATTTTTGATGGATCTGTATATGCACAACCTGTTCTTTAACGACATACATGTAACTTTACTGTAGACATGCAGGGATACTCACATATCCCAACATAGAGATCATCATTACATCACACACATACACACACACCTATACAGTACAACTGCGCAGTAAAGTTCAGCAACACTCCATTCCATGTCAAAGACTATCAGCGTGCCTCATATAGAATATCCCTGACCACAGCCAGAAGTCACATTTAATTTGGTAAAGCTCTGGGCAGTGGGTATTCTTGGACCAGAACATTGTGAATGCATACTTAAGTGAAATGCAAGGAGAACCCTTAATCTCATTTTCAGGGGTGGATTAGCGGTAAAGTTCGCCATGTCAAATTATCACACAGCCACAAAGATCACTGCGTTATGAGTAATGACTTTATAAAGAGAGACTTCTGTGGACTGTCACTGAGACAGAAATACACGTACGCCATAAAAATCTGAGAGTGAGTGTTTAGATCTGCGAGCGCACAAATGTAACATTAATGGACTTAAATTCAAACTGTAATTTGACTATACCTACACGGTGCTACACAGTACAGTAACAAAACAGAACAATGTATTTTATGTCATCGAGGTACTATGTTTGTGTGGTAACTATAGGGATGTCTAATATTATCGGCCTCCCAATATTATATATTATATATATTATATAGATAATAGCATAAAAATGTAGTATCGGTATCAGTATCGTTTTTTATGCATGCTATTTTACCATGGAATCAACAGCAGAAGAATCAATTTGTTTGTTTTACTGTTGCGTATCTGTGAGGTCTGAACTGATTAAGAAGTTGTAATTCACTATGCTCTGTGTACACATACAACCACTGCTGGTGTGTGTCTGTGACCTACAATAACATCACTGTATTATATTATATCTGTTGCATATTTATATTAGATATTAGATTGACGTTATATACAGTATAGTTTACTTTTGGTGAAAAAAAGCCTTCATATATCTGTATCGGATGATATCAGAATCGGAAATTAACATTGCACAATATCGTCAAGAGCCTGTAATGGAATTAAAGATTTTCCGACTAGTTGAGTTGAGCACAAATTGATCAATCATTGGATTCTCTATACACCTTAGTGTAATAGCCGACTGTAGTCTTGGTAATGGCCAAGCCCGCAAGACATGACATTTCCTATCGTACTGTCATACTTTTTGGGCTTTTCTGCTTTTAATTGATAGTGTACAGTGGATATGGACAGGGACAGAAAGATGGGGACTGTGACATTTTATGTTATAACCACTTAAATCATTAATTAATATTTGGGCCATTCAAAAATAGCAGATATACAAGCTCATATCTTGTAGATCTGCTATTTTAGAACATCTTTGAATATACAGTATAGTACGGTTTCTTAATCCCCATAGTTTAAGATGGGGGGTTGGCAGTTAAATAGCCTACATATCTTTTTGGGGGTCCTTGACATGAAAACGTTTCATGTTTTTTTTTTGTTTTTTTTCCCAGAAACATTTTAGGATTTAGAAGACATTTGTAGGATCGGCCTCAGGTCTTATTGTTACTGATGATATCCTATGTAAAGTACTGTGTTCTCTCCGTCTGTCTTTCAATGTTATATGAGATACATGAGCCGAAAAGCTTACAAGGATCTCATTTTAGTTGACCTTGTACCAGTGATTTGTACTGTCATGAATTTGTACTTTTCCTATGCAACCTTCTAATAAATTCTTCAATCAATCAATTAATGGGTTAAGATAAGTGAAATTCAAATTACAGATGAAAAGCAGACCTTTGGCTGGGTTACAGCGTTTCAGCACAATCAATGAAATACACAAATGCAAGTTCAGTTCTTTATTGAAGTATAGTACAAACAAATGAGACAGAAACCAGTCAAGATAACTCAAGAATAAAGAATAAAGGGTACACTTTAAAGTACATTTCCTGGGCAGTAACCTTACTATACATGTGATGTACTGTGTATTACATACACTTCCAAGTAATATAAAGTGCAAACTAAATGCCTTTTTTTTGCTAGGGTTTATCTTTTTCAAGCAAGATGATGAATTCAATAAATTCAATAAATTAAATAGTAATACTTTGGAAGGTACATTGACTTCCCTTTCAAAACATTCCACAAACTTTCACGTATTAAAACTGGGTTTATGAACCTTTTTTTATATTTTCCTTCCACCTACTTTTTTCCCCTCTTTTTTTTATCAAGTAAAAGCTTATAAAGCGCATACATGCAATAACACTTTCAGCTTTAGCTTTTGTGCATTTCCAAATTTTGCTATTAAAAACTCTAAAGTCTAGAGTCTAGACCAACAGCTATCTATCTCAATCACATTCCTTCTTCATCTAAAATGTAAATAGTCCTACATGGTTTAGCCTATGATGACGGACAAACGCATATCTCCCCCAACAAACAACAGTGAGGTGAACCAAGCCCTGTCCTCCACCTGAAAACTTAGACAAGCAGGTGGATATGGTACGCCTCAAAAGACAGTATTTTGCCTATAGCCTGATGCCCCATTATCCCGCCTTCAGCTCAAGGAGGTTTTCTTTTAGTTTCTGAGCTTCTTGTAAAAGACGGCAGCGATGCACAGGGCAACAATGCACACAAAGGCTAAAACACCTACAGCAGCACTAAGCCCAGCAGACGAATTCCCAGTTGATTGTTTACCACTCTGGCCTGTGATGACATTATCTTGGGTGACGATCTCCGGGGAGGTGATGGTGTGGAGGTGGGACAAGTCATCCTCCTCCTCTGTTGCTCTTCTTCTCCTGCCTTGGGGATTGCCGCTGCATTGCATGAAGGTGGGGCAGGTGCTGACCTCACATAGCCGGGTGATGCAGTGCAGGTAGTAAGTGGAGACGGTCTCGTTCTGCTGCTCCATGAAGCGGAAAGCCGGGAAGTAGAAGCGGGCGCTCTGGCTGATGCCGTTCTCGACCATGGTGGTGAGCCGATCAGCCTGGCAAGGCATCAACAGGTTGAAGAAGCTGGAGTTGGTCGGAAACGGGGAGATTGAAGCGTAGCACCGGTCCAGGAGCACGTTGTACTGGCCTGTCAAGTTGGTGGCCTTCACCTCCACGTAGATATTGGTCCTCAGCTCGACTCCATCCTGTGGCATCACCAGGGGCGTTGAGTACCCAGCATCGCTGAACAGTTTCATGCGCAGGGTGCTGATGAAGCTGCCATTGTTGTCCTTCAATGCAATAGAGGAGGCTGACACATCGATCTGGGTGTTGTTGATCAGGTACTCTAGGGGGTAGGCGCAGGAGTAGTAGTACTTCATCTCTGCATTGTAGGTGATTGTCCCTGTGGTGGGATCAGAGGATCGCACAATGCCACTGACGTTGACGGTCTGGATGTTGGAGAAGTCTGAGAACACCCCTGTGCCGGCAGCGCTGGTGGTCCTGAAGATACTATCACAGGCATGGGTTTTGTTCAAGGGGAAGCAGAAACGCACCACAGGTGTAACTCCACCCTTATCCAGGGTTCCGCTGCAGTCTGGGTCTGAGTTATGGTTCGGAATCAACAGTGAGTAGTTGTAGCCGGTGTAGACGACAGGGCAGGCTTGGATTGCCAGACAGATGGTGTCGGTGCCACATGTCACTGCGATGTCAGTGTATTCTGGACGCCTCGCTTGTCCAATATTATTACACTCAGTCAATGTCAGTTGAGTCTGACTACTTCTTGCTATGATGGTAGTGATGATTAAAATAATGTGAAGATTCATCTTGGCTCTATAGCAGTGGTCCGCTCCTGTGTCTGGAATCTCTGGATACCTTGTTCAGTCAGCTCTGAAGGCAAACGCAGGTGGATGCTGGTGGTGGGTGTTCGGGAGCCTTTTATAGTATGTCTCTTTCACTGTGATTGGCTCAAAACAAGGTCGAAGCACCCAGCTATATGTTAACAATTGCATTGTGTTTTAAGGAGAAGGGCGGCAGCCTGGAATCATACCCTAAGGGCAACAACCTGAAATCCGAAGCATATTGTCTTCAGAAACTGTAACAAAATAAAGATATCTGACCTGGGTCACAGACAGGTTAGGGCCTCGTGAAGTAACTTAAAATAAAGTACAGTAACCCATATCTGCTGAATTCCTGACGATCCCATACAAATCCTCCGGATGGAGAACATTCATAAATGACCCAGTAAGGATCATCTGTAGCGGACATTGACCCAGTTACGTTGATTATCCAATGACTATAGTTCTTGCACCTTCACTTTAGTTTTTTTCCATTTTCACTATCCATAAGAGAAGAACTCTATATGGAAATTCAAATGAGTTTGGCATTAGCAAATGGTTAGGTTATGACACTACAGTACAGAGTGTTCAGTGCAGGAATCCAAATTCAGAACAAGGTGTTCTCATCAATTACTAGGATGCAAGTCTAACCTCAGTCTCTTAACAGATAACCCCACACACCTACATGTAGGGCTCTATACCAGTGGTTCTCGACCTCTGGGTGTGACGTTTAAGACCTTCTTAATACCTTTTAAAAAAGAAGAAATGAAATGGAAAAAAATACTATTACTGCAAGTAACTAACAAACTATATTGGTGAAATTGTCAAATAATATAAGAAAGAAGCAAAATTGTGAAAATAGCTGATGGCAATTTTCTGTGGAACCTAGGTCAAACTAAATGAATGCCCCAACTCCTACAATTCCAATTGGTTGTCAGGGTAGGGGGTCCCCAGTTCAAATATGATTATTTTGGGGGGTCGCGGCCTGAAAAGGTTGAGAACCACTGCGCTATACTAGGTGGTCCACTAATATCTCCCTCTATACAAAATGTCTTTGCCGATCTACAAGCTCACAACACGTGGTGATGTGTTGTGAGCTTGTAGATCAGCTATTTTCGCAGAATATAATGTTTTCCCTTGGGACGCTAGGGTTCATGTGGTTAAGGCAATTGGCCAATTACAATATTTCACTTCTCTTTGTGTTCATACAGAATGCAAAACACTTTACGCTGTTGTCATAGGCTAGAGGCAATTTTCATTCCACTTTGACATTCCATTCACAACAGATTCTCTTTTTGTTTCTTTCTATTGGCTATGTACATTTCCCATTCGCATTGACACAGTTGATCATTGGGTAAATCATTGCATGTAAAATATCATGTACAATGAGCATTTGCACAAAAGATAAGGCCAGCAATTATGCTTGATTGGAGTGAGTAACGTCTCATCACACAATTGAAGATGAATTAATATTCACGCTGTCCGATTTTATGTAATGTAGTGCACCGATTTTAAGTAAAAATGGAGCGAGAAGCAGGTGTCAGTAGTCTGGTGGTGGGGCAGAAGTAGTCAGGTAAACAGGAAGGAGAGAATGGATGCCCAATGAAAGTTACTGTAAGTCGAACTTGCTGTAACAAACATGTTTGTTTTTCTCTTATTTGTGTGTCCAGGTGGGTCAAGGATGGACAGTTTTGATGCATACTGGTGTTATACATTTGGAGACATTATTGTAGTGATTGACTGACTGATCATTTTGATTGTCAAAGTGTAATCATTTTTTGTATATTTTAATGGTTTTAATGTTAAGAGTTTCAGGGAATGCAGCCAAGCGAAAAACGTAAAAATAAGACAGTTGAAGTTAATACGACCATGTTAATGTTGCAAAACTTTAGCTTTGTGATCAGTCATTTCACAATTTTGTGCTTTAATATTGTCTCTCTATAAACCATTACATAACAAAACTTTGTATTGGCAATGCACAAATATTAGTTTAACACAGAGTGCAAATATGTGGTTCAGTACAACTACAAACACTGCACTTGTAAGAACATGATCTCCATAAAACCTCATTCATACTTTCAGTCCCATTCAGATCAAAAAAACAATAGCAGTATTTGTTATATGGATGCATCCTCAGATAATTCTATTCTACACGAAATTTGAACTGCATTTTCAGTTTATAAATCAGTTACTGTATATATTATTCAAACACTGGCTAGTAGCTACTGAAGTGAAATTTGTATTTCATGGCTATCGGCCCTGTGAAATTCCTCATACCTGCTTGGTATTCGTCTTTACACCAACACCCTCAACACTTCTCCTATAAAACAAGAAACAAACTTCTTCAAGCCACACTACCAAGACAGAAAAGGTGGATTGAGTTGACTCAAATCCAAGTGTTTTAGCACCTGAACCCTTGCGAGTACAATAAACGTCAGTGGGATATTTATAGCGCAGTATATGGAGAATGTTCAATTCCCTGCCCCGCAATAATGCGCGTGCATCTGCTAACCGCATCAGAGAGGGAGCAAAGGGCCCTTTCGCTCCAGAGGGGGAACGGGACGGAGTGAGTGAAAATAGAAAAGTGCAGCGTGTCAGCCTCCCCGTGTGCCACTGTACACTTTCTATTAACTTACACTTTAAGCCCCCCGTAACCCAAACCCCCGGGCCAACTGCCACCCTCTTTCACCCACGGCCCGTTGGGTGGCGGGGACCGAGGGCTATGTTTAACTCCGACGCTCACCTTTACAGCCCGCCATGAGAACATGCCACACAGAGAGCATCATTCCAGGCGGTCACGTCCAACATGACCCATCTGGCGGCCTGCCACTTTTTTACCTTCAGAAAGAACAACTGTCATAAAGGTTCCCCGTGTAACACAAGCCCTTAGCCTAATTGACGTCGGCTTCGGATTACCCAAGCAGTTACAAGAAGAAGCTCACCACACGCTAATTAATGTTTTATAATTTTGTTTTTATTTGTGGTTCTTTTTCATGTTAACCCCTTGAAAGTTGTAGATCTAGCAGGCTCACAATGTATTGCTTGTAGTGCCGCTATTTTCAGCGAAGAGATTTGGTGTAGACTAGAGGGGGTAAAAAAAGGAGTGAATCTGATATCCTGTCAACTAAGTAAGGGTTTAAATTAAACATATAAAAGAAATGTATTGTTGTGCAACCAAATCCAATTCTGTATACTATAGTGCATACTTACAACACATGGCCTATAAAAGGGATTCCGACTCTTAGATGACCACTTTGTAGACTTGGATTATTATTAGATTTAGATTATTATTACAAAAAAATACATTAACCACTTAACCATATTTAAACTTGGATGCGACGACTTTTGAGCTTCTAGATCAGCTATTTTCAAAAGATTTTTATACATTTGAATCCTGTGAAATAGAAATTCTGCATAATGCCCACTTTTACTTTTGGTACTTTAAAGTATTATTATAATATGCTGATACTTTTGTACTTTTACTCATAAAAAATGTCTTTTGTTGTAAGAGAGTATTAATTACTACATTGCATTATTGATACCTTTCTTTAGGTACTTTTTACCACCACTGATAGCCGTGAAGGGAGCGTGGCCCACATGGTGACATGTGGAAAAACACAGGCGTAACATGAAGGACAGATTATATGGGACAAAGAGATGAGTGTGAGATTCACAGGGAAAAAGGGGGTCAGCTTGTTAAGCTCACACTTCACAACGCAAACAGTGAACAAGTGGCACTATTAACAACTTAAACCCTATATATTAGGGGTCTTCATCTTCAACTGGGGGTCCTCAGAGTCACTACAGGAGGGGCTCCAAATATTTGTGTGATAGAATCTTTTGTTTCTCCTTTTTTATATTAACCACTTGAACCCTAGTGTCCTTATTCTGAGAACTTTAGCCAAAAACAGCAGATCTACAAGCTGCGAGGCGTACGTTGTGAGCTTGTAGATCGGCTATTTTTGGCAGAGGTCTGGTGTAGAGGGGAAAAAGAACAGACTAAGTACAGGGTGAAAGGTCACGTTTATTAAGTATTGACGGTTCAAGTGGTTAAATATCTGAAAACACAAATTCACATGAATCCAAAATACATTGATGATTGTGCCGTCAAACGATGAAACTATATGTATCTATGGCATACATGGGCAACTGGCGGCCCGGGGGCCACATGCGGCCCCCACCTTAAGTTAATGCGGCCCGCAGGTAAATATCAGAATATTGATTTCAGCTGTTACAATTCCAAACATGCAAACATGACCCACTTTAATTCCTTCAGTCTATATTAGCAAAACGTGTCTCGCTGCGACACGTTTTGAGCTAGTAGATCGGCTATTTTAGCTATTTTTGTATGATATACTAGAATGACAAAGTAAGTGTAGCAATATGCAATGTGGCCCTCTGGAGTGAAGGTGGAAATGTAGTGTCCCTCTCCATCATCAAAGTTGCCTAACCCTGATCTATGGGTTGTGGGGGTCCCTGCTTCATCTCTCTCCCTCGACTAAGGGGTCCTTGGCCTGAAAACGTTGAAGACCCCTGATATATATACTTAGTCGAACGGAGTCCCCCAGGGCTCTATTCTAGGCCTTCCCAGTCCCCCCCCCTCCCCCCCATCTACACAAAGTCTCTTTGCTGAAAATAGCCGATCTACAACAAGCTCACAACAGTGAGGCCTAATGTTCGCTCTCCTCGCCCCACAGAATAGGGACACTAGGTTTCAAGTTTGTTAAGCAAAATTATTTTTTTCAATCAAATCAGTTATTGTTGTTTTGTGTTTTTAGTTGTCTTCGGCGTATTTGTCATTGTGCTACGTATTTGTCATATGTGTTACATGTCATGTAACACATATACATGACATGTGTCCTCTGCAGTGGGGGACATGCCATTATGAGTTATGACACAGATAAAGACACAGGTAATAGAGGGAGGAGTTGCATATTAACCCGGCCTGAGGCCCATTATACGATTGTCTTCTAAATCCTAACAGTTTACTGACCTACTGTACAGTACCGGTATGTTGCTTGCTATATATCGTTGCTGTCAGACAGATCTCTGTATTTGAACCTTTTGTGGGTTTTTTTTCCCATAAATTAATGCCCCTACTTCATACTACAGCATCAAAAGTAGCAGATCCACAAGCTCGAACATTTCAAGCCTGTAGATCTGCTATTTTGCTATACTTTTGAATTTGAATCCTGAAAAGTAACAGTTTTGGTCAGACATGCGGTTTACACTTACACAGAGAGGACAGCCAAAATAAAAATAACACAGATGCTTTGACCTGTTTTAAAAGGGTTAAACTTAACACATTTAGGCCTAGAATTATTTAATGCTTTAACTATTGAAAAATAGCAGATATACCAGTAAGACTCCCTAATCGGGAGATAAGCGACCGTCAGGTCGCAGTGTGATTTTAGGGTAAAATGTGTAGGAGTAGTGTCCAAAAATGTGTTTGAAGAAATCAGCCTGATGGTGGCGCTATATGGGACAGATCCATGTTGATGAAATGAGTGTAGTACCAATTTGCGTGATTTTAGGGCAAAATGTGTAAGAGCAGTGTCCAAAAATGTGTTTGAAAAAATCGGCCTGATGGTGGCGCTATATGGGACAGATCCATGTTGATGACATGAGTGTAGACATACTGTGTACCGATTTGCGTGATTTTAGGGCAAAATCTGTAGGAGCAGTGTCCAAAAATGTGTTTTAAAAAATCGGCCTGAAGGTGGCGCTGAATGGGACAGATCCATGTTGATGACATGAGTGTAGACATATTGTGTAATGGTTTGCGTGATTTTAGGGCAAAATGTGTAGGAGCAGTGTCCAAAAATGTGTTTTAAAAAATCGTCCTGAAGGTGGCGCTAAATGGGACAGATCCACGTTGATGACATGAGTGTAGACATACTGTGTACCGATTTGCGTGATTTTAGGGCCAAAATTTTAGAAGTTGCGTCCAAAAATGTGTTTTGCAAGAATCGGCCTCATGGTGGCGCTTGAAGAGGGTCATGTGTGAATTGATGTTGTGGTTGTGGTTTGGCAGGCAAGGAGTGTGTGTGCAAAATTTGGCATGGATCAGGGCAACGGTTGCGGAGATATGAGCAGGGCAAAAGTGTGACGTGTGACAGACAGACTGACAGACAGCTGGTCGAGGTTTTGATAGTAACTGCGACCTGACAGTCGCAACAAGCTCACAGCGCGGGCACCGAGTGCCACGTTGCGAGCTTGTATATCTGCTCTTTTTTGAAGAATCGTAGTTTTTGAATATATCTTTTTTAAAAGAGAACTCAAATATTTGCTTCTGGGTGGTCCCTGGAACAACCTATTTTGAGATGGGGGTCCGTGGCCAAATATATGTAATGAGTTTAGAATACATTTATAGAATCGAGTTAAAAATATTCAAAGACTTGCACAAATGTTCACGATTTGACGATCTGCTATTCAAAAATAGCAGATCTACAAGCTTGCAGCACGGCACTCGGTGCAAAAACATTCATTAATAGTTAAAGCATAACATAATGGTTAAAGTGGTTCAAATCTAAAGTGACACAGATTTGCGTTAAAACAAGGGATCATAATGATGACTCTGGTTGGGACCGGCGGTGAGCGTATGTGGCCCTACTGTACAGTAACATTACGGAGCAGGAGCTGCTGAAAGGCCCCTTACAGAATAACACTGTGGCATCTGAGAGACTGAGGACTTGGTGTGAAGGTGTTGCGTGGCCGCAGTGACAGATCCTTGTGCGTTGACAGTATTTCCGCAGAGATCTATCCGCGAACCGCAGGCAGCCCTCTCAGCCAGACAGACACCTTGCTCTCGCCCAACAGAGCAAATAGCTCCACGTAGAGAAAGTCATATTCATTGCCAACTGGAGATACAGTTTATTACGCACACAGACAGGGGCATAGCCAGAACCTTTCTAATGGGTGGGTGGACGGACGGACGGACGGGTCATTTTATTGCGGCCCGGCACATGCCAGATTACAGTACGATAAAAGCTGTGTTGACCAGTGGTCCTCTACCTTAAATCTTTCTAAGATTACAGTAGCCAATTTAACAATGCCAATTAGTTATGTTGATGATTAATCAGGGTTTGTTGTTCATTTGTTTTTGTAGATGAGAGGCAATGCAGGGGGGCCAAGCTTTAACCACTTAGTCACAGCATCCGTATTGTCGATCTGCTATTTTCAGCGAAAGCTTTCCCCACGCTATAACAGAAAACTGAAAATACACTAGTATAGAGCCCTGAGGGTCAACCATATGGGTTTAAGTGGTTAATCACGGGGCCACCACATATACCTAGTACCTACCACCCTACTGGGTGCCACCCCTACCGACACACTGAATGTAGACAGAAATAAAACTATTATTGTAAGAGAACTTAATCTTAAAATGTTTGCTAACAAAAAAAAGCTAGATTTGCAGTGGTATACTCAGCTGTTGTTTTTTTTTTTTATTGAGAGAGAGAGGGAGAGAGAAATACAGCAAATGCCTCTCATGCAGTACTGTGACTAACACAAAAGCAATAATGTACTCGCACCAGTCTGATTCCGTCACAGACAAATGTGCAAATCGATTTTACAGCATTCGTATTTGTGTCCCATGTAATTCTAAAGTGTGTGTGTGTGTGTGTGTGTGTGTGTGTGTGTGTGTGTGTGTGTGTGTGTGTGTGTGTGTGTGTGTACAGTACGTGTCTTGTGTGTGTGTGCGCACACTGTACATTGTCACTGCACTTGCGTGTCTGTGTATGTGGGCATGAAAAAGTGTGAGTGAGAGAGCATGTGTGTGGGGCTCTTGGCCGTATAAATCATTTCAGCACAGCTGTGGCCCGCTCCTCTATCTATCCTTAGATAAGCCTTCTCAAATCTCCCCCCGACATCATGTGGCCCGGCGCTGTTCACAGGCTACCCGCCTATCAGACTTCTCAAGTTTGTGTGAGCGAGCGTGTGTGTTCCTGAGAACGTGCGATAGACCGCGCACTGCGTATGTATGTGTGCTGTGTGCTCTTCAACATATGTGCATGTGTGCGCACGTCATGTGCTCCAGAACATGTGCCATGTGTGTGCTGCTTGGGAGAATATGTTGGTTTACAATACAAGACAGTGTGTGATCTCTTGTCAACTCTACAGTATAGTGTTTTATAATTGCGATGATATTTGAATGTTTTGTTTTTTTGTTGCTACTTGTTATGTCTATTGTCCATGAATTGAATACCTCCGACGTAAACAATACCGTAAAAATACTTATTTGGGGTGTTCCTTTAAGGCAGGATGTTTAACAGTACTTGTACTGTACTCATCTTTTTTTGTATTGACTATAATTGTTCTGTTCTTCATTTTTGTCTGATAAAATATTCAATCAATCAATAACCCGTTCATTCCATCTATACCTTTCAGTATAAAAGGACTCCAGTGGAAACCATAATGCTTTCTTGGGTTTAAATCCTCTTAGTAGAACTTGTATCAAACTGTACTTCCCTGCTATTTTTTCTGTGAACTGTTAATAAAGTACTCAATCAATCAATCAATCAATCAATAGCCGGTAGCCATTATGAAAACAACATTAGAATGTTCAGTTCTCAACCTCCACAACCTGAAAAGGCCGCCTTCTGCATGACCAGCTCCAAAATATCCACCTGTCGAAAGAGCAGCGGTGACGACATTTACTTCTAGAACCAGACATGCTTAGGATGGCTTATGGAATCGAATCCCCCTGCAATGTTCAGTAATACTTCCATTCCTATGAAGCCCATTTCTATGATGCATTACACACATCTTTATATTCATTCCCGAAATGTCTGTCTGCTTCTCTGTCTGTCTGTCAGTCAGTCTGTCACGGGCGAAACTCGGAAAGTGTCAGACTAAACCGTCTCAAACCTGGCAAGTGAGTCTCACATGACGCCAAGGCGCAACCCGTGGAATGGCAATTTGAAAAACTATGAATATCTGTATCTGTCTGACTGTTGGTCTGAGGAGGACCCACACATTCTCAGTGTGTTAAGGGGATTCTATGCATCAGCTTCCCTGATTGGCCAAACCACACCTCCAGTTTCACAGATTGGCGGAGCCTCATGTCACGTTTGTGCCACTTAAAAGTCCCTGATTGGCCAAACTGATCGGCCGAGCTTCGCGTAATGTTTGGGCCGCATAGACAATATAAGTGGCAGAGTATGCAATGGAACAGAAAGTATAGGCAAAAGCCATAATATGGCATAGTGTGATAGAGGAATAGCAGTAATGTTGGGATAGAGGAGGAGAAAGTAGGCATAGAAAAGTGGGTGAAAACAGAAGGTACAGTATGAGAAGTAGGAGAGAGAAGGTCATCAATAAAAGGTTGCGACTGGGAAACAACAAGCATTAAATTAAACATTGTACTGTATATGTTTGACACCCTACATGTTTATGTGATCATTGTCAGGAGACGTTATTTTATTTTATTTTATTTTAATGACTTGATGATGGTCAAGTATTATAATACGTCATATTTGCTGGACACTCAAAGGCATGTTCTGTCCAGGATCATAGTGAATTATAATTGTTATAGTTAAATTAAATTAAATTCATAAATACTTTTGTAATTATTACTTTTGTATTATAATAACTGGTTTATTTGTAAAAAATCGAATACTGCTTATGATCTACCTCAATAAAAATAACACAGCCAGAAAAAAGACAGCCAGCTCACCTTGCACAAAAACTAAAGATGAAGAGTGAATGAAATCTTGCTAAACTCAAACGGTCAGGGGAACAGACAGGCGTGCGGAGGGGAGGAAGGGAGGAGAGGAAGAAAGGGATGACGGGGTGGAGAGGTATAGATGGGGGGGGGGGGTACTGTATCAGAAACAATGGGAGTGGTGGTGTGAGACCAGAGTGGGGAGCAGATGGAGTTTAGATCAGGCAACAGGCTCCTGTAGATCGACCAGTCGCCACTGCTGATTCTCGCTCTCTCTCACATACATGACCACATTCAAACACACATCCAAAGTACACATGTACGCCCCTGCACACATGCACACAATCCCACCTTATATTGCATGTATACAAGGCCCGTCTTTTCCCCCCCTCTACAACTAACACTACATAATAATGTTTGTCGAAAATAGCAGAAGTAAAAGCTTGTAGATCGGCTGTTTTAAAAGAACGTTCCAAATTCGAGACGCTAGCG
The DNA here is from genome assembly GCF_963921795.1 of Nannobrachium achirus. Lineage (NCBI taxonomy): Eukaryota > Metazoa > Chordata > Actinopteri > Myctophiformes > Myctophidae > Nannobrachium > Nannobrachium achirus. Next base: position 19,645,133 of record NC_137829.1, read on the forward strand.
TTCATGTGGTTAGAATAAGCATATAGTGTGATGATGAGACGGTGAAGACGAACAGTACTGGCATGAAGATAAGCCAATGCCAACAAGAAACTAAACAAATTAGCCTATAATGACGTGCCCAAAATCGTGACCTAAGGTTGAAAGTAGGTACTGAAGGTAACTATGGTTGCAGACAAGAAAACACGTCACATGTACTGTAGATGGACCGTGGATTGAGATCTAAAATGAGATGAATCTGCAAAAGAAAAACATTAAGAAGTGGAGAAAATATGCGGAAAAGAATATTAATTTAACCTCAAATGACACCCCTGGTTTATGTTACAGAGAGCAATATGGCACAAAAGCACGAGGAAAGACTATTAATCACAAAAATAGTGCTTCATCACGACACGTTGAAGAACTTAATATACTGTACTTTGTTGTATGACCAGCAAAAAATGTGCCGATCAACAATGTGACGTGAGCATGTAGACCTACTACAGTATTTCCAAAATTTGTAAAAACTGGAAAAATCTTTTGAAAAGAAAATGTGAAATATTTAGAAAAGTTTCAAATATATAGGCCCAAATAATGCACCAAATTGAGCAAACGGGGTGGTTAAAGTGGCTGCAGTGAGAACTGGTCATCAACACACACATACACACACACATACGTACGGACACATACACACATGTACAGTTATATGCACACGTATGCACAGCTGCACACGTATGCACATGTAATCACTAATTAGGCAGGCCTTTCCCCGACATTGGCCTGGTTACAGACAATGACGCGACGGCCTCCTCCACTGTAACACAGAGGAAGTGAGAGCGCTTGATATCGTGGTGTCAGCATGACAACCTGCATCTCACCGTCACAACAAAAGGAAAACAATGGGGAGATGACAGTGAATTACAAGACGCTGCAGGGAACACTTGCCCCCATTCACATCACCAGCGGGACCGCAGAGCGCACCGAGTCAGCGGGTTCAAGTTCCCATGGGTGTTCACCCATGACCTCCTCAAAGCGCTACACTGCAGAGGTTCTCAAACTTTTTAATTTCAAGGACACCCCCCCCCCCCCCCCAGGGCTGTGAGCTTGTACACATACACATATGTCAACTGATTTGATCCCTCAAATTAATTGAATGACTGACAACAGGAAGTGATTATCATAATTCACACACCACCTTTTCCTTAGTAAACTCCCTAGGAAACTTGTGGATAGGCCAAAATGTGAATCTGCGTGTTATAGCGACACCGTGCAATAGGGCATTCACGAATAGTGATTTTTAGTATTCGAATTATTCAACCTCAAAGTATTCGAATAGTTGAATATTCGACAGGACTGGCCAAACTGTAGTAAGCAAGAGGCGAACATTGTGAAAATAGTCGATCTACATGTACATGTAGAGATCTGCTATTTTCACAATATTTATCTGCAGAACCAAGTCACATTAAATGTAATACCTGCTTGTCAGGGTGGGGGTCCCCAGTTCAAATATGTTTATGTTGGGGGTCACAGCCTAAAAAGGTTTGAGAAGCCCTGGTATAGAGCATTAACAAATTCATCCACCAAGGGCATTGACAACTCATTCTTATGACTTCCTATCTAGCCAAGCTTTATAAACTATAAGAGAAAACAATAAAATATTCGACTTCGGTCGAATAGTGACTTTGATATTCGAATATTCAAATATTCGAATATTTGGTGAATGCCCTACCATGCAATATATATTTTTTAAACATTAGAAGGAAAAAATCATGCACCACCTGTAATTATGCCAGGGACCATTAGTGTTCCGTGGACCACTGGTTGAGAAACAGTGCTGTAGACAAGGCCCATAAAAGTTACACCATAACGTGTGGACTTTGGGGATCTGAAATGATCTCATTTTACATCACGTAGGACAAGGTTATAGCAGCCCTTCGTTTGATGAATGGAATTTCTGTTTTCCGACATTAGGGACATGCATAAATAAACACACGTGTCCGACGCTAATGAGTTCTAACGCCATAACATATACAATGTGTAGCTTATTGCGTGATATGCTTTCATGTCTGGTCCATGACATGATGTAACGACAATGATCCAATCACCCTCCCCGCCCCCTCGGAGACATTTTCGGATATACCGTCTCAGCACAAAATGGATATTGGAAACGTGCTTCCACAGAACAAGTATTCCCCCGCCCACCAAACTCATGACCACTTGTGGAAAAGGTGTGATACCCTGACGCTGCACTCTACCAATAATCGCTTCTGTTCCGAGGTACGGTTGACCGACGGTCCATATGGCAACGTGCCGCTTGCCTGTCACTTCTTGCAGAGAGGCTCGTATTTTAAGACTTGCCTACTGTTGCGTTCCCGGACGGGTGCGGCCATTAACACGACGCCGGGGCGGCTACTGCCTTATCACCGGTTCACATCACTCTCCCTGGCAGCCCGGCAGGTTGTACTGTACTGACTGTACTACGCCCACTCAGAATACGCATGCACACGCACACGCACACGCACACGCACACACACACACACACACACACACACACACACACACACACACACACACACACACGCATACAAATATACATACTAGTAAGACGCCTCAGGGCGACAAGCGACCTCTCCCTAAAGGGGGCGAGGTCGCGCCATGTCTTGACCATCTGGCCAGTGATGTATATCGGACCAGTTAAAAAACATATCCATATAGGGAGACCCCTGGTACCCATATATGAAGATCCATGTACTGTATATGGAGATATGCTGCCTACTCAGTTATTTGTTATGTGAAAGTCCTATGACGTCTATATTATGGTCATAACACACTAATGCCAAAAATGGAATGGATTCAAAATATTTCATAACCTATTATGACACACACAAGCACAAACAGACACAAGTGCATTCAGAACACTCTCTCTCTCTCTCTCTCTGTCTCTCTCTCTCTCTCACACACACACACACACACACACACGTACATGAAACACATGTAACGCGGGGAATGCCACTGATCAGCACAAAGTCACAAGACTTATCGCCCCACATATTTACCAGGCTGTGAGATGGAGGGCTATTTTGTTCCTTCCCACAGGTGTTTGGAGTTAATACAGCATATGAGGGCCCTGTGGCCCAGTGGCTCTGGTCCCCTCTCCACCCCCGCCTCCCAGAATGCCACAGAGGGCTCGGGGGCCGCGAACAACAGGCCACAGCGCCCGCGGCCTTCGACTAAGTTTGGACGAACACCGTTAAAAAGGTCTTACTGCGATGTGCTGACATAGTTGAGCATACAGGGCAAACAAAGTGTGTTTCTTGTGTGCAGGAATCAAGTAATGGCCCCATATACTGTAAACTGTCATCCTTTCAAATGTCGCTTTTATCAGCCGATACCAATATTTAATGGATACACTGCTGTCTAAAACAACAGACTATAGTTATACTACTATAGCTATACTACTACCGGACATACTAAGAATATTTAACCACTTAAACCCTATATACTTCAATGACTGGGGTACCACAGTCAGGGATCTATACGTTGAATTGAACTGATGAAACTCGTTGTAAAGCGCAATAGCTGATCGCAATAGCTGATCGCAATAGCTGTACGACAAGCTAAAAACGTCGCTTCGTGCTGTGTTTCAAGCTTGAAGATCTGCTACTTTAAAAAACAATTGAACCCTGAAAGGTAACAGTTTTGGACATATGAGGTTTCCACCCGACAGATGCTATACAAAATGTCTATTAGTTAGTTGTATGGTAACCATGCGGATCTGCATGTTGTACATGCAAATACACTCCGATATAATAAAAACACGCATTGTAATTCACTAGCGCATCAGCTGCGTGGGCCTAAAGTTGTGCACAGCTCCACATCGACATCACATTGGACACAAATCTAGATTCTGTAACGGCACTTGGAGAGAGAGACAGAGACAGTAACAAAAAATATAAAAAATATATTGCATGGTGTCGCTATAACACGCAGATTCACATTTTGGCCTATCCACAATAGAGACAGGGGGAGAGAGAGAGATAGAGATCAGACAGACAGATATACATGTATATAAATGTATAGGACTGTGAGGGCTGCCTCAGCAGCCTCACATTGAGAGCCTACTGTAATGGTGACTTTTCTATTTCTTATTTATTTCAATGATCTAGTCACAAGTACATTATATATATATGCAAAGTGACATAACCACTCACAACTTGAATTCACATATTATTGTTTAGTTGTGGCTTCTTTATTTGCATGGGATCTTGACTGAGTTCTCTTTGAGTCACCAGTTCTGGGGGAAGGAGAATGGACATGATTGGCTGGCCAGAGAATGGGACCAGCTGCTCCATATCCGGCAGCAATGATGGGGACAACGGGGCTGCACCACTCTCTCTGCACTGGGGGGGAGACAGGGGTTATTTGTAGTGGTTATTGGCAGCTTTGTCTCTATTCCCCCCCTCTTGTTTATAGTGGTTCGACCCGTCCCTATATATGTTCCCCTTACCCATCATTCTGGTTAGATCAGTTGTATTGTTTAGTTGAGCACTTTGTTTAGTTCTTTTGTTTGATCTCCTTTGTTTTGGGCCCACCTTTTGTTTGACATTCCTTTTTGTTATACCTTATTTGAAACTAAAAGAAAAGACAAAAAAAAGAAAGAAAATAAAGACAAAAAAGAACATTATTTTAAACCAACATCAAGAGTTTCCTGTGTCTCTCCTTCCGACCAACTCGGTCCCTAACAGATGGTGGCAGTGGTGGGATCACGGAGGAGAGCACAGATTTTTTTTTTTTTTCCTACTTTTTTCTGAATTATTTTCCAAACGCAAATGAGCCATGAATCGAGGCAGAGGATTAAGAAGAGCACCAATACCAATACAAGAGGCGGAGGGGCATAGTCCAGACTCTGGGGCCACTGGAGGGGGCATGGAGGAGGCCAGCCAAGAGCTAACACTGACGGACCTGGCTGGTATGTTCCAGACCCACATGAACCAACAGGAGGCCCGTGAGGCTCGCCAGGAGCAACGGTTTAATTCACTGAAAAATCAGTTTCAACAGCTGCAACTGGAGGTGCAGGCTCATGCGCCCCAAGGCCCAGGGGCAGGTGATGAACCTGGTCCACAGGCCGAAGTAACAGGGTCTCAAGAGGCTTCTACTGATGTCGCCACCTCAGGTCGGTTTCACTTCTCTCCAGAACCTAGATTGGAAAAATTAACTGAGAGTGATGATGTTGAACATTTTTTGATAACTTTTGAGAAAATCTCAGCAGCATGTAGATGGCCTAAAGCTGACTGGGTTTTCCGCCTAATTCCATTGCTTACTGGTAAGGCGAGAAGTGCTTATGTACATATGGATGTGGATGAGAGTCATGACTATGAGAATGTTAAAAATGCCATTCTAAGAAAATATGACATTAATCCAGAGACCTATAGGCAGAGGTTTCGCAATACAGATATTGAACCGGGCGAAACCCCCAAAGAACTGTATGTAAGGTTAAAGGAGCTTTATCAGAAGTGGATCCGACCGAAAGATAAAACAGTTAAGGATGTTGGTGAAATTATCATTTTGGAGCAATACTTACGCATGCTATCCCCTGAGCTTCAGATATGGATCAAGGAGCATGATCCTCCATCAGCAGCAGATGCCGCGACAATGGCTGACGTGTTTGTGGCTGCAAGGAGGAAAGGACAACCATGGAGCTACAACACCTGGAAGGCAGCAAAAGACAACCGCTGGCCCACCTCTCCTCAATACCATCAGGATGCAACACCAGGTGTGGGTAAGGCCCCCATCAGGGAGAACCAGCCAACAAATACTCAAACGAAACAGTCTAATAGAGCACTTACTTGCTACTTGTGTGGACAGGAAGGCCACATAAAGCCCAATTGCCCAAAGAACCCACTCAAGCTCACTCAAATGTGTGTGGTGCCTCGTAAAAATGATTTGAAAGCTAATGATGATCAGTACATAAAGATGGAAACAGTTAAAATTAATGGGAAGACTCTGAGGGCCCTAATTGACACTGGCAGTGACCAGACCCTGGTGCACCGGAAATTTGTGCCACCCAATGTTATATGCACTTCAGAGACTATTCCCATTTGCTGTGTGCATGGAGATAAGAAGCCATACCCCACAGCTGACCTGTACATTGAAGTGCAAGGGCAGACTTACCTTTTGAATATTGGAGTAGCAGACAATCTTCCTTTTCCAGCGGTGTTGGGTAGTGACCTGCCCGTTTTGTTTGATTTGCTACACAAACCTCGTAGTTGTAACATTACAGTAACCAGAGCCCAAGCCAAGTTGGTAGATGAGCCCTCCGTAACACTCAGCACCCTGCCTTTTTATGATGCAGACCTAGACCAACAGCCCGGCAAAGCCAGAAAGCCACGCCGACAAAGAAGGCAGGAGAAGTTCCAGCAAACGGTGGTAGAACCATCAGAGGAGGTAGCTCCAGATCTGCCGCTGGGTTTTAAGGTACCGTCAAATATGGTGCAGATGCAACAGGATGACCCCAGTTTAGCCACATTGTTGCGTAATGCTAAAGAGGTGGAGAATGGGGAGTATTTCCTGCAGAAGGGTATACTATACCAGCAAGATGGACCAGTTACACAGCTAGTGGTTCCCGGTGTAGCTCGAGAGTCAGTACTTACCTTGGGTCACTCTGTTCCCTGGGCGGGCCACCTAGGGAAACACAAGACCTTGGCACGTATTAAACGGCACTTCAACTGGCCGGGCTTACGGGCAGCTGTTACCCAGTTTTGTAGGACGTGCCCTCAGTGCCAGAAGACATCAGCTAGAAGACCCTTGAGAGCCCCACTTCAGCCTCTCCCAATTATTAGTACCCCCTTTGAACGACTGGGTATGGATGTTGTTGGGCCGGTTGAAAAAAGTAAAGCGGGAAACCGTTATATGCTAGTTATTACAGACTATGCTACTAAATATCCAGAAGTGTTTCCTCTAAAAAATACCAAAGCAAAGGCTGTGGCATTCTCCTTGGTTCAGTTTTTCTCCAGGGTGGGCCTTGCACGGGAAATTTTGACTGACCAGGGAAGTAATTTTATGTCCACTCTCCTGAAACAGGTTTACCAACTGCTTGGTATCAAAAGTGTGCGAACTACCCCTTTTCATCCGGAGACTGATGGGCTCACAGAGAGGTTTAATCAAACCCTTAAACAAATGCTCCGTAAGTTTGTTGACGACACTGGATCTGATTGGGATCAATGGCTACCTTACCTCCTCTTTGCATATAGGGAAGTGCCCCAAGCCTCAACTGGGTTCTCTCCATTCGAACTGTTGTATGGTCATGAGGTGAGGGGACCTCTGACTTTACTTAGGGAGGCCTGGGAGGGGGACCAGAGAGAAGGGGGAGCTGTTGATGTAATAACCTATGTGGTCAAGATGAGAGAAAAGTTGCAGACGATGGCGGAGCTTGCCCAGCAGCACATGGCGGAGGCCCAACAGTATCAGAAAACATGGTATGATAAGTCAGCAAGACAGAGGACCTTTAGCCCAGGACAGAAGGTTCTGGTCATGCTGCCCACCAGCAACAGCAAGCTACTGGCAAAGTGGCAGGGGCCATTTGAGGTGGAGAAACAACTTGGTCCTACCACCTACCGGGTTGCAACCCCAGGGCGGCCAAGTTCCAGTAAGGTGTTGCACGTGAACCTCCTCAAGGAATGGGCTGAAAGACCAGAGAAGACGGCAGAGGTCATGCTGATCAGAGCGGTGGAGGAGGAAGAGGCGGTAGATGACCAGTATCTGCCCTCATCTGCCCCAGCAGTACTCGATCTAGGCCATCTGTCAACTGAGCAACAAAATCAGGTGAAAACTTTATGTAATCCGCAAATATTCCAAGAATATCCAGGGCGCACAAATATTGTTGAACATGACATTGTCTTAACAGAAAAGGCTGATGTAAAACGTATGAGTTACAGGATCCCCGAGCGCCTCCAGGGCGCCCTGAAAAAGGAGGTGGACATGATGATGTCGCTGGGCACCATTGAGGACTCCAAAAGTGAGTGGTGTAACCCAGTTGTTCTAGTCCCAAAGAAAGATGGCACTATACGATTTTGTATTGATTTTAGATACCTGAACTCAGTGTCAAAATTTGATTCTTACCCAACACCACGTATTGACGACCTGATTGAACGACTGGGCAAGGCAAAGTACCTGACAACTCTTGACTTGTGCAAAGGCTACTGGCAAGTGCCTCTTTCCAAGCGATCTAGGGAGCTGACAGCCTTTCGGACTCCATGGGGCCTTTTCCAGTTCACTGTCCTGCCATTTGGGTTGCATGGGGCTCCTGCAACCTTTCAAAGGCTTATGGATCAGGTATTGAGAGGATGTTATGATTATGCATGTGCTTACCTTGATGACATTGTCATTTTCAGTGCAACGTGGGAGGAGCATCTGCAACATCTGGGGGAGGTCCTGGGACGAATCCAATCAGCAGGCCTTACAATTAACCCTGCAAAGTGCGTGTTTGCCAGAACTGAGACAGAGTATTTGGGGTTTGTAATTGGGAAGGGGGTGATCAAACCACAGGTCCAAAAAGTCCAGGCCATCACCTCCTGTCCCCCACCTCATACCAAGAGCCATCTAAGATCCTTCTTGGGAATGGCGGGCTTCTATAACCGTTTTATTCCTAATATGTCCGACAGAGCTGCTGTCCTCACAGACATGACCGGAAAAACACGCCCCAACAGACTCCAGTGGACAGAGGAAACAATGGCAGCCTTTAAAGACATTCAGCAGGCTTTGGGTAAGAACCCTGTCCTGTATAGTCCTGACTTTGAAAAACCGTTCATTTTACAAACCGATGCCTCTGAGAGGGGGATCGGAGCTGTGCTTCTCCAGGGCCCGCCGGAGGACCGACATCCCCTGGCATTCATCAGCCGCAAACTGGAGCCAAGAGAGGTTCGCTATTCTACAGTGGAGAAAGAAGCCCTGGCCATCAAGTGGGCCCTCGACTCTTTCAAGTATTACCTTCTGGGGAGGGAGTTCATTATCCAGACCGACCATAGAGCCCTGCAATGGATGCAGCGGATGAAAGACACAAATGGCCGCATCACAAGGTGGTACTTGGCCATGCAACCCTTCCGCTTCACAATACAGCACATCCCCGGCAAACTCAACGTGACCTCAGATTATCTCTCTCGCTGTTTCAGCGAGAGCTTCGAAGGGGGGGAGTGTGTGAGGGCTGCCTCAGCAGCCTCACATTGAGAGCCTACTGTAATGGTGACTTTTCTATTTCTTATTTATTTCAATGATCTAGTCACAAGTACATTATATATATATGCAAAGTGACATAACCACTCACAACTTGAATTCACATATTATTGTTTAGTTGTGGCTTCTTTATTTGCATGGGATCTTGACTGAGTTCTCTTTGAGTCACCAGTTCTGGGGGAAGGAGAATGGACATGATTGGCTGGCCAGAGAATGGGACCAGCTGCTCCATATCCGGCAGCAATGATGGGGACAACGGGGCTGCACCACTCTCTCTGCACTGGGGGGGAGACAGGGGTTATTTGTAGTGGTTATTGGCAGCTTTGTCTCTATTCCCCCCCTCTTGTTTATAGTGGTTCGACCCGTCCCTATATATGTTCCCCTTACCCATCATTCTGGTTAGATCAGTTGTATTGTTTAGTTGAGCACTTTGTTTAGTTCTTTTGTTTGATCTCCTTTGTTTTGGGCCCACCTTTTGTTTGACATTCCTTTTTGTTATACCTTATTTGAAACTAAAAGAAAAGACAAAAAAAAGAAAGAAAATAAAGACAAAAAAGAACATTATTTTAAACCAACATCAAGAGTTTCCTGTGTCTCTCCTTCCGACCAACTCGGTCCCTAACAAGGACTGTGTACAGTATGTACTGTATTATCATCGCTGTTGGGTGGACTGGAAACAGTCCAGAACTGCGTAGGCGTAGTATCTGCTACTTTGATGATTTTGTGTGATGCTGTAGTGTGATCGTTTAATGTACGAAAAAACACAACAAGTTAGAATATAGAGATTAGAGGTTTATGCCCGGCAGCAAGGCTATACAAAAAGAGAGCGAGAGAGAGAGAAAGAGAGAGAAAGCTCATGTCGACCTTGAACACCTGGCGTGTTTGACATGCTATTAGAGCGGGCAGTTACGCTCGTGTTCCGCCATCAGCGAGGAACCGATGTGAACGAGGACGTGTTCCACGGTGTCGCCTTACGGACGGGAAAACCTCCATCCCCAGCGCTCGGCGGGGTGCCTCGATCTTGCCCTCCTCTGACAACACTCTCCTCACGCACGATGCAGATGTTGCCCTGGACGTTTTACTGCCAGATCTCTGGGCTTATTATACTGCGGCGGGACTTTCTGCACCGGCCCCCGAGAGGAGGAGGGGGAGAACGCTCAGCTCTGTCCTCTTTAGTTTGTTTTGTTTTTTCTTGACAATGCTGCGATGGAGTTTTGTTTAATAGCGTACTATTCTTTCTACACTATATCATATACCGAGAAAGTCTGAATATACACATTGAACACATGCTCAGACACTTGCAGAGAGAGAGAGAGAGAGAGAGAGAGAGAGAGAGAGAGAGAGAGAGAGATGTCTAAACTTCTGCAGTGGTATCCAGTTCATCTCAATGGTAATTCCCGTCTCTGTTGGGGGCCATAATGGTGTTTGCAGGCTAAATTGAATAACATGTCTTCAGCTTGGAGGTGCTGAGAGAAAGAGAGAGGGAGGGAGAGAGCGGAGTGGGGACTCACAGAGACAACCAGTGGAAAAGTGAAAGTATATTATACTAGTAGAGAGGGGGGGGGGGGGGGCAGAGAGAAAGGGGGGAAGGAGCAGCATAGAAAAGAGGGGAAAAGAGACAGAGAGAAATGAGGTCCTGCTCTCCTAAGGGGTCCGGAGGGAACGGGGGCCGTGGGAGGCTGTAGTTAGTAGATAATCACCGGAAGAGCCCGCCGGTCTCCGCAGGCCGACACGCAGGGCTGTAAAGCACCTCTGCTTCTGGGTACGAGCCACACTGTGAAATCCTGAGTGCTGATGTAACTCCAAAGGTGTACCCGTGGTCGTGGACCCTTACATGTTCATTTTAAATGCATTAGCACACAGTGCTATAGTGAGCTATTCACACTCCTTGGTGTGATTATTATGAGGTCAAATGTATTTTACCGTTAAAAATCTCAGTTAAATGAACGTTGAGGAATTTGCGCGTGCGGGCGGTCAGTGGCTCAGCCAGGTTCAGTGGCCGCTTGGGAATCGGAAGATCCTCGGTTCAATCCCCGGCTCCCCCTGGGTTATTGTCAAAGTGTCCTTGAGCAAGACACTGAACACACAACGGTCGCTTGACAAGGACTACCTACCTAACCTCGGACAACTGTAACCTTATTTAACTGGAACTATAGTTGTACTGACTCTGACCTCTAAGGACCTTTCCAGGTAGGGTTCTCATGTGCGTCTTGCTGTGTCGGTGCTTCGGACTAATGAACCTTCAGACAAATGAACCTTCAGACAAATGAACCTTCAGACAAATGAACCTTCAGACAAATGAACCTTCGGACTTATGGGCAGTCCCCGCTGTGTCACCCTTGCTGTGTTCTTGTTTCTTTTAGTTTTTCTTGCACTGACCAATGGACACTTTTTTGTTTGGCTCTGCACTATTGGGTTGTGTTAGTAGTATTTCGCTTCTGACATGGTGGTGAGATACTTGTAGCACTGACTAGCATCGACTGTTATGGACACTTTTGTTCGGCACTGTATTGATAAGTTGTGCTTAAGTATTGCTATTTGCTTTTTTTAAGTATGGCTGTTACACTTATGAGTGTTAACTGTTTTTGACACTTGAAAGTTGATGTATATTCTTTGTTCCCTTTTTTGGTGTACCTTGCTCTTTTACTGTACACTGTACCATTTTTTGTTTTGTTTTCATACCTCTCTGTAACTTTGTAAATAACCTTAGACTGCTGTGCTGCCTCCGGGTGACTGATTTTCCCCCTTGGGATAATAAAGGTATCTATCTATCTATCTATCTATCTATCTATCTATCTATCTAACTATCTATCTACTAACTGTTCCTGATGATCAGGTTGGTGCCGTGCATGGTTTCCTCCCGGCTCCCGCCGTAGCGTGCATGAACGGGTGAATGCTCTGCACACTGTAAAGCGCTCCGGTGAAAGGCACTACCATGAATGCACCTGTTAGCATTTGTTTGTACACTACACACTCAGAGTTAATAGAATACTGAGGATTTTGGTGCCCATCACCACAGTAATGCACTGAATGCATGTTGCTACTGGTTCAAGAACATTAACACATGCTGAAGGCGGCAGGACCAAAGTCACACCTGTCTCCCATGACATGAGGGAGTCACACAGCTCTGGACCATGCAGGGGCCAGTCAGAGGCAGAGGCCAGGACACAAGAGCCAGGCTGTGGGGTGGTGTGAACAGGGTCTGGCTGCCACACGGCTCTCATGATTGGATCTACAGCAGGGGTTTTCAAAGTGGGTGCCCAGGCACCCTGGGGTGCAGTGATGGCAGTTCAGGGGTTTCGCGCGAGATCATGTGATAATATTTGGATTTTATGCTACTGGCCCTGAACCAGTATGCCACCTTTGCCCGGAGAAGTTTAATATTTTTGATAAAAAAAAAAAAAAAGGTTAGATCATATACTGTTGGGTGTGAAAATTATGAATATAATTTAGGGGTGCCTCGAATGAAAAGAAAATATATATTTATAGGGTTGCCCTGAGCCAAAAAAGTTTGGGAAAATCTGAGCTACAGGACGCAATGAACACAGTATTTGTATATGGGTTTTATATAGGTTTATAGATATAAATACAATCTGGAAACTGTACCCAAAATGTTTCTCTCTCTCTCTCTGCATGCATGTGCACGTCAGAAGAGCGGGACTACATGCATGCATGAGCAGAAACAAACTCCGGAGAGTTCATATACTGGTAATCTCCAACTGGTAGTCATCTCGTAATGATGGCCTTTCACAGCACGCTCTACAAAAACAAAGGCTCGCAGCAGGCATACATGCACGTTGAAATCCTCAGTGTCAATTTAACTCTGTGAGTGAACAAAATGTCCTTTATGGGTCCATTCGCACGCTTGGAGAGTTACAAATTAAACACTGAGAACTATTACTGTGGTGGGAGTTGTTCTCCATTTGAGCTTATATTGAGATGAGAACAGCTCGTCTGGTGTCTTATTAAACAGACCCATTGGCGGTATAGACGTCTGATTGAGAAAAGAGACGTTTATTCAATATCATTATTTGTTTCGCAGCCGGCCTTCACAGAGATTAGAAAAACAGGGAAACTTGCCTTTTTCAGGGATTCATTTTTCAGTCATTTTCCCAAATAAAAAGGGATAAAAAAGAGAGAGTTCTGTGATACTTGGAGTTATAAAGACGCCTGGGTTTAATCAAGTAGTATATTAAACAAAATCTGCAATAAATACCTATAGCTAAAACAAAAGCAGAGGTTAGCTTTCTGAAGCAAAGCAGATGGTTAATATGACGTCTACTGCAAGAATACTTACTGTATACGTATGGCAATTTGGGCAAAAGATATGTTTTTAATATGGTACAATTTGCTGAACGGTTAATATATTAATCTACAGAACCGTCATGTATCCCCGCTGCTCTGGGTTCCGATTCTACCAGAAGCTTGATCCTACACCTCTCATACACTTTCCAGCTTATTTTTTTTTCTTTTATACATTATTTATTTTAAAAAGCATTTGGTGAAAACAGTTGCGGAGCATTGTGAGCTTGTATATCTGTTATTTCTAATGAAGAGATTTGGTGTAGAGAGTAAAAAAGGGAGGCCCAGTATATATCTATCATGTGTCAATGATGAGAAGTTGCAATAATGACTGAGGATGCTAGGAGAGTGTCAGCCACTAGGGGGAAGGTGTGAGTCTTCTTTGCCAACCAGACAGATCTGTAAACACAGTCAGTCCCTGCAGGCCTACAGGGTTCTCATAATCACTCTGCCTTGACGCAGACATCTGTCTTTCTTTCATTTCATGTCATGTTTTTTCTCATTATGAGTAATGACCGTTTTGAATGGAAAATATAGAAACGCAATAAAAATTGTTATTTATAAAAATATAACGACACAAAGTGTGCATGCTTGTGAAGTGTGTGTCCTGTTGGGCAGGGGTTTTCAAAGTGGGTGACGGGGCACCCTGGGGTGCCGTGACGGCAGTCCAGGGGTGCCGTGAGATAATTTGATAATTATTTGGAATTTATTTGGACACTTAAAAACATATTTAGTATCATTTTAAACTTGAATTTTCAGTCAGTTCTAAACAAAATGGCTATTATCTAAAATATGGCATAAATATAAGGGGTTGGGAGTGAGAATTATGAATATATTTTAAGGGTGCCTCGGATGAAAATAATATTTATAGCCAAAGAAAGTTTGGGAACCCCTGCTGTTGGGTTATGGCGACCATAAGGCCAGGCAGACAGCAAGTCTAGTGGTTCAAAACCCTTATCATTGGAACCAAATCTACTCCTGCTGAACGAGGATGGAATATCCCATCAGAGTGTTCTGTCCTGTGCTTGACCGATGCGGTCTCCTTCTCTCCTTTTAGCCAGTAACACTTGACCTTTTCATATATATATATATATATATATATATAATATATATATATATATATATATATATGTATACATCTATCTAAAATGACACCGATTCTTTTGCCGTTTTAATGGGCTAGAATCTTAACAAAAAAATAAACGCCAATAAATGCCATCTCCAGTGACATTAGTGAGAGCTCAAGCTGTGGATCAGCGAGGCTTCTCCATTTCTGTTACTAATATCAACCTCCGCTAATTAACCACAGACATTTCATTTGAACCAGGGGAGGCCAGATCCTCAACCACATGACATGACCCCCCCCTCCCCCGGCGCCCCTATTCTGGGAATGTCATAACGGGCGAACGACAGAAGAAGAAGAACATTCTGCCAAAAAAAATGACGATCTAGAAGCTTGTTAGATTGCTATTCTCACTATCTGACATACTGTACAATGTGTGTATATATGGGGTTTAAGTGGTTATGGAAACGGGAATAAGTAGAGAGAGACACCAATAAAAAATGGTCTGGATTTAGGTTCGGGGGGGTGGGGTGGTTGGTGTTGGGGGGGGGGGGGGGGGGGGGTGGCTTAGGAGGCCAGAGGTTTGGGCCCCCAGTGCACCTGTTGTGGGGCAGGGAGCAATGAATGCTATTGATGAGCCCTGGGCAAGGTCAATTCCAATTGCACAGGGGTGGGGGGGTTGGGGAGGGTGGGGGGGAGAGGCCCCCATTCACTCAGTCTACTTGGATCTCCGGCGCAAAGCCAGGGGGATTGTTGGACACCTGTCAATCAGAGCAGGGGGGGGCGGGGGGGGTGGGGGGGGGAGACGAGGATCTGGTCTTGGCTACCGTAGCAGGGCTAGGAGGATGGTTAAGCCAGCGCAGGGCTAGCTCATGACATTCTCATGGAACCCCTGTAACAAGATAACGATCTTACAATATTACACCGACATCGAGAAACATTTTGCACACTAGCACATTATGACGGCTGGGATGAGTAATGGGGGCCACATGACATTGATAATATAATCATGCCGTTAATTACTATGTGGGGTGTTGCAGTTGTTGGTTCCTGAACTGCAGACAGTAGACCTGGACATGGCTTTGTACTGTACATAATTTCACGCATTTTTTTTTATTTATTTTTTTAGATAATTAGTAGGTCAGCGATTCTGTAAAATAAAATAGAATTTTTAAGATCTTATATGCATTTTAACTCTGATTGAAACAATATATCAAATCAAGTGAAGCCTCCTGCAATTTGCGGCAGTCAATGTTGTAATTCCAATAATCATTTGATGGATTGTGCTAGCCCTCAAGTCTAACATACTCTTCCAAGCACTAAACAGATTTCTGAATGTTTATGTCAGTTTCTGGAACAAGTTAAACCCTCCAAGCAACTGCACTGTACATGCGTGCGTGCATGTGTGTGTGTATTACTTGTGAGGGCCAACTGTCCCCACAAGTATAGTAGAATTTGAGAATTAGAACAAATTTCCTGTTCCTCACAATAGAAATGGTTGTTTTCTGGTTTAAAAAAAAATAAAATATTTTTACAGTTAAGCTTCAGGTTAGGGTTAGTAGAAATACCAACCTCAGTGTGTGTGTGTGTGTGTGTGTGTGTGTGTGTGTGTGTGTGCGCACGCGCGTGTGTGTGCGTGGCGTGCGTGCGTGTGCATTCATGCATGCGTGCGTGCATGCGTGCGTGTGTTAGAAAGTGTGAAAAGTGGGCGAGTGTGAAACGACAGTCTCAGAGAACAAAGAAATTTGGAAATAAGCACCGCGCTGGAAAATGTGCTTATTGCCCCTCGGTGACAACTCATTTGTTGTGGCTTCTGAGAAAGCCATCAGTCCTGGGATTCGGCTCCTTGCCTCACCAACGCGCTGAGTTGAATGTCTAAACATTGATCAATACAGAGACCTGCTGACATCGACCAAAGCACCCTGCACTTCATCCGTCTTGATACTGTGTATGCCGTGTGGAAAACACAGCGCCACTTTCCCTCGAATAGCTCTCAACTAGTGTCAGACGCTTTGCTTAATATAGACGTTTGTTATTCAAAATTATGTATACATTTTGGACAGAAAAGTCAGCTCTATGTCTTGGGCGTAGTACTTTTATTATTTCTTTTTTGTGTCAGCTTTTTTCATACGGTTTCACATGTATTATGTTTTTATAAGACATGTGTGTCAATGTGTGTTTATACACCTGCATTTGTGCGATTGACTGTTTTTCAGGGAAAAGACTGGCCGTCCCGTGAAGCACACGGGTGATCCCATCCGGGGACAGACCTCTGACCAGGTCAGAGGGGAGAGGACAGGAGGGAGCAAGAGGGGACATGGAGATGATTGAATTTTGTTTTTCACCGGGGGGTTTAAGGATTTAGAAAGAAATCAAACCCCCAACCCTCTCCTCTCTCCTCCTCCTCTCCCTCGTCCCCCCCCCCCCCCCCCCCCCCCCATAGGTCCAGAGGGCGCCATGCAGCTGTCCCTTTTCCCTCTAATTTTTCTCTGTCAGATTTCAGCCTATAATTAGCAGAAAGACCTCGGTGACTCTGCGCACACATGTGAGTGTGTGCCTGGGCAGCCCAGAACGAATGCCCCAAATCCCACCCCCTCCCCCTACCACCACCACCACCACCACCGAGCCTCCAGGCCCACTAGAGTGACAGGTTCACATGTAGAGAGAACTTCACAAGAAGGACTTCTCCTTCGTTTCTCAGCGGGACCCGCAAAGTCATAAAGGGCGAACCCCGCAGAGCCAGTTCTCCCTTTGCCAAGTGCTGAGGGAGCATCTCTAAAGCTCCTTATTCCATTGAGCTCTGGTCTGGTATCAGTCACACACCCCTCCATGTGCCGACTGACAACCATCCTCATTTTTCAAAAGGCCCCGTTTTATATAGAACCCTGAAATCTGGCATCGGCCCGGGCTCTACTTTTATAGAACCCAGTGTTCTGAGGGTCATGAAGGCCTGTCGGTCGGTCGCACACATCAGGCGTATCACCGCGTGGCAGGACGAACGGGGACGGCGACAGGCAAACGCTTAGAAGGCTTTTCCATGACGTCCAATCCAACATACGTTGGTTGTGTAATTATGAGAGCAAGGTCGTGATGTTGCTCTGCCTGTGGTGTGCCAACGTTAACGTCGCCACCGCCCCCACCCCCCCTCGATAAAGCGCAATCAACACGGCCCGATCCCAGAGCCTTCCCCCCTGATCCGATCTAACGTCACCTCGATTTAGCCACCTGTTATTACTCCGCCCGCCGTAAGCTGGGGGGACCAAACACATCAAGGCACCAAACAATAAATAACACCTGATGTAATTTTGGTTGCTCTTGAGGTTTGCGACCTGTCAAAGCTTTAAACCGTTATGATGCGATTAGACGGCCGGCCCGGAAAATCCGGGAGCCCGCGTCAGTCAGCCGGGGGAAGTTCCTGCAAGTTTCATTAAACAATGTGTAAAGCAGAGAAGGGCAAGGACAGCTGTCACTCACTGGTGTTAAATATCTCAAAGGAAATTAGGTTATCTTTCCAGCTGTAATGGTTTCCCAGCCCCCCACTCAGCAGGTTATATACACCATGACAAAATCTACTGCATGTGAAACACATTGTGTATTATAGAGTGGTGGTTGTTTGGTGACATTATACTACGTTTGCTTGCTTTGTTCTCTATTTTTGTTGACTCTTCTACTGTTACTTTGCCTGCTGACAATGACCAGATTACACGAAATGTTTGTGAATCAGCAGGTTGCTTGATACCCAACCACCAGGTTGCTGGAAAACCTTGCTAGTAACCTTGCTAACTACACATGCAGTCACATGCCACAAGCATACAGTATGTGGACGTAAAGGAACAGTCGTTAGAATCTCTCACACAACAGCTTGAAATCCAAGCATAACTATTTCCAGTGTAATACCGACGTGTAAGTCGGCGTGCAAAATGAGACAAATGCAGCTCCGCATTTCGTACGCGGCAATGTTTCCGAGGAAACACGACACTCATCCTAGAGTAAACCGTGTCGTTAAAGGTATTACAAAGTCATTCTTTTCTCCCTGTTTCTCACACTTCATTTGAGCATTACTCCGCTTTACGGAGGCTTTCTGTGGTTATGGTGGATTTGTGTGGTTTATCGAGTTTTCCTGGCGACCCCTCAACACCCCCACCTTATGCCCCCACACAACATGTGTCACCCCACCCACCCTCCAACAAGCAATACGTAGCGTAACACCTTCTAACATGCAAAGGCCCGCTTCTTGATCTGTTCATCATGATATATCACGCTATAGACCTCTCTATAAAGCCCATGGGAACAGCAGAGCAGAACATTCATCTGTTATCGTATGTCAGGGGAAATATACTGTGTATTTTTCATACGGGAAATGGAAGGAGTCGACGCGCCACTAACCAGTGGTTGACAGTAACGAAGTACATTTACTTGGGTACTGTACTATATTTTTTTTGAGTATTTGTATTTTCGGATACTTTTGTCTTTCACTCCACTATACATATCAAAGACTAATGTTTCTAGCCTACTTTTGACTCCACTACTCACTACTGTACATAGGAAGGGGAAAAGTATACTATAAGTTAACCACCTAAGACCACATATAATGAAAATAGTTGATCTACAAGCTCACAATGTGATGCGATACAATGCGTTGCGAGCTTGTATATCTGCTATTTTCACTATTATTGATAATTATTTAGTATTTTCTTTTAAACCTGTACTTTTGAATACTTAAGTAATTTCTTTTTTAAAGCAAGTACCCCAAAATACTTTAACTCAAGTGCAAATCTGTCCTTTACTCGTAGTCAGGTAATATTTGAGTAACTTTGACCTATAAGCACTTAATTAATTGTCATCATATTTCAGAGGAAAATCTATTTTTCATTGAGGAACTGGAAGGAGTCAACGTGGATGCTGACCCCTCCATCGCTGCTCCTCCTCCGGCCTCGGAGCAGGCGGCCCGGTCCCTCCTCACTTTGTCTCACGGCGGTCAAAATTACAACAATGTTTTCGTTCGAGCTGGAGGGGGCACGCTGGCTTATGCGCACGTCTAATTTTAGCGGCGGGATGGTTGTAAACAGATAAATACTGTTGACTTGACAAGGCAGTGAAACCGCAGTGCCGGGGGATAAAGAAATTCAAATGAGTTTTAAGCAAGGAGAGATATAGAGGGAGAAGGGACAGAGAGAGAGGGGGGGGGGGGGGGGGGGGGGGGAGAGGGGGAGAAAACGTTAGGTTGGGTGGGCTTGATTGACAAGTTCATGTGGGGAGACCTTTACCATAGCAACATAACTTTGGTTGCTTGGATAACATGAGCAGATGGACGGTGTGGGTGATTTTCCGTGCTGACCAACAGTTAAGAGAGGGCATCTGTTAAAGTGTGTGTGTGTGTGTGTGTGTGTGTGTGTATGTGTGTGTGTGTGTGTGTGTGTATGTGTGTGTGTGTGTGTGTGTGTGTGTGTGTGTGTGTGTGTGTGTGTGTGTGTGTGTGTGTGTGTGTGTGTGTGTGTGCGCGCGCACGCACACACGCGAGAGAGAGAGTTTGTGTGTATGTATATTCTATGTGTGTTTGTATGTCATGGTGTCATGAAGGTAGTTTGAATGTGTGTGTGTGCGTGTCTTGATTCTTCATGCCCACAGCATTAGCCAAGGGAATGTTTTTTCTATGTGTGTGTGTGTTCATGCACTGTACGTGAAACTATGCTCGTGACTTGGCACCGGGAAAATGTATTAGATTCGGGGGGACAAATAATTAACTGGCATCAGCTGCAGGGGTCCGGGGAAAGGTTGCGGCTACAAATATAGAACCTTTTTTTGACCAATAAATCGTCCACATGGTGGGCAGAGGCCTTAAGGATTGACACAAAAGTTGCCCGGCATTCAGCGGGTCCCTGATTAATGGGACAGAAGGGTCTTTTAAGTCTGCGCGAAAATAGAACATCAAACGATTCGGCACAACGGCAAAACACTGTCCTCTGAAGTGAAGCAAAGCACGCAGCCTACATGGATTCATCATCAATAGGGTCTGCTGTCACACAGAGGGGTCACACCAGGTCGCATACAGTACAAGGTCAGGAGTAATGTTTGTTCACGTTCTCTTTGCTCCGTAACAAACGTATTATTCCTGTCTTTCTTTTTTCTTCTTTACATTTTTATCCCACAATTTTCTTATCTTCTTAAGCTTCTTATCACCTGACAGGGGAGAGCTCCCCGGTTGGACGTAGCGCGACGCGCGTGGAAGGAACACGTTATTCCAACCAGTTCCTTTCCCCTCCCATCAGGCTTCCCGGCTGGCCAGGGGGAGGCATTATAGAGACCAGGATTACTGCCACAACGTTTTTGTGAGGGTATCTACCCTAGGGGACACGGGGAGAACATGCAAACTCCACACAGAAAGGCCCTTTCGCCAAACACACCTAGGGTATCGGCGTTGTGTCTTTCTAACATTTTTGTCACCCTCCATCTAACCTACATACTGTACATACCTAGTCGGTGCCATAGTAACAAAACAACACCTCTCAAAGCCAAACAACCGAGCTCTAAATCAAGTTGTGTCATTGAAGAATCTTTATCCTGAAAACAACAAAGTAAGCAATCTCTGTCTGTGTTAAAATCCACATGACAATATGTTTCTGTCATTGCCAAAGAGAGCCCCATGCTTCATGCATTTAGGATGCTATTGTGTTTCATTCATCATTACTACTACTAGTACTAGTACTACTACTACTACCAATACACTATTTGTCTAGCACATTTCATACAAGAGATGGTGCCTTGCATAGTGCAGCGAAATAAGAACAAAGAATAGTAAAATATATAAAGCATCCATCTCATAATAATAATAGTTACAGGAAAAGGAGGGGGACAGGTATTATTTAAAAGCCCAAGTAATTTTTTTTTTTGCTTTGCTTGGTGTTCCAGTTTTGGGACATTGTGGGTATAATATGCTACTGTGCGTTTTATTTTTTCTTGCATTACATTGGGTCCATTTAACAGGCCTGCATCAGAGGCCCTAAGGGCTCCTGGACGGTGATAAAATGTTAGGGAGTCAGAAATACAAGAAGGTGCTATACCATTGAGAGGTCTGTATACGAGCAAAAAGACTTTAAAATCAACCATAACCCTGAAAGAAACAGGGAGCCAATGTCTGGCTTTTGTTAAAACTATTTTGCTGCGGAGCTCTGAATAAGTAGTAAAAAAAAGGATATGTGCCGTCGTGCCCCGCTAAAGGTGTGTTCGCACCAACGGACGTGACACCATTATTTTTTTTATCGCGTGCAGTGTGAACGTGTCACTAGATAACGAGTTCACAAAGACGACACGGAAGATTAACAGCGGGAAGAGTTATTATTTGCGAGCTCATAGCGAGGGTCCTGCTAGAATGGGCAGCTAACAGCACTGTCATCTACAGTAATACACGTGTGAAGACAAACTCAGTAAACACCTTGGTAATATGTACCAGGGGTGCTGAGAGAGACACAGTGTTGAGGTGATGTGCTGTTGCCTTCAATATGCGCTGCTTCGGTGACGTATGGATGGTCCGACCGGACACCTCGTTTAGCACCACTGCTAACACAGTAGCAAGCGAGAAGAGTGGTGCAAAAAGAACCCAGTTTTGCCAATCGGCTGTAACCTTGCTGAAAAGCATTCAGCATATCTGTGGGTTTAAGCGTTCCAGCGTCATAAAATTAGCACCTTTGTAGAAAGACAGCCGGTGATGCCTGCGAGCAGAGCCGCGGGCCAACGCGTCCGCCGGGGATATTCTGGCAGCTGCCGCTGCATGGGCTGCGGTTAATGACGCCCAGATATTTCTGTTTTTTATTGGGTTGTCGCTTCTGATCAGAGACTTTCTGTGAAAACAGCCACCAGCTCATCACTGTGATGGAGGAGATATGCCTGTCCGCGGCAGTGACAATGGTCAAGAGCTCATCGCCGTTGTTCTCGCCACAGGCGGGGGATGAGCACAAACTATGTGTCATCTCTCAAAGAAATAAATCAAACTGCAGCGGCATGGATGGAGACTTTGGAAATTGATTAACTACTTAACCCCTATGTCAGGGGTCTTCAACGTTTTCAGGCCAAGGACCCCTTAGTTGAGAGAGACCCCATATAGTTTCGTCATTTGACAGCACAATCATCATTATATTATGGATTAATGTAAATTTGTGTTTTCAGATAACCACTTGAACCTAGCCTAGTAAACTAGATTCCTCCTGCCTTCTGCCGTCATCAATACTTAATAAAGTTGACCTTTCACTCTGTACTTGGTCTGCCCGTTTTACCCTCTACAAAACCTCTATGCCAAAAATAGCTGATCTACAAGCTCACAACGCCTTGCAGCGCGAGGCGTTGTGAGCTTGTAGATCTGCTATGTTTGGTTAAAGTTCTCAGAATATGGACACTAGGGTTCAAGTGGTTAACTCATTTGTAGCCGATCCCGAGAATACTTGTGAAAAATACTCGAGTATTTAGAGTGCCGATCCCGAGTATACTCGCGAAAAGTACTGTATATGGAGTAACGCCGGTTCTCCTACCCTGTAGCCTGGCGGAAGGTCCTGGCACGATCGGCCTCGCCGATTCATCATCATCACGGATCCACGTGCACAAAATAGTAATCCCATAACATGGAGGCCGACGGGGAATCGCATCTTTAATGTCCATTTTCTCCAAACAACACTTTTAAAGCCAAGGATGGCATTAGATTCTCGCTAATAAAACACATGTTGAAAAGCAACGATCCGCCATTACACAACCGCATGTTGATGACGATCGCTTCCGGTGAATGACGTCATGACGTCAAACCGGAAGTGTTTACGCAATCGACTTCTAGCCTTCAAAATAAGAGACTGGCCGCTTATGGGAGCCTGCGGGAGGCACGCTGGACATTTTAACCCGTTCATTTCTGGAGCACTAAATGGGTTTAATATAAAAAAGGAGAAAAAAAGGTTTCTATCACACATAGATTTGGAGGACCCCCTGTGGTGAATTTGAGGACCCCCTAGGGGTCCTGGACCCCCTGTTGAAGACCCTTGACTTCACCCCTATGTACTTTGTTGATTGGGGTCCCCCAGGGGTCTATACTAGGCGCCCTACTATTTTCCCCTCTACAACAAATATCTTTGAAAATATAGCATAAAGGGTTTGTGTCATTATATCCACTGAAAACCTATAGTTGGTTGACCGAGGTCCCCCAGACTTGGTCCTCTCCTTTTTTTCCCCCTCTACACCAAATCTCTTCACCAAAAACAGCAGATCTACAAGCTAAGAATGTGTTACATTGCAACGCACTGTACGTAGGTCACTAAAAGTTCACCTTATGACATGCCCTGAATAGGGACACTGTGGTTTAAACCATCAGTCCTGATGCGGGGAAAAGGTCTGATGAATAGAGTTGAACGAAACACAATTTTCTTATTTATCTTCTAAATAAGTATCATTGGCAGGATCGCACACTGGTTAAGGACATCAGAATTGTATCCGTTCTCCTCATCATTCAGGGCGAGATCTAGTCACATCTAGAACTGCAGATATGATATAAAAACACAGCTTACTGCGTACATACGTATTCACCTTATTCCTGCCTGGCCATCTCCAGGGCTCCGCCATTGCCTTTTTGCATTTTCATTCAACATCTTTTCACTTCCTCCCTTCCCTTGTAAGGAAGTGAACAGGGAATCAGTGTGTTGCCAGATTTTGCCAAAGAAACAAGCGGTCAGGTCTATGAAAATAAGCCCAATAGAAGTAACTAGGCTCAGTTTTACTACTTTACATCGGCTATTTGAAAAGAGCAGAACAGAAAGCTCACAATGTGTCACATCTTGATATGAAAAAAGGGGAACATTAGAAAGGCAAGCCCTGTAAGCAACTACACATTAAAAAGGCCCAAATTGCTTATTATAAGCAGACATGGCAACACTGGTAAACAGGAAACTCAATGATGTTGGGCTCCGGGTGACCCTCTTTTCCCAGGTGTTTTGCCCAGGAAACCTAGTTATAGAGCATCGCAGTTGAAGCCCCACCCCGTCCTCACTTTGGTGTCGTAAGCGTTTTCTGCATTCATTTCTTCCATAGACATTTCATAAAGTATTTATTTAAACGTTTTTAAGCCTTGGACAAAGCCACCTCGGCTGGAGAGGAATCATGACAATATTCACATTTTTTTGAATGCAAAGATTAATTAGAAAGCTGAAAAAAAGGGCAGGGTACAAGACTGTGTACATAATTATTTTTAAAATTGCGGAAACTACACTCCCAGAATGCATTGCGAATGTTGTTGTTGTTTCCTGAAATATAGCCCTTAAATCACGTTCAGTTTAGTTATCCAGGCCAGCATATGGCCTGAAATGTAGTGATTGTCATCTCTGTGGACGCTCTTATCGTCATGCTTAGCATAGTGCATCATATTTGTAAAAGAAAGACGATCGCTCACGGAGTTCTGCTGAAGTGCAATAATCCGCCGGGAAGACAGGGGGCAGTAGCTACTTCCGCGGTAACCGCAAGATATGTGAAAGAAGAAGAAGCTAGACCAATGACAGACGTCGATTTCACTGGATGTATATGTTTAGCAGTATGGGAAATGCAGTTCTTCTCTGTGCGATCTTGATTAAAACGTGTTTTTACTAAAACTAGAGTGATTGCATACATACTCGGGGGTTCTACAGGAGCATATAGAACCATTTTACAACCACCAGCCTAGTGGTAAGTGTACATTGAATTGCTACGACTTTGTGGCTGATAATGAAAAACCCTATGGTAAGAATGAATGGCGAGCTTGCTTCCGACACCTCACTGCGATGCTCTATGGTGAATAATATCTGATTTCCTGGTAGCATTTTCAAGCACCGAGACTCCCTCAAAACTGTGCACACACGCGCGCGCGCGCACACACACGCACGCACGCGGGCAAGCACACTCACATCTGTAAAGTAACTAAGTACATGTACTCAAGTACTGTACTTGTCCTGTACTGTGCAATTTTGAGATATGTTTACCGTACTGGAGTATTTCCAATTTTCAATACTTTTGAAATATATATATCTACTACATTACATCTCAGAGGAAAATATTGTACTTTTACTCCACTACAATTACTTGAAGACTTTAGTAACTAGTTACTTTGTAATGTATGTTTTGAATTACAAAACATACATTAACCATACATTACATACATTAACCACATTTCGTCTATTTGATCTACAAGGCCAATCGCATCGCAACATTATGACCTTGTAGATTTGCTATATGTGACATTCTGCTTAAGGAGTACTTTCTACTTTTGGTACTTAGATAGATACCTTTATCTTTACCTTCAAGTACATTTTGATATGACTTTTATACTTTTACTTTTACATTTTGAATTTCGCACTATTACTTGTAACAGAGTAGCCTATTTCTTCGTTGCAGTATTGATGCTTTTACTTAATTAAAAAACGTGAGTACTTTTTCCATCACTGCACACAAGGAGCAGGTTCACAAACAGGTTATGCTCTGTAAACAAGGTACAAATCCTGACAACTTTGCACACAAAGTTTGAGCTCACTTTTAGCCTCCAAAGTAAACTAGAGTTCCTTCAGCCAGCGCCTGGTGTCCACAAAGGCCCACTGTAGTTATCACCTAATGTGTGAACGGGACTGCTCTGCCCCGCCTCTTTATAAACAATATGCACGGCCAAGAAAAACATCATAATACCATTTTATTTACTTTGAAACTATGCAATCTCTGGCGCTGGCTATCTCTAAGTGTATCTTTGGCCAAAACAGGCTAAATGTTGGTGCCACAACATTTCATATTTTTTTGTAAAAGAAAACAACACCTCTCTTATTCCGACTTTTTTCTCTCTCTCTTTTTTAAACTTTCACATTTCAATACAGCAGTTCACTGGGAATTAGACACTAGACTGACTGAGCTGGTCCATAAAATGATTGGCCATTTCCAGTGGAAAAGGGTCAATTCCTCTTGTACAATATGTTCACATGTCAATAAAAAACCTCACATCACACAACAGTGACTAGTACTGTGTTTGGTTTTTAGAACAATTGGAACAACAACCTATTTATTTCACTTTTGATAACATCAGGCAAACGCAGAAAGTCAATTTGAACAGCAGCACAATTGTCCTTTTCCATTAATCAGTGCCCCTTGCCAATCCACAACCACACACACACACGAATGTGCACAAATGCAAAGACTTACACAACCTCCCGCCACACTAACACTATATACCACCCAGAGTACACACACACACACACACACACACACACACACACACACACACACACACACACACGCGCGCCGCGCGCACACACACACACACACACACACGCGCGCGCGCGCACGCGTCCGCTCCCTGCGGTTAGGGTCACAGTAAATCATGCTGGCGAGGGATTGATGTGTGCGGTGTGGAATCTTCATGTGATGTGTCGATATCTGGAACATGTACGTTTGGTTCTGTGGCCGTTGCCCACCCAACATGCCTGGAAGGCCTCCGGGGTCCTGCTCTGAGATTTCCACTCCTCTGCTGGGCCATTAATGTGAAAAGCTCCCCTCACTGTAATTTGCAGTCTGCTAAAACCGTGAAGACACTCAAAGTCAAAAAGAGGTTACCCGTGGACCCTATGGGGTCCATGGGTAGAGGGAGTGCTCTAATGTAAATGAACTGTATAAAGCATGGCCTCGAATCTCCAATGATGCTAAATATTACCCTCACTGCATGATGCAAACATTTCTGGCTGCTGCACGTCATCTGTGTGGTTGTTGAAATAATGTAACCTAATTCCTGGTACAAATCATATTCATCTTATCTCGACCTATATGTTCTGTCTTTGACCTTTCTGTATCTTGACACTGTGACAAGACTGCAGTATCACAGTAGGTGAAAACCTAGTATAGAGGGTATGCGCATGCATAAAGTGAATAGCAACTCGAGTGGCAAATCGAGTGGCAAAGTGAGTAGCAAAGTGAGTTTAAGGTTGTTTAATGTTGTTTAATTCAATCAGATAGGACTTTTCTTTTTGGATGTATGGGCTGTCAAGGCCAGAAAGTAGTTTTTTGCCACTCAGTAGGCGTTCCCGCATAACTTCCTGGTATGATGATGATGTCACGTGCATACCCTCTATATGGCTGGACCATAAACGTATGAAACGATGGAAGGCTTTTTAACATTGAGATTAAATGGAAAAAATGGGTCATCATCACCAGTGGCGCCCTTTATGGGGCCCTGTGCTTCATCTCTCTCTCTCAACTAAGGGGTCCTTGGCCTGAAAACGTTGAAGACCCCTGATTTTACATTGTAGTGATGAAGTCCATTTGAACACATTTCTTGCTGTGCATTGTGTACACTGTACAGCATGTCTTCTACCTTGGGTCTATGTTTAACCTCATCTGAGAGCACAACAGGTGCAACCTACTGTAGCATGCAGTCCAGGCCTCCTGGAAATTTAGCCCCATAAATCAATTTAGATAAAATTACAGACAACACTATTCAGCCATTCATCAGGCAGCATGGGGTCATACCATCTACTCTGAAACCATTAACATAGCTATCTATTTTCACTGATGGAGTGATCAAATAATAAACCAGTATACTGTATGTTAGTCCCTTAGCTCCACTTCATGATGCAAGGCTGGAAACCAAACTTCAAAACCAGGTCTGTGCACTCTTTTTTTTCATTCGCAGGTGAAATAACTGATACACTGACTGCTTCAAAAACATAATGAACCGCACAGGACAGATGCATCACATGACCTGCTGTGTATACAGAGATGTTAATCAGATAAACCGTATACGCTTGGATCGTTCTTAAAATAGTGCTCTGACAATCAGCTACAATTTCAGAACACTTTGCTTTGGACGGAGTGCTCTGATATCAGTTAATTTGCGAATGGTCAGAGAAGATACTCATTAACTAATGTTGACCTTTTAGAATGAATCAAATTCATCCCATGTATAGCCTAAACATGGTTATATTAGCTGTTTTGTTACACGTACAGTATCATGTTGAATATTGACTGCAGCAGTGGTTCTCAAAGTGGGGTGCAGCAAGGGACCCTCAGGGTTTCTTGAGGGGGTTCTAAATGGACCCTTACAGGACTGTAATTCTGAGAGTGTATAAATGGAACCAAATGGACACGTAAGGAAGGGCCCCCCATTTCTGTGGGTCCATTAAGAACCACTGGTCTATACATTGTGAGCTTGTTGCGACCGTAGGTCGCATTTACTACCAAAACCTCCACCGGCTGTCTGTGAGTGAGTGAGTGAGTGAGTCAATGAGTCCGTCACACTTTTGCCCTGCTCTTATCTCCACAACCGTTGCCCCCATCCATGCCAAATTTTGCACACACACTCCTTGACTGCCAAACTACAACCTCCAAGGACCCCCGGAGCCCCAGGGACCCCCAGGTCCCTGGGGGACCCCCAGATGTAAAAAATGCCCAAATGTGCTCACACGTCACACGTCACACTTTTTCCCTGCTTATATCTCCGCACCCGTTGACCCGATCCATGCCAGATTTTACACACACACTCCTTGCCTGCCAAACTACAACCTCCAAGGACCCCCGGAGCCCCAGGGACCCCCAGGTCCCTGGGGGACCCCCAGATGTAAAAAATGACCAAATGTGCAAAAATGACCAAATGACCACCCCAGCGGGGCTGCTCACGGGGAATTCCCGGGGACCACCGACTCCTGGTGCTCCAGAACGGATGCAATAGTGGTGGCGCCCCCAGTGGAGGACCCGCTGCCACTGCAGCGCACATAAAATGCCGTAACTCGGGCTAGGAGCGTCCGGGAGAGCCGGGGCCGGTACCTGTTCGTCCGCCAAGGCAACGCGGAGACCCCACCCCTCATTTCTCACATGGCCCTATTCTAGCGCCACCTTCAGGCCGATTTTTAAAACACATTTTTGGACACTGCTCCTACAGTTTTTGCCCTAAAATCACGAATATCACTACACAGCATGTCTACACTCATGTCATCAACATGGATCAGGAAGATTTTGGAAAAACACATTTTTGGCCTATTTGTGGAGACTAGTCCTTACCCGTTCAAAGATATGAGCTCCGAAATGATGTGCAGTGTGTGGGTTATGGGGTGTGCACTGTGCACACAGTATATGAGGGATGGAAAGTAACTTTCTGGTGCTTGCATGATAATATGTAGGAGCATCAATGTAAGAAATACCCGTTTCGTTTAAGGCTACAGAGATACTGTGTACCGATCTACATGACAACATCTGAAAGAGGGCCAGCCAACAACCCCCCCCCCCCCCCGCCCCCACACACACACACACACACACACACACACACACACACACACACACACACACACACACACACACACACACACACACACACACACACAGAGCTGGTTAAACATGTTGCCCCATGCTAGATGCAGAATAGATATGCCTCATGCTAGATGCAGAATAGATAGTAGTTACACCATAAAAATGCTAATATACAGCATATGATTTGTGAAAGTGACAAACGGGCTTCACAGTTATGTCAGGTGTGTTCATATGCTAATGGTGATGCGATTTCAGATCAATTGCTCCAGCCACTGAGGAGAAACGCTGTGACAGACAGACAGACAGACACTCACTCAGACATTCGCAAAATTATAGTATAGATAAGCCACCTACGGTCGCTTATCTCCCGATTAGGGAGTCTTACTGGTATACAAACTTTGTATAGCAAGAATAACAAATCAGAAGGATATAAATCAGGGCCAGACAGAGGCAGGCATACGATACACTCTTCCTCCCTTGCTTAAAAGTGTAGCCTAAATTAACCTGCTGCTCCGTCAAAATTCAAGAAACTTATGTAATGACAATTTAAAGTGTATCCTACTTGATATGACGTCCATTGCACTCCTTGTAAACTGGGTTTGAAACATTGCCACGTTCATAGCAAACCAGCACCTCAGATAAAAGTTGTAGTATTCCATGGAAGCGGATATAGGAACAACACTTGTTGTAAGCATAACATGTTAATCCCTTTAGAGAGAGCAAAACCACATAAATAAACCAGAGTTTTGCTTTAGCACTAAGCTATATCCTTAGCAATGACATAGGTCATAGGGTAATTATTTTTGCCTTGATGTAAGGTAATTGAATGGCAGATAATTGACAAAGGTTTGCTTTTTTTTGCCTTGAAAATAATGAAAGGCAGACAAAAGTCTGTTTTGCATAGCTCAATTCACTCAAGGATTAATATGTTTTTGACTACTTTGAAAATAGCAGATCTACACACATACCGGTACAACACTTTGCTTTAGTGATATGTTGTGAGCTTGTAGATCGTCTATTTTTTCAAATAGCCAGTGATACTGTATGATTAAGGTGGTTAAATAGTTATAGATTTGTATAATATTTATACATTTTGCTGGGGACCCCCTAAAGGACCACTGGGAGAACCAATCCACATCTCCCAACCAATCCACATCTTCCACATTTTTCCACAACTTTCACAAGTTCCTGCAAATTTAGCAAATTCCTGCAATTTCACAGCATAAATTCAAATAAAAACCCTGCTTATGTCACTGCAAAATCAAGGATTTTTCCCGCAAAATCAAGGATTTTAGACAGCAAAATCAAGGATTTTTGCCCACATTTTTCTGGCGGGTCTAATATACAAACACAATTCACCCTTTGTTAGCCTCCTGGTTGGTCCCTGACTGACCAACCAGCAGGCTCTATCTGCCTTGTCCCGCCCTGGTTCCGCCTTTTTTATGTTGAATTAGCTAAAACATAATTTTTGGAGAAATAAAAACATTTAAAAACATGCTGATTCACTATGCTGCCACTGAGCAGCTCCAATTGACTGAAACAAAGTTTGAAATTAGAATTGAGCACACAGAATAACAATATGAAGCAACTGAATTAACATGGCAGTGGATGGAATGTCCCACTGAATGTCCCTCCAAGTCAAAGCAACCAATGGGTGTGGAGAGGGGCAGGACAATGGGCGGGACTTGACAAAGGGTGAATTGGACGTGTTCAGGGGAGGGAAGGATTTGTCACTAAACGTACTGGGACGGCACCTGTTGGTCGGCAGGAATAGGATGAAGGTGGAGGCTCGTCCTCACACCTTGGTTCAGCAATGTGTGTGGGGAGGAATCAATTGGCATAACGACTACAGTCTACAGTTATCATTAACTATGAACCGTCACATCTTGTCCGTATCTTGTCCGTGAGTAACGCCTCAATGTCTAAAGCTGACCTATGACATCACATTGTTGTGGCATCACATTGTGACAACACATTGTGACATCACATTCTGTCCCTTGTATGCCCATATATGGAGATCCTGATGTCATCAATATTAAGCCCATAGCTTGAAAAATCGCACACTACAGTATGTCATACTGCAATATAAGAAAGCAGCCATGCTCTGTTGCGCCCGACAGACCATTGTCCGAATGATCAAAGATGTTATCACTCAGGCACGTGCACACATAGACATCAAAGTCTGCCCTTTTACTTGAATTTACATGAATGCAGTTTTCACTATGGTGAAAGAAATGCAAATGCCCTCTTTCCATTCCATAACTGATTAACCTGAAGGCAGCATTCAAGAGAATTGCCTTGTCCAATCTCTCCTGAACTTAAATGCAGCATCTTATGTTGAAAGAATTGTCCTCTCTGTGTAGAAATCCATGCCGTTACGCCACATCACCAGTATTGATTATGCTTCAGTGTAGTATCAGGCACTGAAAATAGCTGACCTCCAAGCTGCGACACGTTGTGAGCTTGGAGGTCTGCTATTTTTTCGATATCTTCATCAAAGGGCCCTTTTAGAAATGTCAGCCCCTGCCTCTCTAACATTCTCTGCACGTCCCTGTAATCACTTGCTCTTGACATGACTGTTTTGTGTCATCCTTTTAGCTCAAATGTCTGACTGTACCTCATGCTGTTGACATTTCTGTCTAATAAGGTATTCAAACATATAAAACTCTGCTGTAGCTCCAGTGTGCTGGGGGCCTGGAGGAGTGTGTGATAAATGGAATCATTAATAGTGCTGATTAATTCAAAGCTATAGCTAATTATTGGCCGACTGAAATAAACATAACAATCTGGTGACACCGATATAACCGGTGTAAACTATCAGGGACATGGCAACACGACAGAACTGCTGCAGAGAGAGAGAGAGAGAGAGAGAGAGAGAGAGAGAGAGAGAGAGAGAGCTGGAGGAGGACGAGAGGGAGGGAAAGAAGGGAAAGGGAATTGGGGGACAATGTAGGAGTGGGGAGAGAAAGAAAGGAGAGAGAAAGAAAGAGAATGGAGGGAAAGCATAGAAAGAGAGGAAAGGAGCCAGAAAGAGCAAGAAAGACCAACAAGTAACAGGAGACGGGGAGTTGAAGCCAGAGAGAAGGAGAGAGAATTGATAAAGAGGGTGAGCGGTGAAGGGAGCTGTCTGCCTATAATGTTACATTAGATCCTTGAGTGGCCACTCTAATAGTTGGCTATGCCCATATGCCCATGAACCCTTGTCACATGGACCCCTGTCTACAGTGCCTGTCTGTGTCTTGTCTGGGTCTAATTAGAGTCTACACAGAAAAATCCAAAGTGTTAAAACTGGGACTGTACAAATGGAACCAAATAGACCATTTGTAAATGACATTATTGGAAATGTAATTATATAATTTTATCATGTGGTCACGTAACCCCTGGTGTCCCTATGATCTGGGAAAATAGCCGATCTAACAAGCTCTCTACACAGTATAACGCATCGCATTGCGTTGTGAGATTGTAGATTGGCTATTTTCGGCGAAAGGATTTGGTGGAGGGGGAAAAAGGAGGGAGGCTAGTAGAGAGCCCTGGGGGACTCCAGTCAATTGCTTAAATAAGGGTTTAAGTGGTCCAAGTCCTGTTTGTACTTGAATGCATCCATCTAGATTCGGCTCAAACATATACAGTACCCCACCAACATGTGAAATGACATGTCATTACAGATCTCCATTCCCTAACCAAACTGACCTAAAAACATGGCTGTCCTCAAGGACTTGGAATTCTATCCCCTGCTAGCTTGCCCCCAGAGAGTCAAACAACACACACTCTCTCAGCGAGCTCCACAGAAGGAGCCACTTGGGAGTGCATGGCATCCTCTGCCCCTCGCCGCCTTTTGTCTGTAAATGTGTATTTTCTTTCTTTAGGACAGGGCACAATGGACCACGTGTGTTATCCTTAGCAGAGATTTTTGTACAGCGCTTTTTGACTTTTGTGCTTTACAATGGTTCATTAATTCATACATTGGGAAGTGAAGTGGTGAGCAGTCGACGCCAGCGTCCTCACTTCCCACATTCACACATCAATGGTGGCAAGCTAACACAGACCGACTCATTGCCACAGCCGCCTCAAACATGTTAATGAACTGTTCAATGGATCAATCCAGCAATAGGTCAATCAATCAATCAATGACCAACACAGCATCTCTAAAGGGATAATAAAGTCAACCCTGTAATCAGGCATTGACACTAAAGGCTTGCCCAACTGCCCCCGGCAGGTAAATAAAACCTTCGGGCAGGTGGAGTTTGACTTCAGGTTGCCCGACCGGGCAAGTGCTCATTTGAGAGGGGACGCAACTGTCTATAAACACAACACCAGATATCTGTCTAAACACCTGAACGTGGCCAGAGTGCTCTGTCTTCTGGTCTGTGGAATGTAAAATAAGAGCACCTTTTATGTATAATGTGCTGTTTTTACTGTTGCTACACTTAAAAATATAAATATAAAATAAGTGTGAAACCATAAACATATTCAATCATAGCTATGTAGGTATTTGGATTTGGAGGTATTGAGGTATGACATTTTATCGCATGCCCCAGAATTAAAGAAATAAGTGTTAAATTGAGCAGTAATTAAAATCTTACCTATCATCTTATAATGGACTATTTACTTTAATGGCAAGTGGGCATGACCTTTGGGCAAGTAGAACATGACCAGTACTTGCCCAACGGCAAGTGCCTCTGAGGCCTTAGTGTCAACCCCTGCTGTAATGTATAATTGTGTTTTTTTGGGGGGGATGTTTTGTGTGATCGCTACATGTGTACATGCATGTGCATGAAACATAACATCCACAGTAAACACTCTGACAAGCCCCACCTGGCCCCGCGATGGAAACGCTGCAAGTGACAGCTTCTTCTTCTCTCTCGCTCTCTCACACTCTCTCTGTGCGATACTGTAACTCTATATCGGTGGCTCAGCCAATCGCTGAGGTGATTAAAGCCGATCTGAGCCAACGCAGTGAAATGGAGTCAGCTGGAATGTTCCACTTGACCATCCAGAGCATACCAAGTGAGGACGGGAGGCATGGGGGTGGGGGGGGGGGGGGGGGGGGGGGGAGAGAAGTTCCGGGGATGAAGAGTTTAGGTTTCACGAGACCTTCTAATGTTGTAGCAGTCAACCAAACATTTAAATCAATAAAACTTAGATGGGCCTTCCTTGACGTCAGGGCGGAATTCATGCTCTAAACGGTTCAATTAATGTGAAGGGAACTGTCACTGTGATAAAAATAAATAAAAACTTAAGTTACTGATTTAAGTCTTCTGTACTATTTTGGCAAAATACCTTTTTAATTATATGAACATGCAATTGTGGAAATATTGCCAGTTTAGGAAGTATCTTAAGGTACGGATACGTACATTTTATTTGTATTTCTCATTATAACACAATCAAATTGAATGAGCCTGTTATAGGATTAAAGATAGACATATTATGCATTACAGATAAACTGATGAAGAATTATGAATTACCATGAATGTATCCAGAATATTTACAGTGCACTGGAGTGGGACACTTAAAAAAACAATCATGACATCAAACCGGGCTGTTGCCTAACCCATTCAACACGATCAAAACAGATGCCATTTAAATCCTATATTAAGGAACTGTCAAGTTAGTTTTGTCGTTGCTGCAAAATATAGCTGAAGGCCTGCGTATGTCGGCAGAACAGCACGACCCTAACCCACGTGCACACCCACATGCACCCAACACACACACACACACACACACATCATCCCGAGGCCAAAAGCTCATTCTTTAGACAGAGACAGATTGCCTTGAACACAGGTGTCCCTCTCTGTCAAATCCCCCTCCCTCACCCCTCCTCTCCCCTTCCACACAACCCTATTACATACATAACTGCCCTTTCTGTCTGTCTGCTGCTCGTCTCCACACCACACCAGGACTTATCTTTACAGCGTACACGCTGTTCATTCACCCACATGAACCCTATAGCGTAGCGTCCCTATTCTGAACTGGCCAGTCAATCAATCAATCTATCGTACAACAGAGTAAAATCCTCTGTGTTAACTGCGACCGTAGGTCGCAGTTAACTATGAACCGTCACATCTTGTCCATATATTGTCCGTGAGTAACGCTTCAATGTCTATATCTGACCTATGACATCACATTGTTGTGACAACACATTGTGACATCACATTCCGTCCTTGTCCCTTGTATGCCCATATATGGTCATCATCAATATTAAGTCCATAGCCTGGAATGCCCATATATGGAGTCTCATGTGGTCTCTAACATAAGACATTTATGATGTCAGACGTCAGTCATATCCATATTTGGGAAAATATGTTGTACACATTTTGTCCAACTTAAACAACCAACCTGCAACTTGAATGACACTTGCAAATAAATTCCGTCCTGTGCGAATTCCGTAATGCGCGAGCGACCTCACCCTCTTGGGCGAGGTTGCTTTTCGCCCTTAGGGCGTCTTACTGGTATCGTAACTCTGAGTGTACAAAATGTAACCCTTACCAAAGGCACAGTAAGGGTCCATGTGTACACACTCAAAGAGTTAAGCCACACTTGACTCCTTTCCTGAAGTGTTTCAGTAGCAGCACGCACGCTAAACCAACTCCATTCAGTCCACTCTACACCGGCTGTGCCGTTAATTAGAGAAGACGACATCTCCAGCATACCCACCCAAGACACGGTGTCCCCCCCCCCCGGTGGCACCCCTCGGCGTGCCGTGGGGCATCAGGGTGTTAAAAACGGGGGCCTGATTTATTAAGTTCTAATTGTTGGTGTGGATGTCTCTGCCATGTCCGTGACATGCGGGGGGCTGGGGTTACTTGACGGTCCCCGCTGAGTGCTAACTTTTATCGGCTGGCAGATTCATGGAGCGTCCAAATCAACCGCCCGCTGGGCAAGGAATATTTTTGAAAAGTTGCAAAGTTGTTGCCACCACTCGGAAATCGCCACCCCCTCATGTCCTCGGGGTGGTATTGTTTGTTTTTTTCACCTCCAACGGGCCGATGATTAATGAGGGTGAAGGGGCGACGAGGAGGGAGGTATGACAGCAACTGGAGAGAGAGAGAGAGAGAGAGAGAGAGAGAGAGAGACGGAGATAATGAGAAACTAAGTCAGAGAAAGGTAGAAAGAGCCAGACAGAAAGATATAGAGTAAGACAAGGCTGGGCGATATTAGGAAAACCTTCGATATTCGATAACAATGTTGAATACCTCGATATCGATATTACTCACAATATTAGTAAAAAGAATTGCATGATATAGTTTTTCATGTTTTTCTGCTTTAGGTCCACTGCCTGCCTAACCCAGAAATTAAATGCCTTATTTCCAACAATTCAAAACAATGGTTTTATTGAAATAACCACACCTGGTTACAGATGGACTGCTTTTTTGCATACGTGCCAATACCTCATTTCAAGCCGTCTTTGTCGGTATGTACACCTTGCATGTTGAAACCTCGATGAAGGTACATTTTCGATATATTTCCCAGCTTTATAAGATACACAACTGGTCAGGGCACAACTGGTAGACAGAGAGAGAGAAAGGAGCAAACCAGAGAGAGGTGGTGGTGTTGGGGGGGGGGGGGGGGGGGGGGTTACAAGAGTTAAAATAAGCTTGGCATGGCGTAGGAGTTTGGGGGCAGATGGGGCGGTGAGGGCAGGAACTGGGTGTCACTCGCTCGCCGCTGGTGATGGGTGTCTCTCGCCGACCACGACCAGTGCATGGATGGCGCAGAGAGCACATGAGTGACATAGCAGGCCATGGCCTATAGGGCCTATATGGCCTAGGACGGAGGCCTTTCAAAAGAAAAAAGAAAGAAAAAAGAGAAGTGAGGCTCGTCTGGCCTGGGCTATTTGTGGCGCAGATATTCAGCTACAGACACGCTGTCATCTCATGATGGATCAGCAAGAGAGAGAGAGAGAGAGAGGAGTTGGTGGGAACACCAGGAGAGGAGAGACAAGGAGAGAAGAGTAGAGGAGAGGAGACAGTCACAGGCCTCTTCTTCAGCGTTTTT
Source organism: Nannobrachium achirus (assembly GCF_963921795.1). Classification (NCBI taxonomy): domain Eukaryota; kingdom Metazoa; phylum Chordata; class Actinopteri; order Myctophiformes; family Myctophidae; genus Nannobrachium; species Nannobrachium achirus. Next base: position 19,682,970 of record NC_137829.1, read on the forward strand.
TAACCACACAAGTCGCCTAAAAACACAATTTGATTGACAGAATAGTTGTGTGAAGTGCTGTAGCTGATATCAGCGACATCGCTATATTGGGTGTGATAAAGACTAAAGCGCCCTACAGATGGACGGCGGTTGACGCGGACATTCCCACTTGGATCAGCCGGGATCGTGCCGCGGTGGAGACACAAACACACTCACTCCACGAGTAAACGCTGGGCGGTATTTCACAAAGATGTCCACAATCCAGCTCATGCTGCCTGCGAGCACGCCTGGGGGAATTTCACGGGACCACGCCTGCTCGCCTCACCGCTCCTCAACTTTTCCGCGCGGCCAAAATAATCACCCGCCTCTCATTGAAAATGAATTACCAGGACGCGGAAACCGCACCCTGTCTGAAAGGCTCTAAATGAAGAACTTCTATAGTTTAGTGGCTACCCAGAGAGTCTCTGGACCCCACTTTGAGGACCACTGGTCTAAATGTACTCCTTTTTCTTTTAGTACTGTTAAGTAAATTGAAAAATAATCATAAAAACCAACATGAAAAAGAATCGTGATAAGATCGTGTATCATGATACAGCTTTGAAAAATATTGTGATATTGTATTTTTCCATATCGCCCGCCACTAGGGCCAGTCAGTCGTATGTGTGGCCAGTCAGTGGTATATGTGTGGCCGCGGCTAAAATGCCCAAAGTCAAGGTGGAAATGTGATCCAGACAGCAGCGTGCCCATGTGCACAGATGGTGCTGCAATGTGACCTTACATTTCAAACAGCTTGAACACCTTCGCCTTTCATTAAAGGAAAAATAAATAATCAATATTATCAAACAAGTGTTTGATATCAAAGTTATGGGCAGATTAGCCATCAGCTATTATACAGTACATAATCAGTATAACCATCAGCTATTACAATAACCAGTAACCATCATTTATAGCTGCAGCATAAAATCGGTATAACCAGTTAGTATCCCTCCGCGAGGACAAAAAAAAGTTTGAAAATTTGCCCAAACTGGGATACATATCAGTGTTAATGTGGTTAAACTTTAGCACTTGTCCACTGTTGACCCACAAGGCTTATTGTTCAACATACACCCACCCCCCGGCCCCCCCACTACCCGCCACTTCTATAGCTCAGCTGCACAAGAAGGTCACCCCCCCACCCCACCCCATGCACACCACCCCCAATCCTTCAGCTTCCCATTGCTGTTCGAATGGTCCGGCTGGGTTTTGGAATAGCACCAGTGACCCCTGGGCGAAAGTCTGCATATCCCCTTACGGGCCCCCCTTGAGCCCACTGTGCCCTCTGTGATTTATATATCTGTTCTGAATTTACAGCTTGTGAAATACTCTGAGTTAACAGCCGAAGGACAGAGAGCTGGGAGAACCAGGAGGTCTGGGCGGAACAATGAACCTGCCCGCACAGGGAGCAGGAACCACTGCTCTGCTCTGTGTGTGTGTGCGCGCGTGTGTGTGTGTGTGTGTGTGTGTGTGTGTGTGTGTGTGTGCGCGTGCATGCGTTTGTGCGTGCGTGTGCTTGTATTACTATATTTGTGAGGGAGAGAAAAATAGACATTGTGAGGACAACCTTTTTGTTCCTTACTATGGTTTATGGTTATAAAAAGACACCTATATGAATTATTATACATACATTATATAATTAGTTTAACTTTTTTTTTATGTTAGGCTTACAAGTAGGAAAACATGCAGGTTAGGGTTAGGGTTAGGGTTAGAATTTGATACTTTAGAGAACTACAATGTGTTGTGGTCGGCATTTTTTAGTACATGACATCCGTGCATACCTCAGGCTATAAGGTAACAGATTAGGTTTGGAAATGGCAAAAAAATGGTAAAAATGCCATGTGCAGCCCTAAAATGTAAAATGTTGATGTCCTCAAAAGTACAGTAATACAAACTTGTTCATGTGTGCGTGCGTGAATGAGTGTGTGTGTGTGTGTGTGTGTGTGTGTGTGTGTGTGTGTGTGTGTGTGTGTGTGTGTGTGTGTGTGTGTGTCCATATTTGTTTATGCTGTGTGTTCCAAGATCTATTTGTCATGTTTACAGGCATATTTGATTATGTACAATACATGGACATCTGAGTCAATTAAGAGGCTACACAGAACAAACTTTAAATGTATGCAACAAAAAACAAACATGACGATGAAGTTCATGTGCATTTTTTGTTCATGTCTTGATACAGTATATGCCACAGTGTACTGTATGTGTTCATGTACTGTACATGAGAGAGAGAGAGAGAGAGCACATGTATGTTAGTGTGAAATAAAACATACAGTATGTGCATTTGTTTTTACTGAACATTATGTCTGTGAAAATGTATACAGCTGTGCATAATGGCCGCTCCATACGTGTGATGCCAATGATTGAGATGTCTAACATGCTGCTTTATAAATCTGAAGAAATTAACATGTCTGGGTAGTTCTGTACCGCATTATGCCATACTTTTTATGACTGGGGTTTTCGTGCCTTTGACGCCGTCTCAAGATTATGAAATGAAGAAAAAGGGTAAATTTAACTGACCTACCAATTAAACAGATTAAAATCACAGAATTCCTCAGATGCAGATCGTCCAGTAGGCTATACTTTCCAATTTGAGAATTAAAAAATAAAGAGACGTATCATTCCCGGGGCCCTTTTATAGAGGGGCCCCTGGGCTCAAGTCCAGGGTATAGCCCATGCATAAATCTGGCTGTGCGTGCACATGTGTGTGTGTGTCCGTGCACTAAGACAGACATTCCCCCGATTGGTGCACCTGGCGCAGAGCGGCGCTTATAAATTCCCATGATAAGGAGAGGGGAAGTGTCACATAACTGAGTGTCATTTTTTTAAGATGTGAGGAAATGCCGCCCAGCTTGATTTCCCTTTTGAAATACAGCAATACCAGGAAGGACGATAGCTTTCCCATGCTGCATGAAGTTTTATTGATGTCAGTAGTGAAAAGGAAAAACATAAAAATACATATCTGTCCAAGAAGTTGACCTTGGCTCTCCTCTCCAACATGTGAGAAAGTCTCGGGATATTCTCCATTTCTCCCTCTGTGCTTTACCGCTTTCTACATAAAGAGTTAGCATGATTACTAATCACATGCAATAATGCTTTGTTGTGGACTTGTGCATCATATCCTACTATTTCTGCCTCTACCCCCTCCCCCACAACTCCTGAAATGTCTCAGGAAGATGTTTACATTGCCAAGAGTTGAAGTATCTTCCATTGACCCTGAGTGATTCCCAGAGTGATATTGAATTGACTCAATATGGACCCAGCCAGGGTTGAAAACATAAAAAATCCCCCATGGTGCATCTCTTTTGGATTGTATCATCACTGTCTGCATCAACTGTTTGTCAACAGAGTGAATCATCGACAACAACAGCACAGTCCAACAGTTTCCACGCAGGGATCCAATGCTACACAGACCATGAAAGCAGGAACCATGACATTGTATAAAGGGTACCGATTATGAAGAGAATATTCCTCTGGTAAAGTTAGCCTTTACTGACTTTTAGGTCCCAACGCACTGGGTGAAGAATGCTGTTCTAGACTCAAATTTGACTTGACGGGATGGTCCAAGCTTGAAAACGGCACCACATTGATTTTGCTTCATAAAGACAAAAGACGTTCAATTGAGTAGCGTTTCTAAAGCAGCGGACCGGTGCAGGCATGTGAAGTGGATCCTAAAATGTTTTGACAGGGTCGCACACAAAGAGCAACGTGGGGAATATTGTGTTGTTTAACAGATTGGGTCTTGACTTCATGCTCAACAAAATATGTTGTGAAACCAATCAGTGGTTTATGTGCTCGGACACGGGAGGTTTTAATCTTGGCAACATCCCAGCCTTATTCCTGCTTTATGAAACCAAACAGGTTTTGAGTTTAGGCCTACCCAACAGGGTTATTTTCAAATCCTACAACCCGAAATATACCCTCCCTCCTGGAGCCCTGCCCGACTGCCGCTCATAAAAAGGCCTTCCAACATAACTGTGTCTCCTCCTGCCTGTGGTATCACTGACATTCTCCTATTAACGCCATGGTTCCCATTTAATCTCTTCATTAATTGGACAGCAGGCGGGATGTTGCTATCTCTATAATTTCAGCTGAGAAGTGAGATGTTGCTTTGTGTGCGATGTCTAAATCTGTTGTGTTGGTTGTCAGAGTACAGGGTTCTTGGGGACAGGGTGTGTTCATATTATCCCAACTAATTGAATGCCTTGGGAGGGATTAGTGAGATCAGGGGCCTGTGAAAACTGAACTTTATCCTGAAACAATCCCTGGAAAACATACAAGGCCAGGAAAGGACCATTTTATAACACACTCTATTTAGCTGTTACATTCTCAATGTCATGTGTTGTTTTTAATTTGTTTTATTATTGTTATAGAATAGTTATGCCTAGGGTTCACGTGGTTGTTTTAATGACAAATGGTCTCTGCCCTTGCATGGAACGGTGACATGTTATATGAGATACTTAAATGGTTTCCTGTGGAAATAAGCTTAGTCTTTTCTAGGATCTCCTTTTAGTAGACCTTGTACCAGTGAACTGTACCGTCATGAAACTGTACCTTTTCCTATGCAAACTTCTAAAAAAGTCTTCAAAGTCAACCGTTAGCAGCCCTTTGTGTTTCACATGGAAACTGCACTCTTGAGACTGTGTCTGAGTTTTTTATTTCGATTTTAGATTTTATGTATTTGCTGTTGTCTTATTGGTTTAGTTTATCCCCTCTGGTTTACCCTCTGGCATACATAGCTATGCCTCTATTTCTGGTGCCTTTTCTGTGCATATGCTATGCACAGGTTGGATGTTAAGTCATCTTAATACTAGCTTTCATATTATACCGTTATTCTATTTTTACTAGTGTTACTACTACTTATTGCGACCGTAGGTCGCATTTACTACCAAAACCTCCACCGGCTGTCTGTGAGTGAGTGAGTGAGTGAGTCAGTGAGTCCGTCACACTTTTGCCCTGCTCATATCTCCACAACTGGGACCCCCAGATGTAAAAAATGACCAAATGTGCAAAAATGACCAAATGACCACCCCAACGGGGCTGCTCGCGGGGAATTCCCGGGGACCACCAACTCCTGGTGCTCCAGAACGGATGCAAAAGTGGTGGCGCCCCCACTGGAGGACCCCCTGCCACTGCAGCGCACATAAAATGCCGTAACTCGGGCTAGGAGCGTCCGGGAGAGCCGGGGCCGGTACCTATTCGTCCGCCAAGGCAACGCGGAGACCCCACCCCTCATTTCTCACATGGCCCTATTC